>NW_020229939.1:1140000-1292500 GCF_003227715.2 Harpegnathos saltator
AGAGAGAGAGAGAAGGAAAGAAAGAAAAAGAGAGAGAGAGAGAGAAAGAGAGAGGAAAAGAGAGAAAGAGAGAGGAGAGAAAGAGACAGGCAAATAAAATCGGTCGATCCTGTGGCTGCGAAAGCCGTACTCCGAGGGAACCAGCTCGGATTTGGCGCCATGACGCCTTGGACACGTCCGCTTGAGAATAGACTCTGTCACTGAAAGAGTGCGCGGCGACCGCGTGTGTCACAGAGTGACAGCAAGCTGGCGCCGGGACTGAAGGTCACGACGATGCAACGGACCGCATGACCCGGCAGGTTAATCGACAGAACCAACTCAGCACCAAGCCCCGATGCACCGAGACACCCAAGTGCCTTCTGTGATTCTCTTCTCTCGCGGTGATTGGTGTGCGTGAGAACGTTTCTGGTGAATCCGCAAGTGGAACGGATTGCTCCGGCGCTGCACTACTCTAGCAAATTCCCTCCCGATCCTGAAGAGCATCCTAGGCTCTGTTTAACCCGATAACAAGACGCTCGCTCTGCTGCCGAGAGAAATCGCGAGCTTTTCAAGTCACCACGTCACAGTTGGATAGCTTCGTGACGGAGGGTCGAAGAAAGCGAAACTGGATCGCGTGGATCGCGACTGTGATCGAGGCCGGTCGTCCAGTTCCGGCGGAGCAGCGACCTTAGGGCAGCGCGATAAGCCAGGGACCAGGAAGCTTCTGGTAGTGGAGAACGTATGGTTGCGTAAGTTCAGGAAGAAGCTGGCGGTGAGAGATAAGCGACGAAGAAAGAGACTTCCCTCGCGGAAGAAGCCGGAGCTGCGTGGAGACAAATAGAGGTGGAGGACGAGAAACAACGGCGAAACCGTAAACATTCTTCAAGAGGAATGAGCCAAAGAAGGAGGTAAATTCGCGAGAGAACGGCAAGTTGCCCACGCTGAGAGACCAAGTGACAAAAGAAGAGGCACGAAAACTTCGAAGACGAAGAGAGAGAGAGAGAGAGAGAGAGAGGAGGAACGAAGAAAGCCTAACAGAAGCTCCGAGTTTCATCCCGAGAGAAAACAAGGACTCAGCGAGGAGAAGCGACGATGCTATCGACGATCTGATCGTTCTTCTCGCGACGAAGGCCGATCGTAGTTAATCCGATCAAGGGCGACCTTGAAGAAGATGGTCACGAGGGCGCTGCTGCTACTCTCGCTGGTCCTCCTCGGTGCCTTTGACGCCCCCGGCATCGAGAGACCTCACGTCCGACACCTGGCGATGGCCGGTAATGCCTGTAGCGCATGCAGGATGCACGAGGAGATCCGCGCGTTGAGTCTGGAGGTCATCAAGGAGCAGATCCTGAACAAACTCGGCCTGAAGCAGGCGCCCAACATAACGGGCCGGGCCCTGCCGAGGATCCCGCCGATCTCGAAGCTGATGGACATGTACGGGATGCAGGCCGATCAGCCGCCCGAGCCTGGTATCGCACACCACGAGGAGTTCGACGAGTACGCCGCGAAGACGGAAAGCGTCTTTGCCTTGGCGCAACCTCGTAAGTAGTTCCTTCCACTTCCTCCCTTTCGCTATACACATATTATCGTTGAGCGATGCAGTTAAACCTTAACGAGCAGTTAACCTTACGAGATGACTCTGAGCTTACTCGCGCACACTCGAGCTGTTTCACGCGCTCGCCTCTGTCAGAAATTGGGTTTTACTTCAAACAATTAAAATAGCAAGTTCGAGCCTACACACGATATGAATGTGAAATAATAAAAGTATAAAAATTTATTTCGATAAAAAAACCTGTCCGGTACGTAAAATATGTATAAAACGTTTCGGCCTTGTATTTGGCCCTCATCAGTGGTTAAAAACATGCTGTTAAAAACATGCTGTTATGCGGAGCAACATATCGACATCTCTGTTATCTTCTGAGCTCCTTGAAAATATATCAATTCGCGGCTTCGATAACGCACTGCTCCTTCTCAAGTCATGAAGTCTATATGTATCAATCAACGGGGAGTAAATTCCATGAAATTTCTCCTTCGGATTTATGTATCACCTAACTCTCCTGATGGGGGGCGGGAGGCGGGAGGGTATCAGAAAATGCCGTTGAAATATCCGTTGTAGTGTCTTCATGTGACAATTTTTGGCCAATGCTTTGATTAATGCGGCATATTTATGCGTCATAACAATCGAACAAAAAGAGGTTAAGCCGAAACACTTCAAATTGAACGCGACGCGCATGAGGCATAATTTTTATATTTGGCGTATAGCTTGGTAAATGGGAACAGGAATTATACATGCTTATAAATATTACATGTAGGAAATGTAAACATTTTCGATGTACGAAATATTCGCATGTTCACATTTGAAAGAGAGAACGTTGAGAACGGAACCATAAGACTCACGTTTAACAACAAAATGTCCGTCTGCAAATTAATGTCTATTGGCTGTTTTATATGTAACATCTCTATCGTCTTTCGACTATCGTCTTTTATAATAGAGCTTATAATCTAAAATTTCGGGATCGCCGAAATAAAATGGAATAATCCGTTTCTGATTGAAGCCTATCAATCTGTTTCTGATTTAGCCTGTCGATCTCAGAAGAACTACTAGTTAGTTATCAGTAGCACTGCATACACTTACAAAGTGCAATTGCCAAAATCATTGTCGGGAAGCTAACGGTATTTAAATGCAGGGCACGTATGCGGTCAGGCCTGATGACGAGCAGAAAAGCCTATCGAGAGGATGATAATGTTCGGCAAGAAGCACGAGTCGACAGTTTTTTGCGAAATCGCCATTCTGATTCGTAATCCTCGTTCGTTAGACCCCGAAGCCCTTCCTCGAGATCCTTTAATCTAAATTAATTAAATCAACTATTTAGCCATACTGAGTGATCGCATCGAGTGTTCCCCTCCGTTTTTATCCGCAAAGAAAATAATACCGGGGTAAATGTTAGAGTTTCTCAATCAGGATCTCCTCGCATTTTTCGCAGCAACATTGTTGTCCTCCTGAAGGATCTTTCGTCCGTCAGCGGGAGAACGACTGGGTACTTGGATATTTGCTTCGATTGCAACGAATGGTCGCTGTTTTATTCGCATTCCGCATTGGGAGTTTCTCTTTTGTCTCATGTCGTATTAAGTAGAAAGTATCGCGCTCTGCGCGGTGTCTAGTAACGAGCCAGCATATGGAACGTAACGTGCAGCATGTTATATATATATATATATATATATAAACTTCGCGACGAAATATCAAGTACATGATGACTTATGATCGTCCTTCTACTTTGCGCCGCGTTCATGCCGCCGCAAAAACTCGCCGCATATCTCGGCGGGTAGCGTTATCCCAAAGATCATGCCAGCGCCACGGTTTGCTCAGAATTAATTATCGCGAGTGGTAATATTTCATGCACGACACCGATCATGTTTTCCTTGGCAACGTCAAGTAAATTAACCTCAGCGGCACGGCGATCCGCCCGACGTGACTCGCGTTATACACGCGCGCTCTCGCATGCAACTCGCCGTACGCACGCTGAATTGCATCGTATCATCGCCGCTGATGAGCGCCTTGTAACTTAATAGTGCCGAAGTAACAATTATATAACTTGCTCTTATACCCGACATCCGTTGCCGTTAACTTCACGATTTACTCGACGCGAGCGCCACGACTCGATCCCCTTCACCGGCCTTATGCGCGCACTAAAGTATGTAAATGATACGGATCTCTCTGAGCGCGGATCTCTCGGCGAAACGGAGCGGAAGCTCGGGGAAAGGGTGAAGAGGAGAAAATTCGGAAGATCTCCGGTAAAATATACAAACGGCTTTTCTCCCCACTCCCCCTCCCGCTCGCTCGTTACACACCGAGGCAGCGTCGCTCGGCAGGGCAGCCTCGCGGATAAACGTCGTGCGTGTGACAATCCGCTTTTGCTCGGCTTGTATTTTCATCACACGCGTGACAGTCCTCCTTGTTTGCGAGATTGTTTCCGACTTGAAATACGCCTCGTGAACACACGTGTGTACGAATGACGCTCGCGAAATTTCGCGGACACCGTCGCGTTCCATCCTCCCCGACCCGAGCGAACAAAATCTCCCCGTGAATCTTTCACTCACTTCAGTCACTCCTCTCCCCGCTCCCTCCCCGTTCTCCTTACTCGCGGGAATTGAGGTAAATTAATATGCGACTTGCCGTGTTCGTGTCGTGCCCGCAACCTCGGTACGCGCCGACATGTATCGTTGGCTAAAGTCGAACTCTCTCTAGTCGCACGTCGGGCACGGAGTGCGTTCTGGGCTTCCTTCGATCCTTCGTGCGCCTTCTAACAGTTTCGATTTGAAATTCGATCCCACCCTGTGGCTTCAAGAGCATTCTCGCAAGGCGATAATGGACCTTATCGACGCTGCCGGGCGCAGGCCCCCTATGTAACACCTTATACTGGGTGTCTTGGCGCTTCGTATCTCGGAAATTGTCCGAAGGGGAACGTCGCGGCGATCGTTCGCCTCCTCTCGAGCCACGCAGACGAGTCAGTCGCAATAATCAATCAATTTCGAGTCGAGTCGAGTGTGTCGAGTCTCTCCGTCAAGATCGCGAAAGCCTGCGGTCACCTGTGCCGTCGCTGACCGTCGCGGACCGAAGAATAAATTACGAGCGCGCGCGCGCGCGTGGCGATGCAAGCACGCAATTTCCATCGTGGCCGTCGTGCGTTTGCACGCGGTTTGCAGATTCCCGATGATCGCGCGATTATCGCGATCGCATGATTTCTCCTCGGCAGCGCGCGAGCGGGCGCGGTTCGTCGAAAATTGCCGGCGCCGTCTGAGACATCGGAAAGCTGCCGAGAGAGCTGCACGACAGCCGACGGCCGTCAGCCGAAGACGAGCACGCGTGTCACTCCGTGGACACCCTGTATACACGCTGTGTATAATATACACTTGTTAAGCACAGCAGAAGAGAGAAGAAGATCCAAACGATCCGCCGCCGCACGAGTCCCTCGGGCGAAACTGTCTTCGAGCCACTTACCGCTAAGCACGTAATAGTGGCGGTAGGACCGCAACCTGTTATTAAGGCCCCCGTGTTCGCGAAAAAAAAGGGAGGAAAAAAAAAGAGAAAAACGAGATCAACGACCTGCTTAGGTGGGAGCTCGGGCGGGAGAGACCGATCGGTGCGCTACGGCGCTACGGTGCCGAGCCGCGGCGCTTTTTTTCGACGAATTTGAATTTTATAGGCGTAATTTAACCTCCCCCGCGCGTCTCGCGTCGCCGAGAGGCGATCGGCGTTTGACAGAGTCTCCAGTCTCGGAGAGACCGCGTACCGACCATATTGTCGAAAGATTATCGTGGCTCGCGTGATTACGGACACTTTGGCCATTCCCCATAAGCAAGTCGACTTATTATTATCTGTATCACGCCAATTATATGCCTCTATTCTCCGCTAGTCCGCGATCGAAGGGGAGAGAGAAGGAGAGACAGAGTTTCCGCGGCGAGAACTCTCGCATTATGCCTCATCGTTGCGTCGGGTGGCTCGCTAATTACGGATGTAACCGCTTGTAACCGTGATGGGAGTTCGCGTTAAGGATGAAGCACGGAGCGGAGAATAGGCTCGATTCGATCAATTACGCGCGAATGCTCACATTGTCGAAGATTAAAATGTACGCCTCCGCGACGCGACGAGGCGATTTTCTCCCTCGTCGCCGCGTACTTCAGATCGATCAAACGCGCCGCCGCCGCGCCGCCGGGGAGAATAGCAAAGGTGAAGAGAGTCATTCGAAGGTATTTAAAAAATGACGGTCGAGTTGCTTGACGTTGCTGTGCCTGCAGGTTAAAACGCGCGCGTCTGGCGTAAGTCGAAACACATGTTAGTCGCAAGTGGCTTCGCACGTCACTCTAGACTGCGGATTCACTCGCGCCGCTCGTGCATCGCGAAAGGCCTTGCGCGCTCCGCGCACTCACAGTGTAGTGAACAAACCCAGCTGGTGTGCTTCCTAAATTGATCTCTCTCGCTGTTGCAGCACAGTCGAAAATAAGTCTGCATATATTTAGCATCGCGTAGATAACGAGAGAGAGAGAGAGAGAGAGAGAGAGAGAGAGAGAGAGAGAGAGAGAGAGAGAGCGGCGAGATGAGCGAACGAAAGTTCGAACACGATACACCAGTGTTGGGAAAGTTATCGGTGAGATTAATAGCCGGAACGACTTATTGAAAATACATATGGCTGATATATGGCTGATATGGCTCGCTGCTCGTGACGTGTTCTCGACTCATGGCGTAGTGCGTGTGTACTATGCGTAAACGTCGGCGAATCGTAACGGTAATGCGCCGGGTATCCGCGATATCAGCTCCGACCGCGGCCGCAACGCCGAGTCCCACCAGTAGAGAATAGCACCGAAATTGCTGAAAAAAGAATGAGCAACCGGTATCGTGGCCGGGTTATCACGGCCGACCTCTTGTCTGTCTCGTCCAACGTCTCGTCCTCGCGCGCGGGGCGATCTTTGGAAATCCGTCAACGCGAATTTTCTCTTCTCGCTGTCTGCTCTCTCGCCCGTAGGAGGTTTGCGTAGGGCGAAGCCTATATCTTTTCGAAATTGTGCTTGTGTAAGTTTTGCTTTTTCTCTTTTTATCTTCTCTTCTTCAAGCTGCTTTTATTGCGTTCTCTACACGCGTATCTCGCGATTATTCAAAATTTATTTGTTTCGTTATCCATCGTGTACAATGTAGGCCCGACTGTGTGCAGAAGATTCTTTCGACTATCTCGCGCATGCTCTCGCGAAGAGATGTTTCAACGATTACAGCCGAATAAAAAGTCATACGTACGCAACTAACATTTCCAACATTTTTTATCGATATTTTTTTCGCACGCGTCTTTCTACCACACACGTCTAATTCTATTTTCTTTCCGATCTACCGTACGTCACGCACGTCTCAGATCGTTGTACGTGCATAACTTTAATCCTCCATTTTTATATCGCCGCTCGTTGTTTTTTCATACATTTGCATATCATTTTCTTATTTATGTGCGTTGCACTCGCCGCTCGGCTCACTCACTTTTCTTCTCACTTGTATAATCTTTCTCCTCTCTTATCTTTGCTACCTTTTGACCGTTCTTTATCCGTCATGTATTTTTTGCTCGCGCTTTATCTTCTACATTGCAACGCCACTTTTTTTCCTCGTTTTGGTCCCGAGGCATATACTTTCTTCGTCTCGTGCGTTCCTCGTTAGTCAACATTATCGTCCGCTACGCGATCTCGCTTGCGTTCCGCTTGATCCTTTCGTCGATCATCGATCGCAACGCGCTTTTCTTCCCTCACCCGTCGCGGTCACTCGTTTCTCTCTATTTTCACGCATATCGTTCGTTCTCCATCGTGTTATCTTCCTTGGTGCGATGAGATGACTGGCGCGGTCTTTTGCGCGATGTCAACGAAAGATCGAATGATCTCGATCGTGTCTTACGAGCCATATTCGACTTGTAGATATGTAAGTACTGAGTGAACGTACAGACACACGCGTGCGTTCACGTCACGATCGTCACAAGCCGTCTCAACGGCAAACCGCGTGAATCACCAACCAAGTTTGAAAGATATTTTCGCATATAAAGATCGCGACGATCCTTTCGTGAATCTCTCGTATACATCTATAATTACATCGCTTATCCCGCGGTCTGAGATATCGTAGACTTCTTTCGCGAAAGTACGTTATGTAAGACGTCAGAAGCTGATCTAGGAAGAATCCCGTCGCTATGTATATTTCGCCGCTGCAGTCCCGATAATTGCTAAGTTTTAAATAACTAGAGATTACGTGGAGGATGCTGCGGCAAATCGCGGTCTTCTCGAAGCGACTAAACTTCGCGACAAGATTCGCGCTTGTCGCTAATTTTAAGATTTAGTTCAACGAATGTTTGCCAATATAATTTCTTTTTGATTTACAGTTACCGCTAATTGTGTCGCAACGACTCGAACGAACTGTCGATTATCGAAAAGATGGAAGCGAAATAAAATAAAATGGCATTTGAATTTCAACGAGAAAGGAACATCGCGCGTCTCGATTTTCTATATCCCGCGATAAATTTATCAACCGACGGCGCGCGCAAACGTGTGCAAGCTTCCCAGTGGCCAATAGCCAAGGACCGATTTGCTATTAGAACGTCCATACGACACGACGACGCACGACGGGACCTGAAAATTCATTATGATAAAGACCGCCAGTCTCTTTGTAGTCACCGCCGCGTAACCTCGAACTCAACGTTGGCCAAAATGATTCCTGTAGAAAATATACCGCGCACGTTCCGCCCTGATAGTCGCTGCAGACGCGATTGATTAGCCGCCTTTTAAATGTTTTTCTCGCCTGTATCGCCAACGCATATACAGGCGACGCGATAAGGGACCAATTAGATGCATAAAAAAGCGCAGCGGAAAACAAACATATCGTTCTACTGTTGAGATGAGAAATCCTATAGACCTCAACGTCGCAATTAACGTTTGTGGATTAACGCAAGTGAGTAGCTCTTTCTACCGTCTCGCTGTTTGAAACAAAACAGAGATGAGATTTAATTTCCCAGACAAACGTTAGAGAACAACTGCACTTGCACTTCCTCCTGCAATATGAATACCCGAAAAGGATCTTCGAGGCTCATAAGATACAGTTCTCAACGCGCGTTCTTGGCGCACAGCCGCGTGAAATCGAATTTCATTCGGTGGGAAATGAAGATCGCGTTCGATCGCGATCGGAGTCGAGGAACATCGATGGCGTGTGAATCGCAAAATCATCTCCAAATGATTTTGCGCACACAATGAAGTATCAGCAAATTTTTACGTGTAACCGCCGCGATTGAAAATCAAGAGACTCGCGTTCACCGGCAATTCCGGGGAATGCATTTTTTCGTCCTTTTCCTGGAAACGCAATTACCGTGAGAAGCGCAGCTTAATTAATCATGCGAGCGCTCAGCGGAACGCATGTGCCTTGGCGAAAGAAACGAATCGTCTTTCGATGTTCATTCATGAATATCCTTGAAGAAGACGAGAAGAGAAACGGGAACTCGTAGACACTCAATAAGTCTGAAACGGAGACCACTGGTCTCTCCCTCTCTCTCTCTCTCTCTCTCTCTCTCTCTCTCTCTCTCTCTCTCTCTCTCTCTCTCTCTGTCTATCTATCTATCTTTCTCTCGCTATCTCCTTGCTCTCCTTCTCCTTCCCGTCGGAGTTAAAAACCTTAAATATAGATCTGTCGAATACTAGGCTAGGTGGGATCGCGAACACTCGTAAACGTATACGTGTGCGAACGACGAACCGGCCTCCATCCGCAACGAAGGTCATGGCCGGTGCACAGCCTAGGTCAGGCCTATCGCCCATTATCGCGTTAAAGCTGTCTGTAGGTGACTGGCGGCTATTAGGACCGCATTATGCTGGAACGGAGCCTAGTCCATGACGTAGCGCCCGGAGCTCTACTCTAGGACGGCAATTTACTCTGGTCAGCTGGAGCAATGATTGCTCAAAGCGGCGGGACGACCACAGGCTCGAAAGGGCGAATGCGCGTAGCGGAGAATAATTAGAAAAGTACACACGTGTACATTTCCTTAATGTATTCTTCCTGCTATAACGCGGGGTGAAACTCGATTTCCTCTTCTTCCCTCTACTTCTTTTCCTTCTTCTTTTTCTTTCTATACACGAGAACCTCGTCATTTAGTTGAAACGCTTCCACCGGCAACATTGTTGTAGGATGGTGTTCGTCTTGTTGCTAGTCGATACAAAGATGAAGGTGTTCCTTCTGCCGTAGCAGGAATTATAGATGTAATACTTTATCGTCCCTTCAGAATCGCCTGTATGACGATCGATGCGACAGACTCCAAGTATCGTTCGACGCTTTTGGTGTTTATCACACGGATTATTAAATAACCCGTGAATTGATTCTTTGCTTGAGATGTAATAGGAATTGACTCAAGATGCGAATGCAACGATGACCCCCGACGACCGACGATCGCTTATAATTTGGGCAAAAAATTTCCACAATTATAAGAGAGGTATTTGGTCAAGCTTGTCGTAATTATAAAAAAGATAATACGTATCAATTGATTGTTCTTATATTTGTGCGCGTTCCGGATTGTCACCAATCGTCCACGTGGGCCCAAAGTCGAAGTTGTCAGTATTCTCGTAGCTGCGATTATCGCGTACACAATGGCGATACATGGCCTTACATAAGATCGCCGGGTTTATCGATGTTACTGTCTTTTCTATTTTTATTGTTATTTTTACGTGCGCCTGTACATTAGCACATAAATCGCGAGTCGCATTGCAATCCGATAATTAATCGGGGGCATGACCATTACTGTAATTGAGGATTATTGAAAGCACCGCTTCGCTGACGCCATCACTATGAATATTTTCTCCTTTCGCTTTCGAGTGTCTTGTCGTTATCGCGCCTTCACTTTTTCGCGAAACGTATCAAAATTCCCTAGACCGTGTCGATACAACGTAATCGTCGTTCCGGTACATGAGATATTATTACGCGTTTCGTTCTTTTCACCCTTTTTATCGTAATCATCGTTTTCGGAGGATTACGCCGTAGAAAATGCTCTTGTAGAGAGATGCATGGCATGTAACGAAAAAAACAAAAAGAAAGAAGAGGAAAGAGATCTTCGGTTTTCCAAGTTCCCCGACTGATCCGACCTTGGCCGACCATACGAGTATTTCGGTGAAATCCACACGCGTAAACTCGGAAACAGATAAACTTTACGATAAACAAACGTAGGCGAGCGTACTCTCTTAATGCAGTCGTAGGCGAACCCGCCTGTTGTTTCACGTGACTCTGCCTTCCGCCACGACCGTTTGCCGTCATTATTCCTTCACGGACAGTCTCCTTTCCCCCGTCTTTACTAATCTTGCGTACTAAACATCCCCGCGCGCGCATCCTACCGCCACCGTTCGTAATCAGCCGTCATTCTACGTTGGTCTTAAATCGAAGCTGTCCCGACAAAATTAGTAAATCTGAAATGGATATGTATCCCGTGAATAATGATAGTCCAGATAGTGCCACTGCGGTCAGCATACTCGCAGACAGGCGCCGTGTTTTCAGCGGTTCTCATTCGACTAGCGTTCACCTCGCGCTGTCTTTGTCGCGCGCGGGCTCACGTCGCTGCCGATTTCTGCCGAAAAATCGGGCATGCTAGGTAGGATTGCGTGATTTCGACGACTTTGAGACTGGCTGCAGCGCGAGCGAGTCTCTCGTCTATCCCGCGACGAGATTTGCGCACGGCGCAACAATGCTACGTGTCGGCCGAAATTGAGCTCGCGGGAATTGAGCCGGCTTCGAGATTCCCTCTTCGGACGTAAGTAGTCGCGATCGATCGACGAGACGACGCGTTTCCGTCTTGTACGGGCGAAATTCTCGCGGCTCGCTCTTTCGCGGGCATCTATGACTGATCCGACGAGGCGGTTGCGACGGATCGAACGGACTGGACGCTGGATTGCCGGCGGTAAATCAACGTCGTTGAGAAACGCTACGAGCGATCTATGAGTAACCCTTGCAGAGAAAACCAGTTTGTCGTGTTCCCGGCTCCGCGCGGATATTAAAAGTACAAATATCACCGACAAGCCGCACGGCGAGTGCATTTAAGGGTTACTATTGTTATGCAACAATCTGACGTATATTATCGTCGCATGCACGCTGGATATATGATACCGGATCGTGCTCCATCGTTCGCGAATCGCTCGGAGATCTGTTCGTTGAATTTTTCCGAGTGTGTTTTTCATCCAACGGCATGCTGGAAGCGCTGTCGTGTGAATCTCGCGTTGCGACTAAACGCCGAAACATCAACCTGGCGAGAAATAGACGCCATCTATAATTTCGCGACAAACTTTCGCCGCCTTTATGAATTTTTGCAAGAAGATTTTTTGTAACGAGAGAGAAGATCATACTATTCGATTCGGACTCGCAGCGAACGTCTATTTCTATCTATTCGATATCGATGTAGAGTCCAGAATTGGCGGGTTAAAGAAATCACGAAGCAAAGTCTCACGTATAATCCGAGAGCAACGCCATTGCTCTCGTATCCTTACTCCAATGAAAAGAGTTAATTTTTATCGAAAGATACCGCTTATCTTCGGTCAGAAGAGGCGTTCGAGTGGTTAACGAGCCTCAGAAAACACGCGGTCTTTCGTTTGGATTTTCGACGGTGAATTCCGAATCTCCGCGCGCGACTCCGCCGAAAGAGAGAAAGGGGGGAGGAGCAGCTCTTCTCTCCATTATCCGACAAGATTTACCTCGACTCGCACAAGAAGGCAATCGGGCAGCGCAAGAAGAGGCGTTTTTTCCCGTCCCCTGGTGCAGCCCTCAGAGGGAGGAGGAAGGTGTGTGTGTGTGTGTGTGTGTGGGTGTACAGACGCACGCGATGCCGCGAGGCGCGTAGGCCCTTTCGAAGGAAAAAGCAAAAGCGACTGGCGGCAGAACCGGACAGGGGGTGGCAGAGAAAGAGAGGAAGCGAGAAGAAAAACGAGCACGAGAGCGCACGGGAGCGCGAACGAGTACGCGTGACCCAAATGCGAATTTTATCGAGTTACGCTGTTATACTGTCGAAGTGCAGTCGCAATTGCGGGCCGCCTGCGTCACGCGATGCAGATTGCTCGGGGACGGCAGTTTTTACGTCCGGTTTCGCCCGATCGCGGCAGGCCCACGAAGGTGATCCCTCGGCCACGGAGGCGCGCGTGTGTTTTACGGGGTGTGTTGCGAGCGGGCGAATCGAGAGCGAGCTCGTTCGCCTCCTCGCGCGCCACCGGAAAAACGATAAGTGCCTGTAGATAGGTGGTGGAGCGGCGCGAGCCGTGCCGCGTGCACGGCGAATTAGAATTATCATCGATCGTGTCCAACGCGGTTCCCGCTAATTATATTTAACGCGCGAGCGTGAGCGTAGGCGCGATAAATCACGCGGCGGATTTGCCGAGCCAGCCGAGCCAGGCGAGACTTTCCCCGGGAGGAGATAGCCGATGATGGCCGCGATGCGAAATCGACGTTGCCGAAGAGATGTTCCTCTGACTGGGATCTTGATCGGAAATTTTGGTTTCTAACGCATTACTCGCGTTATTTCTCTCTCTCTCTCTCTCTCTCTCTCTCTCTCTCCCTCTCTCTCTCTTCGAATAGAATGGCGCGCTCGAATTTGGCTCGGCGGCCCGAGGACTTGCAGGCTGTTGCACGCGTTTCTATCGAACGCGAATGCGTTCTATAGGCGACAAATCCGCGAAGGGTCGTTCACCCCCGCGCCTTACGGGCTCAGGATCATTAGTGCAATTAGGTATTCCCAAGTCAAAGTCAGAGGGCACGTTATCGAGCGGCTTTAGGCGCAACGAGACGGCACAGGGTGGGATGAGACGGGACGGAGATACGACATTGCGTTACAACATTAATTTCGGGGTTCAACGCTCCTGCCGACGAGTAGGTGTGCGTACACAGACGTTTTCGTGTAGACACACGCAAAGCCCTGCTCACCGCCGCCGGCCGCCCGCGCCGGCTGTTTAGTCGAATTGGACGTGTCAGCCGGCGTCTCCCGTTCGCGAAAACGCCGTTCCCTGCTCGGCACGCGTTCCTCAATCCCGCGACACATCCATACCACACGCGTGTCGCATTTTTATCGATTTTAATCGTCACGCTCTCGCGCGCGCGAGGAATTATATTAATTAAAAGGCGCGGAGCGAATAGTAGATCGTTTCGCGCTTGATCCTTGATGCACGATATATCACCGTCTTTTCTATTTTCGGATACTTCAAATAACAATGTAGCTGATTCTCGGCCGGTTTCTCGACCGAAAATCTCATTGGTTCGTGTTGGAATTTTTATTCCGGTTATTCGGTTATCCGAGATCTCGCGGGGAGACGAAGGATCCAGTTTGAAATTCTCACGTCTCCCGACTCCTGCCGACTCCAGAGCCGAGAATGGTCGGCGAGGATTCGCATGTTCTTGAATGATCGAATTTTTCCCGGTCATTCGGTCTCAAGGCCGAAGTTACGCTAATTCGCATCCTCGCGCGACGTCGTCTCCGCCGTCGCGTGTACCCTTCCCGCTCCTTCCTGTTGCTCGTCTTCTGGCTTGAAGGTCGGACAAGGGGAGGCGCCGCGCCGTAACGACGTGCGAGCCACTACGTCGGCATCGGGCGGGAAAAACGGAAAGAAAGAGCGTCAGGACGGGAAAGATGGTGGCTTATTTTCGTCCAGACGAGGCTACAGACCGTCTGGCGCGAGAGCTTTCGGACTATATTTAAAGTCGCGGACAGAAACGAAGCGCCCTTCGGCAAAAAGTCGCGCGGGGATGACGCGCGTCTGCCCCGTAACATCGTTCGGTCTCGAATGACCGAGTTGACGCGCAGAAATTCTCTCGATTCGTCGACATTCCGTACGATTCGCTTCATTCGCCGCACCGCCTCTCATGATCTCAACATTCCGCAGTGAACGCACCTTGAGTCGTTCAATTAATTATCTCCAACAACGAGGCTCCGAAAAAGAAGGAAGAACCACCGAATGATTTTGTCGAAACGCAGGATCAAAATTTTCCCTGCGGGCGGAGAAGCGTCCGACGAGCTTCGACTTCGGCTTGGTTAGCCGTGACTCTCTCGAGGATCCCTCGAGGCGTTTTCGACACGGAGACACGTGACGAAACGTGGCGCGGATTTCCAATGGCGGTGTGTGTGCGCCGCGCAGACACAAATAAATGCGCGTAGTTGAGAACGACAGTCGGCGCGGCGCGGGCAGCAGGGGTGGGAAAGGTACACAGCAAAAAGAAGGAAGGGCGCGGGGTGAAAACAATAAAGCCAAAGCATTAAGTACCCCGTGCTTCAGCGCTCGGGATAAATATAGTTTTCGCGAACGGAGGTCACTCGCATTGCACGACACGACGGAACAAACGTGGAAAGACTTTCTGGCCTCGGCTTATGCTGAGCGAGCTACCAGCCGCGACGAATAAAATCGCGCGGTTTCGTTTATACAATAACATTGAACGTACGCAGCGGCTGCTGCTGCTGCTGCTGCTGCTGCAAACAGCGCGATACGCGCGCGCGCGCGAAATGCTTGAAAACATTTTCGCCGATACATATCGGCCCGAGCATACCAAAACATCAATGAATTATTTTTAATGAGCCGCCGATAACGCCGATGCCCCCATTTTTTGCGTCTCGAATTTTACTTTTCTTTTTTCCTCCCCGTTCGCCCGCTCGTCCATTCGGCACACCCACGTGATGCAAGTTGAGGGAATTGCTATCGTCGGGACCAATAATCCGCGCGGAACGCTCTCTTCTTTTTCTTTGCCTGTCACATCGCGATGACACGCGATGGAATTTTCATCGCGAGATCGGAGACGCTCGACAACGAGGATATTTCCGCACGGAGAAAGAAAACTGCTCAAATTAACATGATAATGAAAAAGCCGAACGTATTTTGGTTCAAGGGCTTCGATACCGAATTTCTGGTCCTTGCGAAATAAATCCGAACTGTCGAGTGCCGGAAATTCCATTTGCCCCGACCGAAACATTTGCCTCCGGCTCGTTCGATTTCTGATCCTGAGAGCGATCTACGCTGAAAGTACTCAACGAGACGCGAGCCACGCGCGGCCACGAGCGGTGTCGGCGCATCGTAGAAGCGCGTCGCAGTCGCGTGCAGAATAAGCGGGAAAGCGAGAGAGAGAGAGAGAGAGAGAGAGAGAGAGAGGGAGGGAAGGAGAGAAAGGAAGAGAAAGAGGGACCGAGTCTCGGGTTCTCGAGCGAGTGGAAACCGTGGAAAACAACGGTGATACCACCGCGGTGTCGTGGCCCTGCCTATAAATAAAGCGAAGAAATAATTGATACGGAACGACCTCCTACCACCCGACGGCGCGGCGACCGCCCTCTCCCGCCGATCGTTCCTCCTCGTCCACGCGGCACGCATCCCCGCGTGCACTTTTCGCCGCTATCTTCCATCGCCCGATTCTTTCGCGTTATTCTCCGTACGTAAGGGTGGTGGCGTTTAAAAATATCGCGCGACAAATCGTCCACCGTCGCGCGGTCGCGCGGGTTCCCTCAGACGATGGTCAGATGGATTTTCGGTGAGACGGGGCGAGCCTCCCCCCGCGCGTTTTCTCGTCCGAGAAATTAGTCTCTGCGCGAGATAAATGATAAACACGTGCGAAAAGACGGAGATATATGCAACGTCGATCGTACCGTCGGAGAAGATGACAACTCGCTCATTGGGGGTGGCGGAGAGCAGAAATTGGCGCAACGAGCCGTTGGGAATTTCGACCAGTCGCGGAGGAGGGGGGGCGGCTCGGCGCTTTTAACCAGCGCCGATAAGATCGATATGTGAGATTACGTGCAGAGCGATCGGCGAACGATGACGCAACAAGCCGGTGACAAGCAACAACTTCAGGAAAGTCCAGCCGCGATAGCGTAATCGAGGTCCGCGGGAGACTCGGACGAATCGCGAACACGACACACGGGGGAAGCGAAAGAGTACATCACGGTCCCGGGTGTGTCCGCGATCGCGGGAGTATCGCTTTCCTTTCGAGCGAACTAAATAAATAAAAAAGGGGGGGGGAGAGAGAGAAAGAGGAGAAAAAAGAAAGAATCGCGCTGATTGGGTTACCGCGCGAGCGAGCTCTTACTTTTTAACCAAATAAGCCCGGCAGATAATTGATCAACTCGTGACTCACGTCCTCTCCCTCCGCCCGGTCTCTCCACCTCCCCCCTACCGCGACGTCGACGAAACGACTGATATAGAAGCGAGCACCGGCCGTAGACGTGTAATGCACCGCAGCCGCGCGTGAAAGGTTTCGGTTGTCAAACTTTCTCTCGCGCTAACCTTCAGCCGCGCGCTTTCGGCGGCGGCGGCGGCGGCGGCGGACATGGGCACGTCCGTTATCGGCGAATTGACGTGATTACGCTTTAATAATTAGTCACCGCGCGAGGCGATCTCGTGACGTAGACGTGTATTCGCCCGCAGCGGGTGTGACGGGTAGACGGTGGCGTAGACGGCGGCTGGTAGATACGTCTATATGTGACGGTAGATGGTAGATGCGAGTCCGCGTCAGACGGTCGTTGCAGAAGACGGGCCTGACACGGCTGACAGTGACAGTGACGGTGAATAAAAGCGAGACGAAGGTAGATCGGACCGCGAAGGGGCGGGTGGGAAGGGCAGGTTTTAGGGGCTGGGGACGCTGGAGGAGGCGGATGCGGTGATAATCGAATTATCGGAATGCTCGAAAACGGAGAGTGCACTTGGCAAGGTTAATCGGCGGCGTCGCGATGTTCTCTCTCTCTCTCTCTCTCTCTCTCTTTCATAAAACGTTAACGAAAGTAACCACGTATCCGAGAGGTACAGCGTCACGCAATATCCGAGTCCGCGCACATGCAAAATTGAGGAAAGTCAATGTCGCGGTGTGTCCTGTCTGTCGGCGCGGGCGCAGGAGCGGGCGCGGGAGTGCGCAGGGCTCTTCCTGTTCTTATATTCGCTGAGTATGTCGAACGAATAACGAAGGAGATCGATGGCATTCCACTGGCGAGAGGCCGAGACGCCGTGTGTGTTCCGTCACGGGTAAATAGATATCCTCCGCGCGATAGAGGATATATCGTACGTATTTACGATCTGTCGCGTTTCGCTTCTCTTTAGCGTCAGGACGAGAGACGCGGCTCGATATCGTTAACGAGTCAGGTGTGACGCGAAGAGGAGAGCCGGGAGTCGCGGGGTGTAACGAAACGTAACGAGTATAACGCGGGGCGAGTCGCAAATTCGCGGCCAGCGGACGCGTCGTCCCTCCTCCGTTCTCCCGCGAAGTTCCGTTAATTGCTAAATAATACACGGATGCGAATGTGATAACCGAGTTTCACCGAGCTCTTCCTGCGGCATGGTCGTTTCACGCGCGAGACCGAAGCGCGTCACGTGTCATTATTATTGCACGTCACAGCGACTTCGAAGGGCGATATTTTCGCTACTCGCTCGCGCACCGCCACCGCGCCACTCTTCGGTCGTCCCGCCGGCGAAATTCCACCGCTGCTACGAATTCGGCAACATAGATCGACGTGACGCACGCGAAACACGATTTTCCCAGGGCGCGCTCGCCCCGGAGACCACCTATCGCGCCTATCCGAGCAGAGTCGGAGGAAAAGGCCGTTCGAGCGGCGCGCGCGCGCATTCGTAAGTTTCACGGAAAACTTCTTACGCGCGAGGAACCAGTCGAATACCAGGACGAGAGCTAGCCGGCTTAGAAGAAGACGCGAGCGCACGGTTGCGCCGGGGCATCGATACGCGACCGATCGCTGATTGATCGATCGGGAGAAAAACGCCGCTCGCGTATAACGGTACGATTTGAGGTGGCTTTACCCTTCGTGGAAGCGGTCTCACCGCGAGCCGATGGCCTGAATAGAGTCTCCTCCCGGCTTACCGTGTATATAAATCTACCTCCTGCCTGTCGCCGCTTCTGCGTGTGTTTCTTCTCCTTCTCTCTCTCTCTCTCTCTCTCTCTCTCCCCCCTCTCTCTCTCTCTCTCTCTCTCTCTCTCTCTCTCTCTCTCTCGGTCCCCCTCGCCGATCGCTCGATCAATCCGCGATCGATCGCTCCTCGCGAATATCGAGGGTCGAGTTTAACGTCGGTCATCGGGGTAAATGTCGGACGCGCACGTGCGTGCGTGCACGCGTGCGGAGTGTGCGTGAGTGTGCATCTCGCTCGATCGGCAAGAAACCCGATGACGACTTCGCCGAGCTCTCTTCCTGATTTATTGCCGACCCCCTCCTGCCCGTGCCACCCCACGATCGCGAGAACAGCGCGAGGAAGCTCTGCGCGGGCGTTTGTGAAGCGTTTTTGCGCGAGCGCGACTCACCGGCGTATCGCCGCGGAAGATTTTCTAAGCCGAGGAGGAGATCTCTCCTCTTATTTTGAAAACCGGCCACGTCGTACGTATCCAAAGGTTTTGCCTCGCCTCGACGGTCGTCGTTCCGCGGCTTCGGCGTGCTCGCGGTACGGCTCATCACGGGATGAGGAGATAGATTCTACGCTGTAAACCGGGACGTAACCAGCGGGACGAACAAAGCGATGCCAATTAGTACTGCGGTATCACAGAATGACAGGAGAGCTTCGCGGAGTCGCGAGATCTTGGATCTTGCGGCTCATCTCTCGTTTGCTTCCCACGTGGGATCGAAGGGACTGCACGATGGAGAAAGAGAGAGAAGGAGGGAGAGAGACAGATAGACCGAGCAACGAGATGAATTTTTTGCGAATTAATAATGTAATACACAACGCGGAAATCCGTGACACAAACGCTCGAGGTGTCGACGCGAGTTGCGACGCGTCAAACGCGTAAAATCCCCTCACACCTGCGAGGAAAAGCGGTACGCGTTTTACCTCTGAGGATTTTTCTTGAGGAGTGAACGGAAATAGCTTCTGCGTTATCAATGATTATGCCTGCGATTTAAGCGTCGCCGTGCTTCACACGGCGACGTTGATGCCGGAGGTGCGTCCGCGGTCTGGTCGTTAGAGCTAAAAGGACGGCACGGATAATCGGCCAATGTTTTCGATTTGCCGGGAATATCCCGGCGTTAACGTAACATCGAAGATTTCACGTCGTTAATGAAATTACGATCCTCGTGCGTGAAGCGCGCTTTACGACGCCATGAAGTCGCGACGAGCGAAGAAAAACGAAAAGGAGGATCAGAAGACGCACAGAATGCGTCGCGTTTCGAGCGTTCGGGAAAGTATCGCGATCGCCGGAGGAAATATCCGATAAATTTATTTTCAAGAGAAGACGAAGAAGAAGCCTCTCTCTCTCTCTCGTCATCCGTAAAAACAAAAATGAAAATCGCGCAAGATACCGCGACATTACGTCGCCGTTATAAGGCGGATCGTAGAAAGTCGCGCATTATATATCGATTAGTTTCGTATCCGCAATTTGCAACAGTGTTTCCTAACGCGCCAATTTTATCGCTCCGTGCTTTCGCCCGGCGTTATCGGCCAATTAGAAATAATTATTCGCACAGACACACAGATCCATGCATCGTCGTCATTGTCGTCGACGACGACGAGTGCGTTAGATCCTTGACTTCCTCCCTCCTCCTCTCCCTCTCTTTCTCTGTCCTTTTCCGCGCGCACGATACGACGGTTAATATATAATTCTGTAAATGTAAAGCGACAATCGACGGCGATCGTAGTCGCCTCGTTCCTTGCGCAATGCATTTTGTCGCGCAATTGCACGCGCGCGCACGCGCATTCTCGCTTCGCAAACTGTCCCGCAATCGGTCACGGGAGCGTAAATAATGCGTAAAACGTTGAACAGCATTCAATAATTCTAAGGCAACATTGTATCTGGGCACCGCTGGGCAGCGCGAGAATATGCTCGGGTATCGCGGTTCATTTTCTACCGCGCTATCTCTGCAAGATAGCGAACTGCGGTGCACCTAAAATACGATTAGAGATTTATCGGCGTGCGAAGCGAAAAATGCGGCTATTTGCACTGCAAACGTTATATCGTGTGTTTGCTTCGCCGGGATACGAGCGATGTTCGAGTGCTTTTACGTGTTTTATTTATTTCGGAGCGTACTGCGCTTGTGTTGCAGATAGCACTCTCGGAGATTCGGAGTCGGGCGCGTTGCAAGCGTCGCGGCAGCATCTTGATGTTTCAACGAGCGCCGCGTCGCCAAGTGAGACTTGTATTTACAGCAGATACTGCGATACTTTATCGAGCCGCATGTAATACTGACCAGTGAAAACGTCTTCTCATTTACAAGTAATCGCGCGGTCCTGCGCCGACTCGCGGGATCTTGAAGATACGGCAGGAGGATGCAACCGCGTTGTGAACGTTCTCGCAAAAACGCGATACTTTATCGCGCTTTATCGGCGCGTTCGCTATTGACGTATCTCCTATTAGGAAATTTCCGACACAATTCTATTGGCACACGCGTGTCGTGTACGCGACGATGCGTTTACTATCGCGCGGCGCAAGTAACCGCGATCAGTTGTACATTGAAATAAAAAGGAGATAATCTGCTGCGCTGGGAAGCTGTATATCAAGAACGAAGATCGGTTGCGGACGATTGTGCAATTGCGACTCCTGCCTTTCGCCATGAGGCGAGACAGACGTCACACACTTTTTCTTTGCCGTGCAATTCGCTCGATTCATCCCTGGTCACTCGTGTGCTCAACCAAACGTGCGCCCTGAATGTCTCAGTCTTATATTTGTTCAAGTAATTTCGCACCGTCACCTTTTCTCGTAGGTAATCAATGCGATTTGCATATGACGCTGCATGCACTACATAATTTAACATGATGCCAAAGCATTACAAATAAGCGTTCTGATTGTACGCTCATTATCACGTGTTGATATCCTGCGATGTCCAGCTGTCGCCAAGTCCAAGTCCTCAACATTCGATCTTCGCAGCATCTAGTCGTCGGTTACACTTTACTGCGTTTTACTGTGTTGCTCAGTCACAATTGCTACCGTTTTTTTTTTTTGGATAATTTAATGGAAAGTACGATACAATCCGTCACTTGGCAAATACAGAAAGTTGCGGGTAAACAAATCGCGTCGAAAAGACTGCATTGTGTTCGATGAGAAAGGAAAAAAGAAAAGGAAACATTTCGCGGACAATTATACTTTGTTGGGGAACAAGAATTCGGTTTTTTTGCGCAAATTCTAGCTTTCAATAATCACAATAAATGCACACTATTGAATGTAGCATTTCGAGAGACATAAAATTGTAACCCGTCGCGTGTGGAAAATTTCGAGAGATTTACGCGATGAGTTCCGAAATATGTCGAAACATGTAAGTTCCGCGCATTTTCTCTCCGGATATTCGCGACGACTGCTGAATTTATCGCAAGCGAGATAATAACAAATTCCGCGCAATTCTGATGTGCCATTCTGAGGCGCAATTCTGATGTACTTTTCGCATCACTTGAAGTAATTGAGGGATTATATTACATAAAAAGTTCTGTCAAATAGCTCTGCATCTCGAATTGAATGCAATAAATAGATATTTATGATATGAAGTGTATTTAAAACAGCAATCCTTTTTTTTTTTGAACATTGCATTTCAACGGATGGCACAAACACACAGGAACAAAACCCCACTTAGAGAGAAAAATGTTTGGTGTTTATGACTGGGATAATGTATAATAAATTAAGGTGGAAAACCGTCTTTTAGTAAATATTACTGTAACATTAATAACGATAATTTTACGTATGCTATTTTTTTGTTGAAACAACGAAAATATATGACTGGTATTGAAAATATTTATAATTTTTAGTAAGACCAATATTTCTTTTCTCTCAGTATGCATGCCGAAATCTACAAACCAAGTAAATCGTATTGATTTCTTGTATGTAGCGACTACATAAATCCCATAAAATCCACCACCGTAAATCTCTGTGTCGTTTGGACTTACTGAAACACCGGAACCTCAAGATTGGTCACGCTCTATTACACATCTGAAGCAAAAAATATAAAATCGTCGTCGATTAGATAGAATGATAAATAAATTCCGAAGAAAACAATTCGCCGCAGCTCTTTAACTCTAGTTGCGATTATTGTAACTTGACGATTTTCATTTGGACGACTATGTCTCAAGAGTTTCGATTGCAAAGTGTTTGATTAGTGAGGAGTATGGGGAATTTTTATAAACCTACCCTCGAATCCTGCTCGGCCCGAGTCAGACTTTCTGGCATCCACAGAAATTGCATTTTTTAGAAACTGCACCCCGGACGTTGACCAGATCTGGAATTGAAAAATATAAATTTTCTAGTTAGTCATACACACGTGGAAGTATGAAAACATATAAACAATAGGAAGGCTCGAAACTGTATATTTTTTTAGACCACTAAAAATTAAAAAAATAATCCTAGCATGATTACATGTGCGAAATAACAATGCGTATTATTTGTACTGTACAATTCGATCGAGTCCAATGCAAAAAATAATACTTTTGATTCCGAATTGATTGAATCCGAAAAGTTCGGAAATCATGGGCGACGTCTCTCCCGCTTCGTCTACCCTTGTTGCGATCGCTCATCAATTTTGTGCATACGCGTGTTATTCTCGAGATCCCGAGGTCACGTGGCTTTAGCCGGCGAGAAGCGCTCGGAAGCATCGTTTCGTTATTTATTCATCAATTTCCCATTCAGTCTTTCATCGTGGTGTTAGCGTCATGTATTGTTTTATACTTCATCGCTCTTTGCTTTCGTGGTACGTAACTTTTACCATGACGGTAATCGTTCGTATAAGCAACAAGACTCGCTGATAAGCAAATCGAGGTGCGCAATTGACATCGCGCAAAATAGGCGACAATAAGATAACATATATTTTTCGAGATAGAATTACTAACACGCAGAGAAGTGCATCAACCGATGGAACTGTTAAAGCGGTCTTTATCAGCGACATTGCCTACAATGGTGAACTCTTGCTGCTTCCAGATCAAAGGCTAAGGCACTGGAAGAGCGGCAACCTAGACGTGCTGTATTTCAAGTTCTCCGACAAGGTGGTGCAGCATCGTGTCACCCGGGCAGAATTATCCCTGTGGATATGGGGCACAAATCAGGACGGCGGGGAGCTCGGCGAGCCGATGGGCTTGGAGAACACAAAGAACCAGGAAGCGGTAACGATCACGCTGCAGAGGATTCTTCGCGGCGCGGGCGAGTCGGGTCAGCCGCAGCTGGGGCCAGCCTTGACGACGAAGCACCCTCGGCCGATTGGCCGCCGGGGTACTTGGGTGACGATCGAGCTCAGACGAATGGTGGCTGAGTGGTTCAAGCATCCCAGGGACAATCTGGGGGTGGCGTTGAAGATCATCGGTCCGGACGGCGCTCACCGCAGGAACTCCCGACTAGTCGAGACTAATCCCGGAGCGGAGTACGCGCCGTATCTCGAGGTGCAGACGCAGGAGCTCGACTCGCGAAGAGGCTCCAGGATCAAGCGGAACGTGGGACTCAACTGCGACGAGAGCAGCCAGGAGACCAGGTGTTGCCGGTACAAGCTGACGGTAGACTTTGAGAAGTTCGGCTGGGACTGGATAATCGCACCCAAGAAGTGAGTGTTTCTTTCTTTCTTTCTTTCTTTCTTTCGCCTCTCTTTCTTCTTCGTCTCTTTGTCCGTTCTCTCGATGAGGGAATTTTCGGACCGCGGAAAAACGACCGCTCGTGCTTTTCTTCCCAAGTTCATTCCGCCAATCGTCGGCCCACTGCGTGTTCACTGCGCATGTCTCGGGCTAAATTCATACGTGCGATCCGGTCCGTTCGCTCGGTACAAGGAGCGCGGTTTACGATTTTCCGAGCGGTGTTTGCCGGTTGGACGAGATGTTTCACGCGAACGCTGTTGTTGGAAAATTGTTTATCGCGTGCGCGGTTTAAGTTGCGTTTCGCAGCGGCTTAGCAAAATACTCGGGACGTGCGTCTTTCCGCGAGCGCGTATTATTGCTCGCGAGGCGATTAATGCACGGACGGTTGAGCACGTACTCGCTCCAAGATTTTCCCGACGCGCGAAAATGTTTGAGCGAAACGCGGTCTTAACGGGGCAAACGTGGCGTTCTCGTCGGCACGTAGAAGCTGGCCGCTCTACGTCAACGATGCTAAACTGCGCACGTTCTGCTTGTAAATATTGTCCCGTTGGGGCCGATAACGACGCTCGTATAGATACATTTCGAGCAGAATACTTTTCCGCGTGCATGTAAGCTTCGTGCCGTGTTGCTCCGATTGTTATTTTCGCGGCTGTCGATGTCGCGCCGACGCTAACGGGCCGTCTCGAGCGGAGAGACGTTTCCGGCTATAATTTGACGCACGCGGTCGCTGCGACAGAATTTTCGTTCGCACGATCGGTCTTTTTGCGAGCGATTAGAGAGAGAGAGAGAGAGAGAGAGAGAGAGAGAGAGAGAGAGAGATCAACCTCGACCGGGATCGGTCATCAGCGCAGATAGTCGGCGAAGCTCACGCACTAACGATCGGCCTCCGAAATTTTTGTGTCGCAGATACGATGCCAATTACTGCTCGGGCGACTGTCCGATGGCCTTTCTGCCGGCCTACCCGGTTACGCACATCGTCGGCTTGGCGGAACCGCCGAACAACACCGGACCGTGCTGCGCACCCAGAAAGCTGTCGGAAATCACGATGCTGTACTTTGACAACGAGTATCAGATCGTATTCTCGCGGTTGCCAGGCATGGTCGTCGAGCGTTGCGGCTGCTCATAGTCCACCTTCGAGAGGCCCGAGAGAACGAACGCGACGGGGACGACGGGGCCGAGAGTGTCGTCCCGCGATGATTATCTCCCGCCGCTCGGACCTCGAATCCCGACGTTCGTGCTGGTCGTTGTCCCTGTCAATCGTCGTCGCCGTGTCCTCGGCGATTCCTCATCCGATAGACTGAAAGTGCCTTGTTCGGAGAAAGAGTCGAAACGGAGAGTAGTGTTGGGTGACGCGGACCTCTTCGGAGCACCAACCATAACGGAGTGAATTCCAGAGGGAGAGAGAGAAAGAGAGAGAGAGAGAGAGAGAGAGAGAGAGAGAGGGAGAGAGAGAGAGAGAGAGTGCGAGCGGGTGGCTAGACGCTCCGCTGATGAGTCGCCAGTGAATCCTCCAAGACTGCGTATGTGCTGGCTGCCGAGGGAGTCCAGATAGGAGTGAACGAAGGAACGAGAAAAGGACTCGCTCGCGTCGTTAGTGAATGGCATCTCGACGGTGGTCCGTACAATCCACGGCAAGGCGGATAGTTCCTAGAGTCATGGTATTATTTTTAAGATGCCGATACGTTTGCACCCGATCCACGATGGACGGAGTTGACGACGACCTCGCGGCTCGTCGGGTCGCTCCCGAAGGTCAGTATCTCGCTCCCCGGTGCCGGGGGAACACGACCGACCGACCGGGGCATAGTTGTAACGTTTACGGCTTACCACGAGCGTTACAACCTCGCAAGAAGCCCGGCGTGCTTTCGCGATGAGCAAGTACAAAACCTTGTTGAAACTGTTCGTCGTCGTGCCCCGGCTCGCGAGACTTCGAGGGTAACGTTTACCGCGTCCGGTCGTTCACAGCACGGCCGACGTTGTAACCGAGAGAAGTGTGCAGCTCCTTGGCTCCATCTCGTCTCGGTCTCTTCTCGTTTTGTCGGACATGCAAGACGCATGTCGTCACCCGACGGAGGGCTCCGACGATCGGATCGTGGAAACGTGTCGGCCAAAAGATCTCGGTGTACAGTAAACAAAAAATCGTTGTTTTTTTCTTTTTTCTGATGTTTTTTCCTCCTCTTACCCCTCTCCCACCCCCTTTTCCTCTTCCCCGCCCCCAGTCTTTCTACTATATTATAAATATATTTCTATCATTCTGACCGTTTTTTAGCGAATTGTGAGAATGCGAGAGAGAGAGAGAGAGAGAGAGAGAGAGAGAGAGAGTGTGTGTGTGTGTGTGTGTCGAGTTGTGTAAATAATTATGTCGTAACAGGCAAGTGTGACGTCGCTTTGCTGAAGATCCCTGGGCCCCGAAAGGGACCCAACGAGGATGTTACTCGTATATCGGCGGAAAACCCTGTAACCCCTAACTTTTTCTAACAAACGTGTGCGAGTTGCGGCTATATGCACGGCCCGACGCGAAAACGTCCAATCGCGCACTCGGGATCGTTCTTTTTCTTTCCGTCTCTTTTTTCATACGTACATATCGTGGCAATTGCAAATTTCATTCGTGTTCCCGCGGTCGGTTAACGTGCGATCGCGGGACCAGTATTGAGCGTTTCTTTCTGGACAACCGGTGAACATAACGCGCGCAACGGGCAAGGAAGACGCGCTCGGTTTTCGTAGCTTTCTTAATAACTCATGGTATTAATAGTTATACTCGAAACACGTCGGGAGATGCGCGCGCATGATTGTCACGCCGGAGACGGACGGCCCTTTTTGGTTTCGCCTTTGGCTTCTCACATGTGTACCTTCTTCACTCCGCGCGATACGTATAGATTAAAAGGAAGAAAAATTAAACTGGACATCTCCCCGGGCGAAATTATCCCTGCCGACAGGTGTTCGTCCGACAGGCTCGAGTTTCATTGGTTTCCGTAGAGAGCCGCGCTCCTGACCCGCTCCTATTAATTATGTCACGACGACGGAGAAGGTCAGTGCCATAACACACGTATAGACGTATCCCCCGACGCTTGAACACAGTTCCAGTTATATATAGCGATTGAGACCGATGTAACTTCGATGAGTTCCTGAAGCCTACGTGCTTCATCTGGAAGCATGGAAGGCGATTCACGGCCCAGAGGGTGCGCCCATCTCTTCCCGCCCCCCCCTCCTCTCTCGTCACCTTTCGATTCGCTGCGTGCGAGAATTGAGCTCGTCGAGGTTCCATCGGTTTTCTCAGTCCCTCACTGTATAGCGATCGTCAAAATCCGGAAACACGCTTGAAACACGCATCTAATCGCTGTCGGAGTAACACCCAATCCCACGTTTTTCCCTCGGCTTCGAGTCAAGTGCACACTGTAGCTATTGTTTGTAAAATAATATACGATACACGATCGACTTGCGCACCGTCCCTGAACTTTATGTGATTGTAAAGGAAAAAAACTACACGTACACACAGTTTATAAGAAAAAAATATATACATATATATATATATACATGTGTATATATATATATATACATATATATATATATATACAAAACTTTGCGATTTTTATAAAGCGATCATTAGGATGTAAGGAAAAGCTCCTCAAGAAATCGATCCTTTTGTAATTTCTCCCTCTTCCCTCGAAGCTGTCCTCTATCCTTCCATTCTCGCCGTTTCTCCCGATCGCGTTTGTCCCCAAACTCTCCCCGATGTTTCTCCTTATTTCCAGTTCACATTCTCAAACTTTGTTTGTCAATGTACCGATAATTAAAAACTAATGGAATTATGTATCTTCCCAATATATGGATGAGGACGGCAGAAAAATGCATACTTATATGTATAATGTGTACTTCCTAGGTAGGCAGCATAGATAGAAGAATATTTATTCCATGAAATAAATGGTTTTTCGATGAAACAGGACTAAGGTTTTATTTCCTCCTTTAATGTATGTGTCTTTCTAATCGAGCTGCGGGAATAAGCAAAATCAAAGAATTCGCCTTGACGACGTAAATCGACTGTCAATTTTTGTCGTAAGACGCAGAAAGACGTTGATTTTAATTCTCAATTACCGCGGATTCTCAATCAACCGCAGAACGCGGATAATTCTATGATAATTTATAAATTTTCATTCGACGAATATACGAACTTATGAACGTATATTCGTCGGTTTGGATTTATTGAATAATAAATGGTGCGCAATAAATTTGACAATGTGCGTCTTATGCGGCGAGCAATCTGCGTTGCATTAAATTATTATGTGCGATGATGCGTAGTTTTTCCCCCTTAATCAAAGTGAGACTCATTGTGACGTCCGACGATAAACTTTTGGGGCACAAAACGATCGTTGCCACGCGATTTCTCCTCTGGCGCGCCAATTAAAACCGGCTACGTTGTCGCGAATGCTTGGATTACCTCTTGACGGAGAAAAATATTTTTCACAATGCGCGCGTCGGCATACACACTACTCCGTATCAAATTAATTTTTTAAATTATCAGTATAAAATTCTTCCTCGTAGCAACCGAAAAGTCTCGACAACAATATCACCAGCGTGGAAACGTAAACAGACGATTACAGAAATTTCTTCCTTATTCCACTGTTGGTTGTATCGTTAATAATATTCTCTGCGTCAACGTATCGATATGTTTTTTTTTAATACACTTTTATTTGAAATTTTGTCTTTCCGTTGCAAAAAATGGAGTAAGCAAATATAATAAAACATAATATATATATGATAAGTATGAGAAGATATAATAAAGAAATATAATAAAAGTAGATCAGTTTTAGTGGACATGTGTCTCTTATACTCTATTAATATCCAGACATGCGAATCGGCGAACGGTAGTATTTAATTTTCGTAGATACGCAATGTATCATACGCAATGCAACATGTACACGGTGCATGCTTGCACTTTTGATAATCCGGGAAGCCGGATAATTGGATGCTATTCAAGGAACATAATCTTTCCTCGGGCCTTGATTCGATCCCCGAAAACATTAATCGCATAATGAATCGTACCATTTGTGTTTTGAACCAGAACGGAACTCGACTTCAATTATCACTATCATTAGTGAACGACAAATACGTGCAACTGGAAAAAATACTGTAGAGAATTTGTCATCAACATGGCCATGTTGCACTCGATTAATGTGTGTACATAACCCGGCGATTTTAGATGCAACGCGCCTCGCTTTTGTTATTAATTTTAACATCGTGATCAGCTAAAGGTGCAAGTCAGGCAGCCCCGGTTATCTTTTACGTACAACAATGTTTTACGTAAAACCAAGTCGATGTAACGACTAATCGACATCGCAAACTTGCACACATCGCTCGAGCTTTGATTATTCGTATTATTCGTGGATGCGGATGTGCTTTCTTTTCCCTTTCGTAATATTACTTTACAAAATGTACGTCTCTCTATTAAATGCGTCACTGCAGTTTTATCGTGCTGATTCGTCCGATACACCGGGACGGTTTGCTCAGAAGTGCTACACGTGCATGCGTTACATTTTACACGGCGGCGATCAATTCGAGCGACGCTTTGAAACCATGTTTACCGAAATCCTACGGATACAAATTTATCGTTTTCTTCGCGATCCAATCGAATCAAGACAATTGTAATTTTGACAACGCTGCTATATATATGGAATAATTAATACAGTTTTACATGTAATTTTGCCTTTCCCTTGTAAAGAAGAAGTTAAGTGAATATAAATAAATAAAGATAACAAAATATAATAAAATATGCATTATATACTAGGTGCGCAACTAAGTTTCCGGGTTTCACATATGGATGGCGCTAACGACACATGTAGTCGACATACATGTCTGAAGTTGTGTTTTTTTTATAGCTTGGACATCTGTTAACAATAACCAGTCTTAATACCAACATATATCGCAACGCAAAAATATTTCTTCTAACAACGAAGATGTCGAGTTTTGTGCCAGATAAACAGCATTTGCGGGAAGCTTTGCTTTTCTGCTTTAACTTGAAAAAAAGTGCAGCTGAAGCACGTCGTTTGCTTGAGGAGGCCTACGGCGAATATGCACCATCGAAAACTACCTGTGAAGATTGGTTTAAAGTGGCTTCAGAAGTGGCGATTTCGACACTGAGGACAAAGAGCGCTCCGGAAGACCAAAAACAATTGAGGACGCCGATCTGCAAGCGTTATTGGATGAAGATGATGCGCAAACACAAGAACCAACTTGCGCAGGCATTAAACATGACTCGCCAAGGTACTTCCAAACGTTTACATGCCATAGGAAAAATTCAAAAGGAAGGAAAATGGGTGCCGCATGAGTTGACTGAGAGACAGATGGAAAATCGAAGAGCCACTTTCGAAATTTTGCTTTTGCGGCATGAAAGAAAGAGTTTCCTGCATCGAATTGCTACTGGCGATGAGAAGTGGATATATATTTCGAGAATCCCAAACGCAAAAAATCGTGGCTTTCACCTGACGAAGCATCAACAGCGACGGCACGGCCAAATCGCTTCGGAAAGAAGACAATGCTCTGCGTTTAGTGGGACCAGAAAGGAATCGTGTACTATGAGCTGCTGAAAAGAAGCCGGGCGAAACTGTCAATGGGCATCGCTACCGACAACAACTGACCAATTTGAACCATGCATTGCTCGAAAAACGGCCAGAATGGGACACGAAATACGAACGAGTGATATTGCAGCACGACAACGCTCCGTGCCATCGCACTTCCATCGTCCAGGACACCATCAAAACGCTGAAACGGGATCTGCTACCGCACCCGCCGTATTCGCCAGACCTGGCCCCTTCCGATTATCACTTGTTCCGGTCGATGGCACATGGCTTGGCTGGGCAACACTGGGCCAATTTCGAAGAAGGGCAAAATTGGTTGGATGAATGGTTTCGGTCCAAAGACGCGTCGTTTTATCGTCGTGGTATTCATGTATTGCCAGGGAGATGGCAAAAATGTGTAGCTAGCGAGGGACGATACTTTGAATAAATCATTTTTCGTATTTCTCTTGAAATTTTCCATTTTTCATTGATTAAAAAACCCGGAAACTTAGTTGCACACCTAGTATAATAGATATAAAAATATATATAAATAAAGAAACATAATAGAAGCAAGTCAATAAATTTTACTAGATCGGCGTGTATATCTTTCTCTTTATACTCGATTGATATGTAAATGCATGAGCCGACGAGGGGCAACACGCGTATTTAATTTTCGTAGATACACGTCATACGCAATATAGTATCCATTCGGTGCTTGCACTTTTGATAATGCTGGAATGTCGGATAATACGATGCTATTTCAAGAACGTAATCTTTCTCTGGGCCTTGATCCGATCCCCGAAAACCATTAATCCGAGTATGATGAATCGCACCATTCGTGAACCAGAACGGAACTCGGTACCCGATTCAATTATCACTCTTCATTAATGAACAACAAATACTATAGTATTTGTCTGATGTAGCTGGAAGACACGCTGCGGAATTATCATGTTAGTTTGAATAAAACAATCCTCTGATGAAACGTGAATAATAATAAAAAGTTCCGGTTGAAGTGATCAGAATTTCGTCTAAATTGTTGAGACTTCTGATTAAACTTTAGATTAAATAGAATTCTGATATTTTCAATCAGAATTTTCGAGTCGTTCATGTTCAACCGGAAAATCGGTTTCATCCAACTGGAAATTTTTTCTCCATGTGTATGTGTGTGTGTGTGTGTGTGTGTGTGTGTGTGGAATCTTTTCTCGCGTCTTTCCCTTTTCAGGCCGCATGATCTCGAATGTCGACTATAATTGTGCCATGGTTTTTATATCACTCGCGATAACGGCAATTGCGATAATGCAATTGCAGGCGTGCGAGGAACTGCAGAAGAAGGGATATCTTACTTGTCAGCGCTCGGATCGAAAGGGTGCCAAGGAAAGATTTATTCACGCGATCGCCGTCACCGTCACCCGGCATCAGGATGCGTTTCATCGTGTCGAATTCGCGCGCGTGACGGTCAAACGATGAATTTGAGTCGTAAATTCGTCTACTTCCGCGCGCTGGAGGTGGATTCATCCCGGAGAGTTAATCGAATCCGGCTCGCACGAAAGGCAGCACCTGTTACTTACCTGTTTACGAAATTGATTCATCTGAGAAATTGTTTCGGAGACGAGACAAGCTCCGAGATCGATCCGTGCGCGCGCAAGCGCGCGCGTCCTCCAATCTAATTAGCTTAACGCGATGAAACTCAAACTCCCGATACGAGGCATCGTGTTTAGAATGCGTGTCCGATTTACGGTAGCTCTAAGTCGCTTTTAGCGTCACAGTATGTCAGTGACACGGCCACAGCCGCATTGTCCGGGGAGACGTATGACGATAATTCGTGCATATAACGCGCGATAGTAGATGCACGTCCTGGCAAGTCAGCCGGTTGAATTGACGGCAGTCAACTGTTTCGCCAGACGTGCCAATTCTCGTTTTATTGTTTTTCTTCGGCGGCGCCTCGAGCATTCGTCCTTGCCGACGGTCGGGTTAGTGCTCCCCTTTCGCCGAAACAGAAACGCGAAAATCGGCATTAACCCGAAAACATCGCGGAATTTATTGCGTACCGAAATAGTCGGCGTGTCGCGCGCTAAAAATAATCGAGACGGAATTACGAAAGATCGAGTGCGAGTCTTTCGTCGCGATCGAACCACGCGACGCGATCAACGTTGTCACGCGGACGCCTCGGACCTCGACCTCGAAAATCGATCGCTGTGTTCGTTGCTGTGAAAAAAGAAAAAGAAGCGAAAACCAAAACAAAAGGAACACACTGAGACCGGAGATTAAGCAACAGAAAGGCTACGTTGAGCGATATATTATAAGCTGCGCATCTCCTTCCGCGTTTCCTCGTTTCATCCTGATCACGTACGTTCGGTCTTGCATCGAGGCCTCGCTTCTCCACGGAGACCCGCGTCCGCGTCAGTCGTTGCGAGCATCCGCGGCGGTTTTTCTCGCGTTTCGCAGCGGACAGGTAAACCACGAAGGAACGTTCGCGGTCCGCGGTGCGAAGTCGTTCCCATAATGAGAGTAGGTCGTGTTTCCATTACGAGAACGAGTCATTCATTAATCCGAGGTCACATTTTGCCTGCCATCGGTGGCAATGAGCTCTCGATGGCACTGGCCCCCTGGGCCAATCTACCTAAACTCGCCGGCCGCGCCGACCAGACTATGCCTTAATAACCTTGCACTCTGCGAGGCGCACGACGTATTGGCCGGCTCATCGGATCGGCATTTAAATTGGTAGTTTGAAACATTCCCGCCTAACTTTCCTCCTTCCACTTAAAAAAAGGTGCAGGATACGAGACTCGGAGCGCTGCTGTTCTGCAGACGTCTATGTAGATGTGCCAAATCGAGCTTCGAGCACAGAGACTGAAGGACCTGTCGACGTATACCCGGCCGGACGAAAAAAAGGAAACGCAAAGGAAAAAAGAATGCGTCACTCTCTCGCGAACACGCAGAGAGCGACATGCGAGACATTGTCTCCGGGACGAATTCGTGATGCGTAAAGTGATTGAAAAGGATTGAGGAAAAGATCAAGTGTAAAAAAGAGAGAAAGATTTCAAGCCGTATAAATTTCATAAATTTAAATAAAAAATCAATGTTATCGCGACCGCTTGTCCGCAGGACTTTTGCCGGAGAGGATCCGAGAGTGACAATAAACGATCGTACCGAAAACCTTCGGATTCGCTCGCATCTCTCGTAAACTACGCAACATATGCGACAAGTCGATGGTATATTGACAGTCATCGAAAAATTAGCGATCGTAAGTGCGTCCACGAGCCGTTCGCCGTTAAAAGGAGAGAAAACGGAAGTAGGCCGACGTTAGGACGCCTTTCTCACACTCATACATACAGGCGCGGGGTCGTTAAGCGAAGAGTGTGCACTCGGGAAAGAGAGTCGCGGATATAAGAATAATAATATTACTCGCGAAGCACGGGCTTTGACATAATTGTCATGGTGGTGGCGGTGGTAGTTTCTAGCTGCGTTTTACGACTCATTCAACGATCCGGCTTAGAGCGCCCGAGTACGGCCATTACCCGGATTTGCATTTTACGAGTGAGCAGGCAGAGAGAGAAAGAGAGAAAGTGAGTGAGTGAGTGAGTGAGTGAGTGAGAGAGAGAGAGAGAGAGAGAGAGAGAGGGAGGGAGGGAGAGAGAGAGAGAGGACAGATCAGAGAGAGAGAGAGAGAGAGAGAGAGAGAGAGAGAGAGAGAGAGAGAGAAGGAAAGGAAGCCTAGAAATAAAGAGAATCGGACGAAGAAGGCGCGAGCGGCAGGCGTGCATGCGTGCGTGCGCGTGTGCTGCTTATGTATTCATATACTTTCCGATGGTATAATCTAATTTCTTCGTCAACTACCATTGGTCCGGGCCGATTACTCGCAACCGTAACATTAATTAACACTGCATTTCACGGGCCGCTTACGTAAATATCTTCCTTCGCCATCTCGTCGCCCTTTGACGTCGTCGAGGGATTCTTTTTTTTTCTCTCCAGAACCGTATTATTTTTATTTCTCCGCCCGACTGTGTTTGCGATTACGCTCGCTGCAAAATTAATTTTCGTGTTTCCGAGGCACTCCAGAACCTCGCGACGAAAACTTATGCGTTGATTTGATCGGAGGGGTACACTTCGCGGGATAAAATGGACTCTGAGATATTTCAGTTTCTCGATCGTATTGCGTGTCCCGTGATAAATTTGTCACTTTACAGTTCGGAATGAATTTACCGTTCGATTCTAAAGCTAGAGAGACCGCGCTTGACGGATTTCCACGGACTCACCGGTGGTGCGTCAATGTGGCATTGCTAAAATCACTTCTCCCGCTGTATTCTTCGCGCCCTCGTGACTTGAAATGATTAGCCCGGATAAGGAAAGTGATGACGATCGGAATAACGGTCACAGTACTTGCAAGGGCCTCACGACTCGTCCCTTCGTTCGACAATGCGCGGATGAAGTGGAGCGCCTTTTACTTAGGGGACGTCAACCTGCCGGCTTTTTTTCCTACACGAAGGGGTCGAAACGACGAAGAATCTAAAGAGGAGGTAGAGTTCGCGAATCGCGAGGGTGGATGCTCCTTCTTCTTGAGCATCGAGCCGAGTGCATATGACGATGCATCCGGATGACTCTTCACGCGCGCGCGTACAAATCACGTTTGGCAAAGATTTACGTTTCATCGAGGAAAAAAAAAAAAGGGAGAGAAAGAAAGCGCGGAGAGAGGCGCTCTTTAGGTCTGACTGCAAAGGGCTCCTGAATGAATCCTGAATGAATTCGACGCTCCACACGTAATGTTGTATGTCAAGATTAACATCGTTCCGACGTAGCAGTCGTTAACAACGTTTACATCCAACGGCGAGCGAAAGCTTCAGTTTAAGCCTATATATACGCGAGTACCGACAAGAGCGACGAAATTTTTCACCGCGACATCTGTCCCGTCGAACTCATCGAACGAAGAGCCGCGAACACGGCGAAGACTCGGCGAAACAATTACGCGAACAACAAGCGATCGGAATTTGTCGTTACCGCCGCGAGCGGATAATGACGGATTGACGACGAGCGGGAGCTACGGAGGGACACGGTTCGCGTTAGAAAGAAGCCCGCAGAGGCAGGGACGGGAGGAGGGGATGTACGTAGCGACAGCGAAGGCGATGTACTTGAATTAACTTGGGGTGTATTTCTAGCACTCTAGGTTTAGCTCCGGAACACTCGCGGTATGTTATATGCTGGCGAAGACCCCGCGCGCGCGATTCCGAGTCCCCACTTGGCGGTCTCATCGCGGTCTATTGCGCCTCCGCTCCGCTGCGACCGAGCACGTTCTCTTATCGCGATCGATTCCGTTAATTAATATTACGCATAATTTGTACGTCGTATTCTCTATCTCACTTTCTCTCCCCCTCCTGCGAAGGCGCTCGCCTTCTCAGTCCGCTTCCTGGTTGGCGATAAGATACCCAGACGGAAAACACTTCCACGAAGGTTGCACGGAAATGCTTTAACCCTTGACCGCGCTCCGCCGAGCTTCTGCTCTATGCCTGCGCTTGTTACACGCTTGTGAATCGCGCTTGCGACCGCGGAAAGTACCGCCGCCGGGTACTCCGAATGCGCGGTGCGCACATCGACAATTGATTAATTCACGCAACAGCGAGATCTGCTGCCGAGGCGAGCGACTCGTGAATGAGCCTGGCTGATATTTTCCACGATATTTATAGACTTGGAGAGATACGCGGAGATTCGCGAGCCGTCTCGCGAGATCGCTCTCAGACGAGCGCGTTATCTCGTCTCGGCGACGACACGTTTGTTTAGATGGAAATTCACATGAAGATGCCGCGCGAAGTGGATTTCACCGACGAGGGCTAGACGAACGGCTGGAACGTAACCGCGCAATCGGCTCTCAAAAGAGCTCAAATGACTGGCGGACGACGAGAAGGCGAGAGATGAGGGAAGCGGTTCGCCGCGGCGCCTCTCTTCGCGCGATACCGGAATCACCTGTTTGGCGAACGTTGGCCCTTATCGATCGTAGATACAGGTGTGTGTTCTTAGGTGACCAAGTGGAACGGAGAGAGAGAGAGAGAGAGAGAGAGAGAGAGAGAGAGAGAGAGAGAGAGAGGGGGGGAGAGAGAGAGAGAGAGAGGGGGAGAGAGAGAGAGAGAGAGAGAGAGAGAGAGAGAGAGAGAGAGAGAGAGAGAGAGACAGAGAGAGATTGGAGGCGGTGGATGGCGCGAGACGCGCGATAAGGAGAGCACGAGGCGGTGTGCGTACGAGAAGAACGCGCTCGCGCGAGGGAAGAGTGGTAGAGGACACGCTACGTGAACAAGTCATGTCCTCGGGTGAGCATTCAGGTTTCGGTCGTTTGGGTGGCTGCCTGCCCGTGTTACCCGATGCCCCCTTCACCTTCACTGCACATATAAGGGCTGCGAGTCCCTGCTCGCACGCACCAGCGAAAAAAATGCATACGCGTACGATAACGGGGGTGCGTGCCTGAGGGCTATCCTTATGGGGCTTGGGGAGGCCATACAATACTTTAGTAACCCCGTAATACCTCCCCTTTCGCACAGGCAGGTAGGCAGGCAGGCAGGTAGGCAGGCAGGCAATCAGGCAGGCAGGCAGGCAGGTAGGTAGCCTCCGAGTATAAAGTAGCCAGCCGCTGGCTGCTTCCTCTCTCTCTCTCTCTCTCTCTCTCTCTCTCTTTTTCTCTCGCTGTGCATCGGGATTAAAGGGTTAGGGCGAAGGGTTGGTACTGCATCAAAAGGGACGGCAGTGCCTCTAGTTTGTGTGCCAATTTATCGAGTGCTGTGTCGGTACACGCGGGCCGAGGACGGCTTCTCGTTGCGCCTACGCGCAACGAGGAATTCGGTTACCTCGAACCGATGCGTCGGCCGGAAATGGCCCGCATTCGTGAAGGATCGCGTCTAATTCGCGCCGACGACAAACGCGCGGCCGCGGAAACGCGCACACGGATGGTCAATGACACCACGCGCTGCGTTTCGTAGTATATGAAACGAGGAAAACTTCAAATGTATATCAGGGATATCAGGGATACCGGAAAGTCTTTTCGTATTTTAAAGCCTTCAGTTTCCGTGGTTGCGATGCGGGTTATTAATTTTAATCCAGAACTAATTAAAATTCCAGATTAGTTCAATAAACATTTCTTTATTGCGTATATCAACTTTCATTAAGATCGAACTTACTCTTGGAAAATGGCAGCGTTTGAACCAAGCGAAGAACACGGAAAAACGACAAGACTTTCCGGTACCCCCCTACATATATTGTATATATGTTTGTATTTTTCGCAGTGTCGATAACACGCGAAACGAACGAAACATGGACGTGTTTCTCACGTAGACGCGAGCTAACGAGAAGCGACGACTGCGAAGCAAATTCATCGCAAATCGACAAAATTCTCTCCAATTCGCGACTCCGCGAAACCGCACAGTTTTCAATCGAATAACAATGGAATAACACAGCGGAGTGACATGTTTTCCGTTTTCGATCGAGTGACAATAGAAGGGAATAAAAATGATCGATAGAGCGGGGCGAGAGAGCGAAGCACGATTTCGCCGGCCGCGGCAGTGGATACACGCCGCACGTGGACGAACATGTCTCGCGAAAACTCAAGAGCCGCGGGGCCACACTCGCTCTTATCTTTTCGGCGAAACTTTTCATTTCGCGTCGCAACGATAACAGCCGTGAGCGCGACCGATAAGTCCGGAAGCAGTGCGCCGTGTCAAAGGCACCGCCACCGGCTCGTGCATACACTCGAGACCCCGGCAAACATCGTGGATTTATTATCGCGTAAAGATTCCGGCTTATTTCGGCGAATAAGCCACGATCGGATAACGACGGCGCGTAATTACCGGTAATTTCAGCGCGAAGGGGTTTAGAACCACGGAATCAAGGGCTCCGGAACACTCGCGAAAGGCAGGAGGGCGGCCAAGAGGGCGGACGGTTGAGAGGGGACAGTGGGCGAAGGGGATGAATGAGTGCCTCAAGCCGTACCTTCCTCTCGGCTGTCCGAATCATACCGCGCGGGCCGCGCTCGCTGTCGACAATTAAAACAACAGCTCGAGGCGGCGGCGTGGCTTTCGTGTCGTGACTAGAATTCCGTTTTGCAACCCGTACGCTGCCGGCGGCTGCACAAAAGTGGGGTGCATAAATCGCGCGGGTGCCGAATATTCGGCTGCCGTCGCGTCGTTGACTACTCCACCTAGTAGTCGAAGAGAGAAAAGGAGAGACAGAGAGAAAGAGAGAGAGAGAGAGAGAGAGAGGGAGAGGGAGAGGGAGAAAGTCCGCTGCAACTCTCCGGGTGCAGTCGAGCCGAGACACACGTACACACACGCGACACACGTACGCACACATACGCACGTAGTACACAGCAGCGGCCCTCCTATTTATACCGCGAAATTCCCGGAAGGAGAAGGCAGATAGCATCGAACCACCGACATGTACGAAAGGAGGACCTACCTATAATTTTCCCCCGATTCGTGGCTGTCGACCACCGGCCACCGGCTGCACGCACATCCGCATTCAATCAAGCCGCGCACCGCGAACACCTCGCTCCTTCTCTTTCTTTATTTCTCCCTCCCTCCCTGTCCCGCTCATTCTCTCCCCCCCCTCTCTCTCTCTCTCTCTCGTCTTCCTCACCATCCCTCCCTTCGCCGCTCCGTCAGCCCCCCTGTGCCTCCCCCTGCGCGCGGTCGCGAGTTCCATGACTCTCTCTATTCTCTTTCCTATCTTTTTCTTCTCATCCGCGAGCGGAATGCACGCGCCGTACTTTAGATGTTCGTTTTTCGCTCGTACTGCCCGTCAGAAAGAGAGAGAGAGAGAGAGAGAGAGAGAGAGAGAGAGAGAGAGAGGGAGAGTGGAGTTCTCGCGTCGGGGGTGGCGGGCAGAAAGGGGAGGATCTAGAGGAGCCGCCGTCGATACCCCTCGCTCACGTCGACGAGAGTGCTCGTCGATTGATAACGACGCTCGTGGCTTTTTATTGCGGCGAAATGGACAGTTCGCGCGCGCGCGCGCGCGTGCGGTGCGCTCGCGGCCGCGAGTATCTTTGCATCTGCACGCTTCGTTAGAACAATGACGGAGTCACGCGTAAAACGCGGACGCGTGTCCCACGAGTCGAGCTCTCCCCCGTTCCGAGCTCGCGTTCGAAGATTTCAGTAGAAAAAGCCCGGCACATAGTCGTCGGCGAGGTTGCGTGCAACCGCGTAGCAGTCGCCTATTCGCGAGGGCTACAATGCGTCGGCGTGATGAGCATTTTCGGCGATGAAAGATATACAAGGGAGCTTCGGTCGTTATCCTCTCGCAGAAGATGCCTAAGCCGCTCGCCGTGTTCCTGAAAATAATTAATTGCATGCGGTTGCACGCGACGTGAATTGCTTATCGTTTTTCTCCATAATTTTTGGCAGAGGCAGAAAAAGAAGGAAAGACACGGCACACCCTCCAAGACTTGGAGATAATTTTCCTCGGCTCGTTCGGTCGCATGACTGAGCGGCGCCAGTGTGCGTTCCGAATGTACGTGTGAATAATGGATTGTAAAACTGCTACTTTTCTTCCGGTGTGTATAACGCGTTGTAAAATCGTCGAAAGTAGAATAGAAAAAATATCCAATTGAGCGCGCCTCGAATACTCAATTTTAAGAGCAAGGATTTATATAATTTGTAGAATTTATATAACTGTGTGCGATCTGGGGTATGAGCTTGCTGTGTTTCGCAGCGAATTTTCGGCAGCCCTTTCTGGGAGGAGGTGGAATAAAACAAGGAAGCAGGAAGGGCGCCAATTCGAGAGCGATTTCCGAATCGTCAGATTCGGCAGAGAAACCGATGTGTCATGCGATCGTGCGAGGCTAATATGACGCAGGGACTCGTGATCGCGAAGCTAATAGAACGCAGCCCGCAATTTCGCGTATCGCTTCGCCACGAATGAATTTCCACTTTCATTCATATTTCTCCGCGCGCGTAAATGCGCAGTCATCGGCTTCATTAATGTTCCTCTATCATCTGCGGAGCGGCCGGCGCGAGACGACGCGAAAACGCTAACGCCGCGGGAATTCTGGGAAGATAATATTTGCCCCGATGGCAATCAACCGTCCAGACGGCGGCCAGACAAGACAATGATAGATCAATCTTAGTCTCGCACGCTCGGATGCACGTCACGTCAACCCGTTCACCCGCTTCGCGACCTCACGATCGTGTTTGCCGTCGGGCAAAGGCTTAGGGAAGAGTCACCGACGACCGTGACCAATTAACAAAAGCACAGCCGCCGCGTTTTCGACAGTGAGGTAAGCGCGTTTTCCTCCGTCTGTCTGTCTGTTTGTCAGTCAGTCAGTCAGTCACCCCCGACCGATGGTCCGGTCGGGAGGTCAACGGTAGCGGAAGGTAGACGACGCTGTGTAAACACAGGAAGTGGCCAATGAATGAATGACGATGACGATGATGATGATGATGATGATGATGATGATGATGATGACACGGTCATCGGTGAGGCTTCCTTATCGGCGATGCGCCATCTCGTCATGGTAAAGAATGCCAGCGAGGCAGTTCGCGAAATTCAATGAGCGATAAAGAGGAGCCTCTTTCCCTCGCAAACAGGCTCTTGAAAATATTTTGGGGATTTCTTTTTTCTCGGAGGATTCTTGTGGAATTAAACAGATACCAGGGTGACTAAGAGGATTAAAATAACATGTTTACGAAGGAGCTCCGTGTTTATCGAGGATCAAGATCTTAAATTAAATTAGAGTGCGTTTTAAAAGATAAAAACGCAGTAATTATTTCAAACAGTATCATTAAATCAATCGTCTTTGAAAAGTGCATTATATGTGTAAGGATTATATAGAAGTCCTTATTTACTTGAAGAAAGTAATAAATTTCGCATTTTTCTCTCGTAGCACAAAGGCGTTCTTTTACAAATTGCCGTGTCGTTTCGCAAGCAGCATTTGTTAGACAAATTTGCAAATTCGTAAATTCGATTTGAATATTTGCTAGATAAACTCGTAAATGCGATTCATTAAAATATAAATATGACTTACACATCTCTCGCAGAATGCACGTGCACGCGCGTGTGTATGTGTGTGTAGGACGTATTTGGAGAGGGACAATGGACCAGAAGTGGATATTATGCAGACTTCTAGGTGTAATAACCAACTTCGTTAATAGATTTTGGCAAACCTAGAACAATTCCGGAGGATTTTAGTAATGACAGGATTTGAACACGCATTTACGTATCTAACGAAATTAACCTCTATCGGTGAGTCTCATGTCCATGACAAGATCGAAAAGTAATGTCGCAAGAGAAGACGTTATTTCGCGGAAATACATCTTGCGCGTGAAATCGACGTTACCACCATCGCCGTTTGTGCATAATATATAATCGTCCATTTTGAATCGAATAATCACAACTTTGAATCTAACGGCATTGTTTGACAATACTCTTAATATCATCAAAGTACGTTCGAATCGATACATACTTTGACGATACAAATGTAAGGGAACGTAATAATGATGTAGGATTTAGTTAATCTACAATCCATTGATTATTTTATAACTTACAATTATTCCGAAATTTCGCAGGTACTCGTACGCATCTATCTCCTGGCGCCATATTCCCGCAATTTGCCAGGAGCTTCAGATTCTGTTAAAAAGTGTGCTGAGAGGGCGGTAACGTACAGTAGATCGTTCGACCCAATATCGTTTTATAGATATTTTGCATAGAAATGGGCGATAATGGAAAAAAGAAACAACATTTAAACAATTTGTTACAATGACATTGATATTTGATAATTTAATAATTTTTAACGTCACAAAAAAATATCGAATTTTTGAAACGCACTTCACAGACCATCTGGCGCCATCTAGTGGTGTCATATCATATCTACTTTCATCTTCAAGTAGTACGACTCAGCGACGAATCGAACAAAGTTTTTACTTTTCAAAGGCTCTGTCGAACAGTTATTTAAATATATTGTGTAATTTTTTTATTCATAAGAATAACATTTTTATTGATTTGACATTAAAAACTTGCTACATCTATTATGAGCTTGGACCTTCGATCCAACTGCTGTATCAGTTGTTATTGCAGATGGCCAGTATGTGAGAATCAATGGCAGACAAAGCGATAAATGTAGTTGATTCGATACACGACATCGGAAGATGCGTGTATAAATGCATAATGTATGATCTACAAAATTCAAATAACATGAGATGCAAACAGTGATTATCACGTTTGTCGTATAAGAGGTAATCGTAGTAGCATTAATCACTATCGTTGTATTTTATATTTTCTCTCTGTACATTCTTATAGAAATCTTAATAAACTTCTTATAACACATGGATATATTTGATATAATTTTTATTATTTTGTGAAAAATATAATTGTAGAATAGAGATTTTTATATATATGCAATGTGTCTATATACTATAGTGAGTTAATTAATTATTTATTTCAATGTCAATGTCATATATTACTTTTAAAAGCATCATATGTATTTTGTATAATTGTGATATATTTTTTAAAGTATTAATTTAAATTTATAACACTGGATGTAAGAAACATTGCTTTGGACAAACAAGCTATGCTTATAATGTTATATTTATTTTAGAACTTTGTAAACTTTTGGAATCCTGCAATTGGACATCATGTGGGAAGAAAACTTGAATACTATTGTTCCAGCTATGTTGTCTACTATGGTTTTCTTTATATTTACATTAAATTTCTTACGATATCTCGTAGATGATCAGCATATTCCAATTAGGGATATCACAAAAGAGCATAATTGGAAAACAGTCAGGGGAATAACCAAGGTACTTTCAAGAGTAATACAATAGTTTAAATCAACTTTTTCTATCGATAATAATATAAAAAGATTCAACTGTGATCTGACTTAACTTCATATCGTTCTTCTGTTTTGTACTTCTTGTATCTTATATCTCTGTCTACTTGATTTATTAAGTTGTCAAAATCTTGAAAGTAATAATAAAATTAATATGTAAAATTTACAGAATTATTTTTTATACATGTACATTCACATACAGGCATATTACTGCAGTATTTGCGAGAGTTTATTATTGAATATTGATGGTCTTTACTGTGATTCTTGTGGTGTCTGTGCAGACCGAAATTGCATAAAGCTTGCAGATAAACAACTTAAATGCAAAGTTATCACACTCAGTAATGAGCAACCAATGAAACATCATTGGATCAAAGGTATGCTTACTGGTTATGTTTATTATTTTGTATAATGGATATATTTAATCTTTCCAAATATTTTTTCCCTGTATTTATAAAGGTAATCTGCCACTTGTCGCCATTTGCTATGTCTGTAAAGAAGAATGTGACATAGAACCTGGTCTCACAGATTGGTGGTGTTGTTGGTGTCAGAGATGTGTTCATGAAACGTGCAAATCTGTCCTCTCTGAAGTAATAATCAACAAAATCTTTTTTCTACATTAACATGTCTTATTTTTTAAGAATAATTTGCAAGAAATAATCATGCTTATGTCTCTCTGCTTTTCAGATATGTGATTTTGGATCGTTCAAATTAATGATTATTCCACCAGGAAGCTTAGAAGTGATAAATCGACGTAGGACAATGAGACGTAGGTTGCACCTTCGTTCTGTTATAACACCAAACTGGCCTAAATGGAATCCAATTATTGTTGTAGGTAAATAAGAATCCAAACCAACAATAAATTGCTTCTAAAATATCTGTACAGATAAAGTAATTTTATTAAGCGAATAAATCTTCATGATGTTCTTTTGTGTAGGAAATAGAAAATCTGGAAACAATGATGGAGATAAAATTCTATCTCTGTTCAGAAGACTGTTAAATCCTGCACAAGTTGTGGATTTAGCGGAACGTGACCCGGTCGCTGCTCTCGAATGGTGCCGCTTATTAGGGAAAACTCCATGCACTGTTCTTGTAGCAGGTGGAGACGGAACGATTTCTTGGTTGCTGAATACTATTGATAAGCTCGGCTTGCAGGTGGTATTTTTATTTATTTATTTTTTTATTATGGTTACACGTATGTTATATTTCAGCACGAATATAAATAAATATTTTTGTACGATATAGCCTGTTCCGTCGGTGGCAATAATTCCTTTGGGGACGGGCAATGATTTATCCAGAGTATTAGGATGGGGAAAGGAACATGACAAGCATATGGATCCAGTTGAGGTCCTGCAGAAGATACGGGCAGCACAAGAAGTAAAACTTGACAGGTATGGAATGAAACACAACATGCTTTTACATCAACGGTTATTAGATATAATTTCTTTGCAATTTTTTGGAGAATTTAGGTGGTCTGTAAAAATAGAGCCAAACCGTGGATTAGGATTTAGAGGAACGCATCGGACGCTGTTTATGTACAACTACATAAGCGTGGGCGTAGACGCACAAGTAACTTTGAATTTTCATCGTACAAGAGAGAGTCGGTTTTACCTGTTTAGTCATAGAATATTTAACAAGGTATCCCTCTTTGTTGAATAAACAAGTTTCTCGCAAGTTTGTTGAGCAACGTTGAGGTTGTCATTCGGTATATCTATGTGCGTTGCAGTTATTGTACTTATGCTTCGGCACGCAACAAGTTGTAGAAAGGGAGTGCAAAGATCTCGATCAGAGTTTGGAGGTCTATTTAGACGACCAGAAAGTGGAGTTGCCTTCCATTGAAAGTGTAGTGGTACTTAACATTCCATCTTGGGCTGCAGGAGTCGATTTGTGGAAAATGGGAACGGAAGGTTAGTCTAATAAAATTCTGTATTGAAGGATTCTCACTTAAAGAGGATCACTTAAAATCACTCAAATGTCAAACAGATGAGGGACACGTGAATGCACAAGATATTAGCGACGGTAAGTTGGAAGTAGTAGCCCTTTACTCTTCATTCCACATGGCGCAGTTGCAAATAGGTCTCTCGAAGCCACACCGGATTGGTCAAGCTAAATCAGTAAAGGTATTCGCAGTATTAAACTGTTGAAAAGATTTTCTCGCGTATATTAGTGCATACGATGTATATATTGTATCGTTTGTATTATTTAGATCAAATTGTTGCGAGCGTGCGCTATGCAAGTGGACGGTGAGCCATGGTACCAACATCCTTGCGAATTCAGCATAACGCACTGTAATCAGGCATCTATGTTGAAGAATAATACCGACAATTAAGCATTTTCGAGCATGGTGCTGCTTGCATCATATACGCATTTATACTAATGCATTTGTTCATGGATGTGTAACGAGCTGTTGAAGAAACGATATTCAATACGTCTAAACTCGATTATAAATCAGCTTTTCGATGATGTATAGTGCAACATAAGTATTAGACAATTTGTATCAACAGTATTATGGAAGTAATTAAACCTAGCCAAAGAGTTACTCCAAAGCTATATAAATTGTATGTTGTATATGATATATATATATATATATATAATTGATAATTATATAATTATTATATACTCATATATGTATAATAACTATATATAATCATATAACATGCAATGTGTACTTACTAACTAACGCAATATTTGTAACATCGTTATGTGTAATACGCTTGCGAATACTAACAGTTTAATTGGATTCATAAAGTTCTTTTGGACGTTATAAAAGGAATTTTTTTAATAAAACCAACTCTCTCTCTCTCTCTCTTTCCTTTTTTCTCTCTTTCTTTTATGCGAAATAACGTGTTGTAGTTTTATTTACCTTTCTTCCATTACGTATTGATATATTACAGTCGATTCACGTATAATTAACTAATTTCAGGTAATCGAGAAATTCATTCGTTGTGACACTTCAATCCGAGTTATGAAAAGATTTCTCATAATATATAAATTTGGAAATAATTTGAAAAAAGTGACGTAAAAATTCCTGCGGTTCCGTTTGATCGATAAAATTAAAATAACGAGAAAATTAATCTTTTTTTTTATAGAAATGACAGAACGGCAGTTCCATTTCACTCTCTTTCTGATTCTTGCCTGGATAATGCACGAAATGGCTAGAATGATAAAAAATATTGATTGATTAGCAATTGGAAGAGTGAAATTAGATGCCGAAGGTATTTCTAGATTAATTAGGAATAAGAAAATTGTAATCCGAAATGCCACCGATGAAGATTTTCCGTAAGTATTAAAATTGAGAAAAAAATAATTTATTAAAATACAGTTTTTATATATTATACAGTTATAATTGACAGAAATAAAACACGTGGGAAATAACGAATTACTGTTAACATTTTTCACACCAACATCTTGCGCCGACATAATTACCGAGAGAAATCCGTTTTTTTTCTTGCAGATATCAAAAGGACTCTTTTCTGAAGCAAAATCCGAACTGGTCGCATTTGTATCGGAGGATTCTGGCGAGTTGCGGCGGGCCGCAATAAAAGACCGTGATCTTTCCTTTCTTTCTATCCTGAAGTTGCTTGAACACCTTATCCCAGTTAGGACGACCGGCGTTCGTTCTGGTCTTCAAGCCTGTGATGAGATCTCGCTTCTCCTAATTAATGAGAAGCAATGAGTAAGCTTAATTACTAATGCAAATTTCACACACTTCAACATTCTCTCCCACCTTTTCATGCAGGAGATCCATCGCCAGTTGTAAGCCAACTGCTTTCATATCATTCTTCTGCAACGCGCTTGTGATGTACATATGCATCTCTAAAAAGCGTTCCATGGTGATACCTAACTCGGCTTGTTCCATCTCGAGTTGAGACAGTAAGTTCACGAACCACTCGAACGAACGTTGATCGCGATTGATCCAGAAGAAGTCCACCTGCGAAAGATATTCCGAAGGTGGAATTGAATCGCGTCTATGAAAAGATTATCGGCTTCTTCAGCATCGTACCCCTCGTACTTCTAATGCATTTTATTTACTGCGGTATGTTCGATATCTCTTTAAATCAATTTTCACTTCAAGTGTTCAATAACTCTCAAAATCCTGAAAATTATTTGCTCTCGAAAAGAAGAGTAGCCATTTCAAGAGACATCTCTTTTACTGCAGCTACCTGCAGTAGAATTATAAACGGCAATAGCAATTTTTTTACTCCGGTCAATTTTATATTCTTGATTCAACATTGCTGGACCACCCTCGTAATCGAAGAACTCGTATAAATTTCATGAAAAAGAATGAGCGATGCGAGAATTGAGGAATTTTAATGAAACCTCTTGTATCTACCTTTCGTAAGTTCATTACAGTGTGCGGAATTTCGCTGGCCCAGGAAAACGAGCATTTCGGACAGGTGTGCCTCGCTTTCCAGTATCGATGCATGATCGATTGCAATATGGAGGCGAAGGGCGTAACTCCGATTCCCGTGCCGATTAGAACCGCATGTTGTGCTCGGAAGATGTGACTCGACGGCGCACCGTAAGGACCGTCTAGGAAGATCTACGATGGCAACTTATAGTCAGTTTCGGAGCGATTGAAGCCGTCAGTCTCTCTCTCTCTCTCTCTCTCTCTCTCTTTCGGCAGCTTCGAAAGTGTCGCGAGAAATGTTGCGCAAGGATGAGATGCTTTACCTCCAGCGGCTTTCCGACGGGATAATTGATGGGCGAATGAGAGGAACTCTCGAAAGACAAATCTAAGCTTCCCGAGTTGCGCATGTTGGTCTCGCTGAAATTCTTCCTCAATCTTCCTTCTTCCGCGGCGACTTGTATATCTGCCGATGTGTTCGATGTCGCTTCATTCGCTCCAGCGTTTGCATTGGATGCTGTACGCGCGTGACGGATGAAGAATATTATTACCGCGCGAATTTGCATTTGATATCGTTATTCGGTGATGACACATCCGTAGATGATAACATCTAGGTCGATGTAAATTTTACTCGTGATTGATGATTTAAGTCATTTTTACTCGTACAAGCTGTTTCTCTTTCAGTCGTTATAAATGACGTGACTCATTTTTATGGGAATATTTCAAAATCGTGCCACATTATTTTACATTACAGATGACCTCTGCTTTTTAGAACCTTTTGTACTTCTAAATAAAGGATATATCTCTTTTCTGACACTCACCGGAGTTCGACGGCGCATCGACATCGTAATCACACGTTTCGAAGCTGGGTGTTTTGAAGGCAATGATGGTCGGCTTTGTTCGCATATATCGAAAGCTCTGGGCCAGTGACTTATTTTGCGGACTCAGGTATGCCAGGCCCAACGACTTCAGTCGCGCGCGTTTCATCTGGCACTCGTCGAAGCTTCTCTCCGACTCCGATCTCATGTAATCGCGAAGTCTGCGGCACCACAGGAGCAAAATCATGCATCATATTAAATAAAACACTTAATGAATGGACAAGGATCGCTCTATCTGCAAGAACCGCTCTTACGCCGTGTAAATCTACTCACACTCTGAGTCGTTCTTTCTTCTTCTTCTTTGTTTGCATGTCCGGCATGGAACGCGACTTTTCGAGCGGCAGCTTGCTGCCAAGAAGCAACTGATGGATTCTCCTGTCTCTCCCCGTAACCAAACCCTTAGGATCCTTGTCCGATCCTGGCGTATCTGTCGGTCGAATTTATACGTGCAACACGCGTCAGTTTTCCAAATTTAATTTTTATCAATGTCATTTAATTCATTTAATTCATTAATTTTCGTTGCATATTACGTCGATAACGTGACCAACGGGAGAGACAATCTCTCGAATTCATTATTTTTACGACAGAATAATAAAAATGCAGTGAGATTTCGCGTGTCGAAGGTATATTTTATCTTGTAAGCAGGCCTTACTTTCCGGAGTTTTTAAGTACGCAGATTGATTATTAATAGGTGTACTCGTGGGTGACATTGTCTTCGCCAAATCAGATACGAACATGGGATTGTCGAGACCATAGGGATGCTGCAAAGATTCCGTCGAGGGCTTTTGCTTCATGATAAGAGGCGGCTTCTTGCTGCTGAGAAACCTACGCATGATAAAATTATTCTTATGCCGTTGACATAAAAGTAATCTCACTCAATGTTTACTCGTCCATCAAGTTGCAACGGACTTACGATTTCTTGCGAGGAGTACTCGCGGCATTCTCGATGGGTAAGATATCGCCGTGATGAAGCTTGATTTGCTCCTTCTCGAAATACGAGTACAAGCTGTTGGTCCACTCGCCGACCGCGCGAATGTGCAGCCATATGTAATCTACAATTTCGCCGTTGACATCGTTAAATGTCGCGAGGGGGACGAAGAGACAACAATGCGAGGGACAATAAAGGCTCACCCGCTTGCTCCGGAGCGCTGCTGATGGTGAAAGGATGCCACTCGTATCTCGCTATTATCGGAATGTTCACAAATACGTAATCGCCGGGGTGAAAGTGAAAATGCGGCGGTCTCTTGATGACCAGGTGCGTCACCTTCGAAGGCAACAGCAGGCCGGAACTTATGTACGTCTTTCCGCGCTGAGAACGCAGCCATACCAGCCGGCGGATCCTCTCGACCGAGTATATGATACCCGGTACGATGAACCACTTCCAGAAATTGGGGCCGTGGAAAATCATGAGAATCCAGAACGGTACGTACAGCAGATGGGACCAATAAAACACCTTGCGCAAGACGAGAGAAAATTACAGGAGAATGGGAGGAGGATATGCAGGGTGTTAAATTTCAAACGTAACAGGTAAAAAATCTCGAGAACTAAATAATATTGAGGTCCGCCTTTTTTTTATATTGTATCGTTTCGAAGGGGACACATTTTGATTGAAACAAAATTTAATTTTGGGTGGAGGCGCCAAGGTAAAAAGAAGGTCAAACGTTTTTTCAAATGGGACTCTAATTTTTTGAACACCTACGTTTGTAGCCCTCGTCATGACGAATTCAACAACCACATACTCAAGGTGATTAGAGGTCAAATAATGGAAAAAAGACTCGTTAACTTTATTAATACATCTTAATAAAATCAAAGTTTATCTTGTTTATATTGGCAAAATTCTATCATGATCCTCCTGCGTTAAAGCTTAGTAGAAGTGGATATGGAATGGATGTTGGCGTTGACGATGCAAAAACTATAAACATTCTTCAGAAAATGAACACATAACAGATAGACTAGGCGTATGTACGTATGTGTGGGGATGGGTATTATTTCAACCAAGTCAGTTATTGATATTGAACACGAGTGTGACTAGTGTAATCGTTAGAATAAGTTGTGTTTTCACCTTCTTTTCTTTCGTAATTTGCGTTATGGTGCGTTATACTATAATGAGGAATATCGTGACATGATCTTAATTTATTTAAGGTGAATATCAACAAAATGCTAGAGAAGACTGCTAGAATTTACCGTCAAAGATGCAACGAGTATGCGAAGCGAGTCAAATAATTTCGGCGAGCGAATTACAAAGAGTGCTTAATGATTTTCAACGAAGATTGCAGGCTTGCAGAAGATGCAAGGGGACAACATTCCGAACACTTAAATTAATGAAATTCTCCATTTCGAGGAGAAAAACGCTTCTTTTTTCTGAGATATTTTGTTCTTATGGAAAATTTATTAATAAAGTTTATTTCTTCCTTGCTTTATTCAAGCATTATTTTTTTCTTTCCTGAGTCTTCCTTTTTCCATTATTTGACTGCTAATCATCTTGAGTATGTGGTTGTTGAATTCGTCATGACAAAGGCTACAAACGTAGGTGTTCAAAAAATTAAAAGAGTTCCATTAAAAGAAAAGTTTGACCTTCTTTTTACCTTGGCACCTCCACCAAAAATTAAATTTTGTTTTAATCAAAATGTGTCCCCTTCGAAACGATACAATATAAAAAAAAGGCGGGCTTCACCATCATTTAGTTTTAGAGATTTTTTACCTGTTATCTGTTTGAAATTTAGCACCCTGTATATAAAATCGTCGAGATAACTAATCTCAGTTACGACACGAAGTGTTCAATGCCCGCGTGTGGGCGATGAGAATCAAAGTACCTCGAAGCATCCTCCCCGCCGTACGAAGGACATCGAACAGAGGGTCATGATGAGGAGTATAATGAGCAGAACAACTCCAGTCGGATACGCGCTGCCCGCCACCAAGCCAAAGTGTCCAGGTCGACTTGTCAACAGCCATTCGGTCATCGTGTAGTTTCCGCTGTTCATGTCTTCGTCTTTAAGTATCACCGTGCCTGCGTTTAATCAGATACATAATTGTTGTTATTTATAATCCCGCTACAGGCAGCTATAAAAGAGAGACTTCACTCGGAATGGCATTGGCTATTTTTCTTCTCGAGAGCAGACACTCTCTTAGTTTTGAGAATTAGCGAAGAGGTGTTTGGAAGAGATATTGAGCATACCGCAATAAATGAGATGCATTAGAACGTGCGCGATGCTGAAAACGCCGATTAGGAGCCCCGTCATCTTGTGAAGATATATGTGATGATCCAGAGGCACCACAGAGTTAAAGCCGTGCGTCCGCAAAAAGGTGATGCACTGGCGCAGCATCAGAACCAGGATGAACGTACAGTCGAAGTTCAGACATTGTCCTGAAAAATCGTTTCGAGATTAATTCAGGTCCATTCGGAGCTATTTTATTCGGACTCGGACGGTGATTCCCTCTGAACCTGAACCTGATATTCGACTACGTGATATTCGAGTGTTACAGTCAAGAAAATGCAGCTTGAATTAGCTGAAGAAGCTTCCGTCACCACGGAAGATGGGACGTCGCGTATTGTCAGATTGTCTTACCACATGCGCGCGCGAGCATCACGTAGCCGCTGGCATTCCGGTACTCGTAGAGACGAGAAACGAAGAGAGCCACGTTGATGACGATGAATATTGAGATGAAGGCGATGTAGACGTAATTGTTCTTCATGTACGGCCTCGTGAGCTGGTACGGACGAAGAGACGAAAACAGGCCCAAAGCGGACTTCTGTTTCGGCTTCGGCTGCGGTGGTACTAGCCACCGATCTATGCTACGATTGTTTCGTTGTTATTTCTTACGTTCACCGCTGAGACTTGGAGGGTGCAGCGATTGACAAAACTTCCAAGCCGGGGGGGGGGGGAGATATAAGAAAAGTTCAAAATGAATTCGATCGAAGCGACAACATCGGAAATTCGAGAGATCTGCAATTTTTAGAGAATTCCGTAACTGCTCGCATCTTATAATTCTCTGTCAAACCTGATCGAGAGATTTTCCAGCAGACCGTCGTGCTTCTCTAGCTGCCTCTTCAGAGCCTCGAAGGTGATCGCTCCTCTGTTACCTTGATCGGCATCCTCGAAGAGCGCGATCGTCAAGTCCTCGATTTGCTCGTCGCTGAACTTCATACCGTTTTCCTCCATGCAGGCTCTCATTACGTGCTCCAACTCGCGAAGTTGTATTAAACCATCGCCTGTTGTCGTTCCGGAAGAGATGAAACGTAATCTGAGCGTCTTTCATAAATACTCCCTCTAAGTGTATTCAGAGTTGCGAAACATTACCGTCGATGTCATAAACTTTGAAGAGGAACCTAATCTTGTCGTCTGGAGACTTGCCGGCGAATTGATGCATGGCCTCTAGAAATTCTTGCAAAGATATCGCGCCGGAGTTGTCCTTGTCGAATATTTGGAAAACTCTCTCGGTGAAGAACGGCTGAAAAATAATTTGAATGAATATTATTCGACTGTGAACGTCGGTGAAGAAAAACAGACACAGCTATCTCGTTTCGATGGGACGTTTTGAGGAAAATCGCGATCAATTCAATTGAAAAATTGTTGATGTTTGAAATACGCCGTTTGAAATGAAGAATACTAATGCCTCCTCCCTACGTTCTTCGAAGTGACGATCTTTTTAAACTCCTCTCGCCGGATTTCTCTCTCGTTTCCAACAGTCTGCTTGAATATCTTCTCCAGCCATTCGAGATTGCCTTTATCGAAGCCGGCGGGCGGCCTGAAGTAAAATTTCGATTTCTTACTAGTTTGCGCGATCGAGAAATTTCAAGATTCAATAATAAAAACAATCTTCATTCCATTGATGACAAAAGTAATTGCAATCAGCGCATCACCTGGTTTTGCTCATGCCAGATATGAATTCCATGATCTGAGTGGACGTAACGTACCCTGAGCTCTCTTGATCGATCAACCGGAACAGTTTATCAGCAATCTGTAAGAGACACATAAAATAGACACGAGATACGTGCGTGCGGCGAAAAGTTTATATCTGCAATTATAAGGTGCTTTCAAGTCCAGTCACTGAAATCGATAAGAATGAAGCAAGAATTCTTCCTCTCGACTTTTCACTGAAATGACTTTTCTCAATGGAATCAACCACACTCGCTGTTTAACGCGAGAAATATGTATAAAAATTATACACTTTCCGCGGCCACTCAGTGGTGGATTCTACAAAACAGACGTTGCTGAAGAAGCGACGCGAACAATATCGTATATTATGCGGAACGTGCCTGAAGCAGAAACACGTCGCAGTCGCATCTTCAGTTCCGTATATATTTTTAAAGAATGAGCACCTTCGAGGTCGCGGTACCTCGTTGCGCCGACTTAACGTCTTTCACGATAACGACGAATCGAGATTCCTTTCCTCCCGATCGCTCATTACATCGCTGATTCCGCATAAATTTATTCGTCTAATCGTACTGTCCCGGCGACCCACACACGCGAGCGACTGTGATTTCTTCTTCCGTTATAAACCGCGTAGTTGGAGTTTTTTTTATTCACTACATGTGACGGGAATGATAGCATCCGAGAAGAAGCATAGTCTTCAAAATTAATAAAATATTTAGATGTCAAATTATTAGCATAATTTTTCCACGAATTAGAGAATTGAATGTAAGCCTACTTTAATTTTTTATTTAGCATCCTGCTGTAAATGGAAGCTTCCCGGTTTCTTTTGCGTATTGACAAAGCAATTTTATTTACTTAGATAAACATCGATTTTGATCACTTCCGCGTATATTTTCTCTAGATATAGAAGTAACGCGTTCTCTCTCACCCCTTTGGTATGAAAAATCTGCCGGAAGTTGGCGAGGTTTATCGGATTCTCGCCGCATAGCACGTACGCCACGCTCTCGATCTGATCGACAAAGTCATTTTGCTTCTCGTTTCTGAAACAACGAAGATGATGACGCATTATGAGGGCGGATATGCGTGTAGATCATCAAGAGATTACAAATCATGCGCGCAAAAATACGTATGTGCTTAAATGATGGAAAAGAAAAGAACAGAGCTCACGTCAACCGCCTCTTGAGAAACTCGATCCATTCGTCCTGTTTCAGTAGCTCGTCACGGTCCTGATCGAACAATATAAATAATTTCCCAAGGAGCACCTGAAAGACACCGATCGGTCGTAAGCGGCGTGCAAATGTTACACTTGTGACGAGCTTTCTGTAATACTCATTATTACATCTAATCAAATCGACGCGACTGAGCGAATCGACACCGAACGAGTCGCTCGCGAAGGACCGTGTTTTTTGAAATACGTATCAGGCACACAGGCGTTCCGTCGCTTTAACGGCCACCGCTCCGAGCCACGAATATTATCTGGGGCAAAGTTAATGCATGATAATGGGACACTGGAGCAGATTTATTAAAATTCTAGCCTAAGGTGCGCACGGCGCGGCGACAGCTTTAACGTCGATTATGACGCATATCGATCACCATCGGCGCGGATCTCGGCGGCGAGTCTGTTACACACACGTACCCACGTGCGTATCTCACTCGCTCGATCATTCGGAGGATATGGGTCAATGTCACGAGAGACTGCACCGCGTGCTCCCTCGGCACGTAGTGCCGAGATCCAGAAGCGTTATCCCAATATTGCTCTCGTAGAGCACAGACGGTGAGCGCGGCCGGCACGAGGTGAGTATCCTTCGATCTTGCTTTCTGTTCTCTTGTTTTATTTCGATAGCGTCCTCTGCGACGAGCTGGCGTCGAGTTTTCGGCGGCTCGCTCACGCGGCTGGAGCATACTTTGTTCCCGGATTTCAGTGCGGACGTTAACGAAAATATTCGTCATGATGAAAGTGAGAAGAAAAATGTGCACGACAATGACGTTGAATTTTGCCGCAGGTGATCGAAGGTGATCGGCGCTGTTATTTACGGATTATCAATATTCAGTGTTTGAGATTTAGAAGATCTGATTCTGGTTTTGTTTTGTTTCCTAGCGATCTGGACGCGGAGGATTCGCTACGAAAGAGCAAATTAAATGATAAAAGAGGACCTGCCGCTGGAAAATCCCTTGAGGATACAACCCTGCTGCTATGCTTGTGTAATAATATAATGTAATCAACTGTTGATATTTCTGTTAGTAAGATACTCGTATCGAGTACGCGATGTCCGTGAGAAGAAATTCCAGCATACTTAAACCAATCCGGAACCGCGCGGGTAAAGGACGGCGTTTCATACTATAGTTACGGTGCCATGACTAATCTGCGACTAGCTTCTAAAATTAGCGATGCAAGAGAAGAACGTTCGATGTCTCGAATCGGCCGTTCTTAGTGCTTTTCTCTCGCACAGGTACGAGAGGAAATGATAATCAATCATGACAATTGTACTGGCTCGATACGACAAGCCACAGTCACCTTTACGATACAATTCCGCGCGAAGGTTCCCCATTGAAAGGCCGATGTTGATCTCGCTATTCAATATTGCGAACATGTGTAAAACGCGCGTACATTTGCGCGCAAGCTGCTGACGTTTGGATTTATAAGTCTCTAAACCGCACCTAATGACGTCGCGCATTCTGTAACTCAAAATTAACGACCATGTTTTTCTTCTCCCTCCTCTTCTGCTTATAATAATTATAATGATTATAATGATGATTCTTATTGTGAATCACATACGCGATTATTTTATTTCCAGATGGAAATTCTAGGTAGAAACAGAATCACGGATTGTACAAATAACGCGATAACATCTTTCCCGGTGTCTCTATCGATATCTATCAACGATTCAACGAACGTTGGACATGTTCTCTTGTAACATTATTATTTCTAGTTCAATAACATTTAATATAACGGTGTTGTTATCGCTTCTTCTCCGATATTATTGCTCACAATATTACTTTTCGCGAGCAAAGTTTCAAGCAAACCTTACCGCGCGTTCTTTCCTTAAATTAAACAAATATCTTATTTAACGATCGTCCCGTCTCGCTTCTCTTTCTCCTCCGATCAGTCGGCCCTCGGTATCGAAAGAAACGTATACTTTTTAACGACGTGATACTTAACGATGCCCGGCCGATAATGGCGGCCGATAGCGTGTCGGCGATTCGTAACGATGACGATTAAAGGGTTAATGGATGGTCAGTAAACGAGGTGTCGGCCCCAGCCGGCGCTGTGTTCTACTCTACGACTGGTCCCTGCGATCGATCGATCGGTCCCAAGTGACGGAGGTGCTCGGGGAGCATCAAGGCCTCGCGCCTGGGGCGATCGGCCACCTTGATCGAAAACCGGAGGCCCTCGATAGAGACCCCCCGTTTCCTTCGATCGTATCGTCACCGCCGCCTCGGGTCTCCTTTTCCTACGGCGACGCGCGGATTCTCGAGCGTGAACTCATTGCTCGCTGATCGCGATCTCTCGCGCGAGCGCGGAGACGATTGTCCGATAAAACGTCGCGCTGGGCCTCCGCGATCGCGAAGCGTCGAAACTTCCCACTTCGGGCCCGATATGGGAAAACCCACGTCGTATTTACGGCGCGGCTCGCCTTATTTAGACAGCAACGTGTTTTCTTATAATTGAGAAAAAAGAGACAGACAGAGAGAGAGACAGAGAGAGAGAGAGAGAGAGAGAGAGAGAGAGAGAGAGAGAAAGAGAGATACATGTACCATCATGCGAATGGACTCGATGGCGGCTACTAGAAGAAGTACGATGCTTCATCTCTCAAAGTTTCCCTCGGAAGATGATAAAGTGGCGATAAATTCACGTAGACGAAAATCACTTCTTCATCGATGATTCAGCTCGTTCTGTGAATTTCAATGTTACGGTAATGCCGAGAGAGAGAGAGAGAGAGAGAGAGAGAGAGAGAGAGAGAGAGAGAGAGAGAGAGAGAGAGATGCCAATATTTTATGTACTGCGTGCATTTAATTTGTCTGAAACGCGAAGACAAATGGACAGGACTGAAGTCTCATGTTCAACCTCTCGACGCCTCACACGCAACGTGTACGCGTCAATTTTGTCAAATTGCGCGTTGCGCAAGTCGAAGTCGGTATAATGACAGCGCATTCCGCCGGAGTGTGAAATGATTGACTGGATGACCGATCGCTACCTTATAGAGAGCTTATAGAGATCTTTTTATATAGATTAGTTTGTTACAGCCGACCGTGCGACCGTCTAAGAGAGCGGCTTCGTAGGAATGAAAAGTGTATTCATCGCACGAGTGTACTCGTCGCACGATTTTGCGAAATATTTTATTCTAAATCGCCGACGGGAGAACGACCGACGAGAGCGCCACCGTAATTCTGGCGATCGGTTATCAATCTTCGAAACTAGGTCGGTTTCTTCTGACAAAAATCGCAACCAGTAAGTCCGCGTCGTTTCTTGTGCCGTGTACGTTTTATCTAAACCCACCTCGTTCTCGTGTCCAACCAATCGGCTGGTATATCCTTTTTCCAAAGCCAAATGTTAAGTAATTCGTTTGCCGAGAAAGTAGCCTGGTCAGATCTCTGCGTTCGGACTTTCAACTATTTTCTTGGAGCAATGAATTTCTCGTTACGACGTTCAGACTCGAATTCTCACGGTTTCGGCTATCGATTGCGGCCATTTTTCGCGCTTAACGAGAACATATATTATCTCGTTATTCGGATATGAAATAAATTACGGCCCGAAGAAACGCCGATAGCGAGGAATCGTAAGTTCCTTTTTCTTCTTCATTGCCTTCTCTTTCTTTTCGTTTTTTTTTCTTTTCTTTTTTTTTTTTTGCAAGAATCGCGCTCGACGAGCCAATATCCCCGGGACTTTGTGATGTAATTTCGAGATTTCACGTCTAGTGCCACGCGAGCCTTTTTTTCCTGCGGTTCGCGAAAGAAAGTGAAACGGCGAGCCAATAATTACAATAATTGCAATTCTTCATGGCCACTTTAAGAAAGTGCCGCGACCAGATTGCCATCGCGAGGACGCTCTATCCTCCTTACTGTGTTGGTAAACAGCAAAAGGTTGCTTTGCAACTTGTACGTTATCGCAGCTTTTTGCACAATCTTAATGAAGATACAGCCGCGACTAAGGATACATAGAGACATAATTATTTTTATCCTTGGCAAGATAATGTGTACATCTCGTGTAGATACAAGTAGCTTCTCTTGTTTTGCAGCCGCCTTTGTAAAGAAGCTCGTTTGGGGATCCCCGTTCATGAATGAATAATACAATAGCGATCGTCTCTTTCTTCTCCGCGGGGAGATGTCCGACGTTTCGTTTATAATTCATCGTTTAGCAAATGCTTTTTATCCGGTCCATTAACCATGAGACTCTGCATGGAATTAAAGTTTTTACGAGCATAATGATGTCAGCGGGCTACTTAAATTGCTCGACCGTGTTTTGTTTGTCTCTCTGTGCCGAACCTTCGGATTTACGATTTAATGAGCTTGTCGTTTAATAATGGCCCCTTTCATGAGGTACGATACTTTTTACACGATTTTACGCTTTCCTTCTAAGGGATAACGTTTCACTCACTTTTCGCGAGGGGATACGTCGAAAGGCTTAAAATCAGTCAGCCGTAAAATCAGTCGGTGTGTCGTAAATCGGAAATTGCCGTGTATGATCCTCGAGTCTCTTGCGAATAAGAGCGGCAATTTCGCTCCGTGTCAGAATGATCGTGACAACTTCTTCACCGGACGCTCGTGTGTAAATCTCAAGGAGGTACAAGTCTTTTTCAATTAATTTGTTCCCTTAATCTTGACGATTCTGCGAAACGTTATCTCTCAACGAGATCGCGATGCTTTCCGATTAATTTATATCTTCAACTCTTACGCCTCTCGGAAAACGTTTTCTTCGGAATCCGGTGAGAGCGAGTTCATCGGAATGAAAACGAACAGAAGGAATGAACAAAAATTCGCCACCAGTTGGTTTCACACTACCGTTATTTCGTTAAAGCGCATCTATTATTATGTACTATTATTATTATTTATATGTCTAGTTTTATATTTCCACTCGTGTCTCGGACAGATACCTGATCGTGGAAGAGTCTCCTGAAGGCTTCCTTGCTGTAACGCCCGGATCTTTCCTCCTGCAATATCTCCTTACACTCCTTCAGGGTGGTCGTCCTCCTCCTCTCGATCAGACATTCTTCCTCCATGCAGCTGATATTTTCTTCCATGTCGCCGCTTACTCTTCGCGACGGCTGTTGTGAGAAACGAACGGGAGTGCCACCGAAGAAACGAGATCACTGCCACTTCGGCAATTCATCACGAGATCAACAAGAAGTTTCCTGGCATTTCTCGCGGCTCGCGCTCGTTCGTCGTACTCGATCGGGAGAGGAGCTGACACAATAAGCGACTTGCGCTGACTCGCGTGAATGAGCGCTTACGCTCGCAACTTTACGTCGCGTTAAGTTTCGATCAAGCGCCAGAGAGAGGACGATCGATTTTCGAGGGAAAAGTCGCTTCTTCCTTGGAATTTCTAAATAATATGATAAAGTTTCGCTCCCACGTCTCTTCATCAAGTTTCTCGGTCAAATAATTCAAATCACCGACTTTCCTCCGAATTATCGACACGACGGAACGATGACCGGCGATAACGTAAATCAAGAGATGCGCTTAAAGGTTATCGCATTCGCACGACACGTGTCTGATACTTCGTTCTCGTCTTCACGACCGACTTGAATGAAACAAGAATCGGGGAATCGCGGCTCGGCGCCGTGCTGAATCCTGCTCCTTTACACACACGTGCTGTTTACCTTATCCTCGCGCGAGCCACGTAAATACACCGGCTCTGCCTCGCGACTCGGAGCTTATAGTTACCGCTCGGCCGCCCTTTTCATAACTTTCCGTCGCCGATGATCAGCGTGCCGATGAGGAAGCAGCCGGCCGAAAACGCGTCACTTTCAAACCAGGATCAAAGTCCGAACGAGACCCGACATCGCCCGTCTCCCGACTATCGTCACATATCCTCGCGAGCGCGCGCGCGCGCGCGAACGAGAGTCCGCCTCGCGACGATTCCTCGTCGTCGCTCGGTCGCTCGATGAATTAATCGCCCGGCCCGGCCGGCCGCGTGCTCGGGCCTGCTTTGAATTCGCACGTACGTGCGGAAAGCTTCACTTATCGGCGCGCATCGGCGAGCGCGCAAATCGCCGCTTTCGGCGTCTCGGCGTTACTGCAAAGTCCTGAATGAAAATCATCCTCGGGGCATCAACGAGAGCCGGCGCGTTCGCGCGCCGCGATGGTGTCGTTGGCTGGTGGTGTTGGTGCCACCATGCAGAGACGTTCGTATTGGATCGCGGAGGGGCGGGAGGGGGGGAGGAGGAGAGAGAACACAGGTGAAAGAAGGAGAAAGCGAGACAGAGAGAGGAAGGGAGACAGGTAGATATCGGTTCTGCCGGAGATCCAGATCGCGTGTGGGGGTAAAGGAGACGGACAACCTTTCACTTTTTGACAAGCTCTCCGGGTTCCTCCACCTTCTTCTCCTCTCCTCGTCGCGTTCTCTGCTCTCTTGCTCCTCTTCCTCCTTTCCCTCGTCTCTTGTCTGCTCTTCTCTGTTTCTGTCTCTCTCCAACAGCGACTGTCGGGACCGGCCGGGCCGAGCCGCAGGTGCGAGAGCCGGACTCTTATCGGAAACGTGCGGTCCTGTGTAAATTTGCGGAGAAACTGGCTTCACGCCATGGATGAATCCGCGTATGTACGTATACCTTAGCGCGGCGCAGCGGGACGAGATGCCTAGTCGTCCCGGATATTTAACACCTGCGCAAGATAATTCGCTTCTCTCGCTTCTTTTTTTTCTTTTATTTGCGGTTTTGATCGCGCTCCTCGACTTCGATCCTCCGAGCGCCGTTCGCGCGGGTCGGGCGCTTTACCGTCGGCACTCCACGTGTGATCCCACGCTCGTATTAATATTCAGCGCGCGGTTTAGCAATCTTGAGCGTCATTTTTTATCCGCAAATTTAAGTGAATTATCTTGTACGGTGCAATTATGTGATTACGTTTTATTTAATAGCCCGTAATTACGATGCGCATGCTCTTGCCATGTACGACGACGCGAAGATATCTCATTGGATATTGGACATTATCGGCGTGAATGTGAGATCATTATAATGTTAGAATCGGCTAATAGAGAGAGAGAGAGAGAGAGAGAGAGAGATTTGCCATTGTTTGGTTGGAGCGGCTAAGCGGCGGCACAACGTAACGCGGCTTACACCTACTTACAGCGGGACAGACGTAGCGCGTCTGTACCTACTTCGAGCGTACATGCGGCGGACGCAACGCGTCTGACACCACTTAGAGCGTGTGCGCGCGGGCCAGGCGTAATGCGGCTGTACCTACTTCGAGCGTGACGCGTCGGACGGGACGTAATCTGCTTGCTACCACTTGGAGCGCGGCCTTACAGCTCGTATCCTAATAATGCAATTATAGAAAATAATTGCACATGACTGACGCAATTTCTTATGCAATTCCCTGAGAATTGTGACATTGGATATTAAAAAAATCTTATTATAATATTAAATTAATATAATTAATATCATTATTAATAATATTATTGATATTATAATTAATAATATTAAGATTTAAATAATAATTAAATCGACAATGAGAGAGACGGAGCTGAAAATAAATTAAAACTAAAGATGATTCGAACGTGTTAAATTATAAAGCAGATCAAACATTATGGAGTTTATTTGTAATTTTTTTTTTTTATATCTATCTCATCATTTCAAAACTAATTGCTTGTACGGATTTGGCCTAGAGGTGTGGCTCTCGGTTGATTTTCGCTTCTCTCTTGGCTTACCTAATAAGATATCACACAAAAGTCTCATCGAAATTGGTGAGAGACACTTTCTGATCTGCCGTTGTTAGAGAAATACCAGTTTCATCGGAAAGTTTTTCGCCACTTGGAGACGCAGGAGAAAGTCACGGTGATTTGTCGTATCCTGAAGCCAAAAGAAAGATTCGTCTTCCTATATGTTTCTCGAAATTTTTACACAATATAATTTGTCTTTTACATAATTGTACGAGTCTGATGAGAACGTCATTCTCCCTGCCAACAATGCGATTTAAATTGTTAATGGCGTGTGCTCGTAAATAAAAATCACACTCCAAATAGAGTTGAGCTAGTTCAAGTTCCTACCTACTAGAAATTATCGCGAGTCGCATCTTATTCGATCCATAAAGGTCGCCCGGACACGCGCTTGCGCTTTCCCGAGCTTTGCACTTGCGCTTTACCAATCGTCCACGAGCCGAGTCCTCGACATGTTTTGCTTGCCTCCTGGTCTCGGATAAAGCCAACGCTCGAGAGCCATGAAGGTATCCTGAAAATCGACGCTTTACTGAGATGAGTATCTCGCTTTTGAAGCCCATCTGACGTACGTCAGTTTCCGGGAGAGGAGCTCCGGGAGATCACCTGGATCTAGTCCTGGACAAGGTCTGCTCGTTATTACAATTGCATGGACACGACTGAATAGATAGTTTGACACAGTCACGAATTCTCAAATATTTTATCAGCGGAGCATTTTCTTCGCTATATTTTCTAACAGATTTTTGACAATAATCTCTCAGCGTAACAATGCTATCTATCTTGAGTCTCAATACGTACAATTGTGTCAGAAACCGAAAGATGTCGATGGTACATGCATGGCTATAATAACTATTCCTCTCATTTATTATGTGAGAAGGTATTTTTAATCTTCGCTTTCCGCCTTTGCAGATGACGCCCAACGCGATTCGTCTCGCGAATATACTACTTTTCCTCCTGTGGAGCCCCGGAGTGATAGAATGTTACAACGTGCCGTGCGCGTTCAACACAATGTGCATGTGTTGGGTCCAGGACGACGACGACGACTTCACGAAGATGGACATCAGTTGCATGGGAGTTCCGTTCGCGCGGTTTCCTGGTTCGTCTGAATCCTCAGAGTGCAGTCGCTACCATAAAGCCGCTTGGCATAAATTCCGCGATATATAACGAACTAATTTTATGCGAATTGCTTCAGACGTGTCGGTGAGTTACGTGACGCAGCTGGACATCGTCGGCTCCGGGATGCAGGTTTTGGACAACGACGCGCTTGCAAGTTCCGCGGGTGTCGAAGCCTTGGGGCTGATGAGCAATCGATTATCCAGCATAGGTGACAAATCTCTATTGTAAGTTCATGTTCTATCTTTTCTTTTCTTTTCTTTTTACATGCAAAATCTACATACGAGAAAAATGTAGCTCGTGTGGGATTCTCCTGAAACTGTTTTGCGCCCAAGATTGTGACGCCTCTGCGTTTTCTTTTGTTGCAAGAGGTATTACGGACAGTCTACGCTCGCTGGATCTGAGCTACAACTCCCTCGAGGACGTGCCCTTCAAGGCCTTTCGCGATCTGAAAAAGCTGAATTGGCTGAATATGCACAGGTATGACAAGTACAGATTCTGCAACGTCGCTGAACGACCGCGTCGTGTCTCGCGCGCGAAAGTCAAGTCAAGACGCTACAACGAAATGTGATATTAACGAAGCGGCTCGTTGAATTTTAACGAAAAGCATTTTTAGCCGCGTTCTCGCACGTAAATATGAAAGAAGCCAAACCGACGTTTTTCCCCAAAGAGAACCGGTTGTCAATCGACACGAATGGCACCGTCGACACGACACAGTGGCCATTCGCGTCGTGGCCGGGGGGAAAAACAAACGTGGCGACACACGAGTCGATGTAATAAAATAAGACTTTAACCGATACGTAATAAACTGATGCAATGAGTGAGGAAAAATTGGCCAATTATCAGCAATCACCTAACGTCATTGGACGGCGACTGGGGCCGCACCAGAGACACCCTATCGAACGCGTTCTTCGGCGACAACTCGATCACCGAGGTGCCAAGGCTGTTCTCGAGCTTCGGCGCGTTGGTGTGGTTGAACGTAGACAGCAACAACATCGAGGAGTTCCCTAAGGAGTGTTTGCCGCCAAATATGCACACCCTGAGCATCAACAATAACCTTCTGAAGGAATTCCCGCAGTCTTTGGGCGGCCTGAAAAGCCTCACCTGGCTCTACATGAGGGGAAATAACATCGGCTACCTGGAACTGCCGGATTTCCGCAGTTCCAGTCTGGAGCTGATCGACATCAGCGAGAATTCCATCGAGTGGATGAAGACGACGTTGAGCAATCGTACACTGAAGGTGGTGGACTTCAATCTCGCCGGTAACAAACTGACCTCGCTGCCAGGTAGAATGTTCGATCGCCTGGAGATCAAAAGACTGCACTTATCGTCGAACGGTGTCAGAAACGTCGACGATGAGGCCTTTCACGGCCTGGAAGACATTCTCGAGTACTTGAATCTGGAGAACAACGATCTGTCGGCGGTGCCGAGCGCCGTTAGCCAGTTGAGAACGTTGTCGTACCTTTACCTGGCTAATAATGAGATTCGGAATATCTCCAGCGAGGCGTTTCAAGAATTCGCCGAGCATCTGAAGGCTCTCTCCCTCGCGACTAACAGTTTGGACGCGGTGCCAGTGGCCGCTTTGTCCAGGTATTTCCAAATTTTTCCTGCGTGCGATATGATGACTCAAGCGCTGACGAGATTTGTACCATTCAATTTAATTCAATCAAGAAGCTATTGGTGTGTGTTTGAATCAAATTAAATCTCCAATTATTATTGTCTTTGCCGATCAGCAGCAAAGACGACTGATAAGGAGTTAAATTGAATTGCTTTGAATAATCAAGGAATTACACTTCTGCAGAGAAGTTTTTTTGTCTGAACCTTTTTGTCTGGTTCGATGACAAACTGATAGCGATATTTCAATTAACAAAGGACGTAAATCGCGCCGCGCTTTTCAAGTGAGAAAGCCGTTTTCAAAGCCGTTACTTCACGCGAGTTCTCGCGAAGACTGACCGCCCGATCGCTATTACGCGCGTTCTTGTACTACATTCTTATATATGGAGTTCCTTGTTATAGATCGTAAAGGTCAAAATAAATCACACAGCGCGAGGATACAGGCTATTAATATGAGATCTTAATAGCGGCCAACGAGAGCTGGATGCAATGTTCCGATGATCGATTTTCGTAACAGATGCCAGAGGCTACTGCACCTGAATCTCGGTTACAACAAGATCTCCCACGTCGAGCCGGGTGATTTCGAGTGGGCCGAAGATCTTGAGATCCTGCTGCTGAGGAACAACGTCCTGACGAAACTGAAAGCTGAGACCTTCAAGGGGGCTGGTGCGTTGCTCGTGTTTCCTATTGCGAAAGTGTATTATTCAGGATTGAAGTGTATTATTCGAGATAAACGATACACGCGCCACAGCCATTATTATTGGACGTAACATGCCATTAATACTTTATAATTAAGTTTCTTACATTGTTTATACGCCTACCTTTCCGCACTCTCTCTCTCACACACGATACGTGTGTGTGTAGAGGGGAGAGATTATATTTCTTTTATATAATTTTTTCTTTCTGTTGTTTCCTTTCTATCGGCCGAAAAAATTTCTCATCACTAATATTACTTTGTATGGCCGCGGAAACTGTTCCTAACAGACACTTTTATAGGTAAATTAAAGGAACTCAGCCTGTCGTTTAATCATCTGACGGAACTCGACGACGACTGCTTCGTCGGTATCGAAGAGAGCCTGGACATCCTCGAGCTGAGCTTCGCCTTCGCCACGGACGTGTTCCCGCAACGTGCACTCAGACCGCTGACGAATCTCTTGTGGCTGGTTTTGGACAACAACAATTTCCAGACGATCGAGGCGACGGCCTTCTACTCGTTCCAGCAGCTGCGTTACATCAGCATGGAGTCCAACAGGCTGCACTATTTGCCCGAGAGAATATTCCTCTCGAGTGTGCACCCCGAGCTGAAAGACGTCAAGCTGGGATACAATTTTCTTGAAGCGATCCCGGAGTCGAGCTTCCATAACCTGACTGAGCTACGTTCTCTCGATCTCACTGGAAATCGAATAAAGGTCTTGGCGTCCGGCTCGATCGTAGATTGTCCCAAGCTGGTGACCATCTCGTTAGCTTACAACAGGATACAGAAGATGGAGAGGAACGCTTTCTACGGTCTGTCCAGCTTGCGTTTCCTTCACTTGGAGTTCAACAAGCTCACCGTGTTGGACCTGGGTGCCATCTCGGAGATCGGTGGGCCCGACTTCGCCTTGAACGTCTCCTACAACGCGATCGCGTTCGTCGACTCGGGGTCTTCGATGAACAATCTCACTAGACTGGACCTTGGCTTCAACAACATCAGCCATCTGTCCCCGGACACATTTTACGGCACGCCCGACTTGAAGAGCCTCAATCTGCAGAACAACTTTCTCACGACCATCGATCCGGGTGAGGAAACATTGTGTAAAAATGTCTGAAAAACGTCTCTCATGAGAAAGTTTCAAGTACACTCAAGTAAAGGAGACCGGCTATCTCTTGTCCTTCGAATAAAAAAATAATGATTTCTTGAAATTCCTTCTTTCGTCTTGCTTGCATTGTTTTCAAACAGTTGTAAATTTTTCTCAGCTACTTTAGATTTCTTCTTTACTGTGGATTAATATAATATGCTTGGATTTATTTCTCGAAATGCAAAGTAGACGATCTTTGCGATCTACGGGTGGTAAAAATCCAAACGCGGTGACATTTCAGGAACGTTCGCGCTTCCTCACCTGGAAACTCTGGACTTAACGGACAACAAGATCGACACGTTGCGCAAGCAGTCCTTTCACGGTCTGGACTCTCTTCAAAGACTGGATATAGGCGGAAACGAGATCGCTCAGCTGTCGACCGAGCAGTTTCGGAACCTGAAGAATCTGCGGATCCTGAATCTCTCTAACAACAAGATCCGATCGTTACCGAGAGACGTTTTCGAGGGCACCAGGCTGGAAATCCTTGACTTGAGCCATAACAAATTCACTGCCGTGCCCTCCGCGTCATTCTTGGAGGTCGGCTACACCTTGAGGGATCTCAACATGGCGGAAAACTTCTTGGACCACCTAGACTCGACCGCGTTCCCGACTTCTCAGCTGGTGGCCTTGAATCTGGCGCAAAATCGTCTGACGATCCTGCCGGATAATTCATTCGTCTCCTTGGGCAAATTACTGAGCCTGAACGTGTCGCAGAATATTCTTCAGGCGAACTTCAAGGAGCTATTTCACTACCTGCCGGACCTCAGGCAACTCTATCTGGCCAACTGCGGTCTTAGAAGCGTACCGTTGCTACCATTGACGAACTTGAACGTCTTGGACTTGTCGTTCAATAATATTGACGAGACTGCCGATAAGCAGTTCAGTTTCTTGGAAGGTCTGAAGATCCTCTTATTGGTCAATAACTCGTTGACATCGATGCCTGGCGTTAGATTGAATCTTCTGAGGGAACTCGACGTTTCCGGTAATCCTATCGAGGTGAATATCAACTCCTCGATCTAAATCTATCGGTCTTAAATCCGGATATTCATCAAAATTCAAGTAATCAGACGCGATCACTTGTTAAGGTCTCCGAAGAAGACGGTAAAAAATCTCGATAACACGCTCGATGATTTTACAGGAACTGACGAAGGAGAGCTTCCTGGGTTATCTGCGACTGGAAAAATTAAATTTGAAGAACCTAAATCGCACCAAATCAGTGGACAAGGATTGCCTCCGGCCGTTGAAGTACCTGAAACACCTGCGCATCCAGACGTGGCCGCAGGCTGACGGCTTTCATCTCCGTCACTTGCTATCCGGCCTACCGCTCCGGACGGTCGAGATTCAAGTAACGGAGCACCTGCTGAAACACCAGATACAGAATGCTTTCACGAAGCAATTGAAGGAGCTGACGATTACCGGAAGCGATCTCGAGCTGATCTCCTCCGAGGCGTTCTCCACCATCGAGGGCGGCGACCTGATACTGCGAATCAAGGACACGCACGTCCGCAGACTGCAGTCGGATATTTTTCTATTGTTGACGAAGAGATTGTCGCAGCTCACGCTGGACCTGAGGAACAACCACATCAACGAGCTGAGTCCGTCGATAATCTACGGGAATCTCTCTTGGGAGACTGTAGGGACCAACATGGTGGCCGGTAAGCTCGTTACTCGTCTCACTTACAGCCTGCTATTGATAACACAAGGGAAAACGTGTCACCGCAAATCTCAAGGAATGCATCGTTACAAGTTGGAACAAAAAGATTCTCTTCGAAAGTTACTTCGGCCATTTGTACCACTCTTGGCAATTCCAGCATTGCGAACCAATAAACGATCCGGAGCTTGCGCCGGTCGTTGGTGAAGTCAAGCGAACACCAAACGCTCCAGATGCTCCAGAGCCGGCATACACGTCTTTAATGGTAACGTTTCCTCAGGTGGGCTGCAGGTATCCGGAAACCCGCTCGAGTGCGACTGCGAGATCGCGTGGCTGAGTCTGTGGCTGCGCAGGTGGCTGAGGGAGTCCCGGCAGATCCACACGGCCTCGCAATCCGACGCCAGGCAATTAAGGACCATAGCCGGCCGAGCTGTTTGCACGGAGACCACTCCGTCGTACTCGTCCGACAAGGTCCTGCTGACGCTCGGTACTCCGCACACCGCCTGCCAAGCGTCCGCCCTCAGCTCGGGGAATTACGAACGCCTGGCGACGGCCTGGCTGACCTTCGTCAAATTCTTCATCCTCGTTTCCGTTGTTAATTAATTGGCCGCTGGTTGCCGTGCGGCAACGGAAAGTTTTCGGCGCTCGAAACTGCCGAAATGTCATTCACGTCGTTAGCTATCTTAATTCCGAAGCGTAGATGAATATTCGCGGCGCGATCAAGACTCTCCTCGGCAGAAGGAGACCGATCTTGTGAGCTTCTGAAAGACGTCTGGAAAGTGTCTAAAAAGAAATGTCAGACGTCTTTCGGATGTTCTCTCTCTCTCTCTCTCTCTCTCTCTCTCTCTCTCTCTCTCTCTCTCTCTCTCTCTCTCTCTCTCTTTCTCTCTCTCTCTATCTATCTGTCGAAGACATCGTTTAGGACTTTATGCCGTCTGGGATATTTCTCTCTCCGAGTGTAGAATTCTATTCCAAGGAAGAAAATATCGTAAGCGGTTCGATACGTTGTTTGACTTGATTTTATGCCGGACAATTAGCCGCGTAAATTATCGTTTCTCCAGTAACGCCGGAATGATCGTCGCAAAGCTCGTCACTTATGTTCCATACGTTGTATACTTTTCGCGCGATTTGAATGATGCAACATCATGACTCGACTATCTTGGCTTTCATTTTAAATTTCTCAGTGCCGTTGAAATATAAAGAAAGCATCGTGTACATTGCGCAAGTGTCAAGGCCTCCTTCGAGTGATATGTTTCTAAATTAAAGGTGAGAGAAGGAGGTTTCTGGCAATTTAAGCGACCGCACGCACGACAGGTTGCGGGAGTGAGTGAGTGAGAGAGAGAGAGAGAGAGAGAGAGAGAGAGACTTTAACTACTAAATTCACAAAGTAGACAAAGAAACGTAGAGAGATGTAAAGACACTTCTAAGAAGCAGTGTGATTTTTTATGTAAGGTTAACAATAAAAGTAATTAAATAATCACGAGCGTTACGTCACGTTATCTCCGCGCTGTGAGCGAGAGAGAAAGAGAGAGAGAGAGAGAGAGAGAGAGAGAGAGAGAGAGAGAGAGAGAGAGAGAGAGAGAAAAAATCATACCCTCCTCCGTTCCTCGAAACAATCACCGTTCCTTCCGAAAAAGAATTTGTTTTTATTTACAAACACAATTGTCATGATTTTTCGTCTGTGCTTTATACAGATGGCGAAGATAGACGTAAACAGGAGTGGAGGGAGAGAATCCTTAGGAAGTAGCAATAAAGGAGTATAGAGACGATAAGGTACTCGAGAGGGATAATAATAATGGGGTAAGAAATTCATGAACGTTAAACCCGTTGTGTTATAACTCGCGACGATAATATTGCTCGTTCTGTCTTGCGAATTAGCGAATGATATCTCGGCGATATAATGATTACTTCTCCTCGAGCTTCCTTCCGCGTTGTTTTTTTTTTTTTTACAATTTGGCGCCCGCTCGCGTGTGTGAAGAGAGAAATTCACTTTATTTTATACGCTGCTCGCGCGCCTCTTTCTACACGGGCGGCGCCTGCGTGTGCTGCAAGCAGCCCTCGACATTCTCCGGCCAGTCGCAGACGTTCTCGTTGGGGTTGAAGACCAGATTCACGGGACAGGGCATGTGATGCTTGCGCTCGCCCTCGCACATGTAGTACATCGTGCAGTCGTTCTTGTCCGCGTGGTAAGATATATGATTGTCCTCCTCGTCGCACATCACTTCGTTCGCTGCGGGGATTATTCGGGTAAGAAATGACGACTCGTTCGCGGCGACACGCGAGCGCGCTCTCCGTCGTGAGCAATAAAATGTAAATTATATGTCTGGGTTACTTACGGTCCTTGGTGGTGTACTTTCCGTTTCTCGAGGTGCTCTCATAAGGACCGTCGTATTCCAACTTGACCTTGTAGCCCTGCAGCTCCTTCTTCATCGCCTTGATCAGCGGATACCTTCCGGACCCGCAGGACCCTCTGAAGTCGTCCATGTCGACCGACCAGATCATCACACCCCCGAAGCCCTCCTCCTTCAGCCACGACATCTGCAAGACGAACGTAGTCTCAGATTCTGAAGATGCGTATTAACGCACAAATGTCTCGCTATACCTTGTTAATGAGACTCCTCTCGTCGTCGAAACCGACCCACTGGTCGTCCCTGTAGGCGAACGGTACTTGCTGCTCGCTATCCCACACCAGAGTCGTGTTGTCTTCGTTCAGGAAGCTGCAGACCTATTTAAGAGATTACTGTTAGTCGCACGAAACTTGAGGGAAGGAGTTTCGATCTTCGAGAACGTACAACATGAAATATGCGAAAGAATGCATGTGTGTACTTGATGCAAACCAGCTGCGACACAAGTCACGTCACCGACATTACCGAAAATTACTGGGACAAAACAAAGTTCAAAAATGGAAGAAAAAAGAATGGCATCGTAGCGCACCTCGTAGTAGGACAAGAATCCGGACTCGTTGGTGAAGTTACCCGCCACGCCGCCGCCGGAGGCAGGCGCGCCGATGTCGAACTTCTCCTTGTCGACCAGCGTGAAGGATCTTCCGTACGTGGGCATTCCGATCATGAGCTTCTCCTTCGGCGCTCCTTGCTTCACCCACTCGCGCGCGCTGTAATCCTACGAACGAGGAGAACCTCATAGTCGCGGCCATGTTGATCCTAACGCACACACGTCCTCGTTTTCATACCCACCACTGTCAGCTTCTTTTGATAACTGGTAGCGCTCTCCAGAGGGTACAATGGGCTGTTGTGACCGACTTGTCTCTCCCATTGGCCGTGGAAATCGTACGCCATCACGTTAATGAAGTCTAAATACTTGGATATCTCGGGGACGTCGTATCTGGAAAAATGAGGACTTTTTTAAATCCTTAACCGCTGCAAACAATAACTTCCCCAATATTCTAACTTCGTCTGATCTTCAATAATAATAATAATTAATTCTTTGCACTCGAGGAATATTTTACATTTCCTTCCACCAACTCGGCAATTATAAATGTAACTTGTCATGAAAAATTTACGATTGCTTCTTAATTGGGAAAAGCATCTTATCGAAACTAATTACATTTTACTTAACTAATTAAATTCTTGGAAAAAATTATGAAAAAGGATCTTTATCTTCAAATTTTTTTCATGTCAGCACAGCTGGCATTCCGAGTTGCCAAAATAAACGTTCATGCCAGCTGTGCTGGCAAAGGGTTAAAGACTCTCCCATAGGTGAAATTTCACCCCATGTGTGAATTTTATTTTGATTTTATTTATTAAATTTTAAATTATCCGCTGCAAACAATAACTTCTCCAATATTTTAACTTCATCTAATATTCAATAATAATAAAACATTTAATTGCATTCGCTTGATCTTTCTAATTTCTAAAATAAATAAATATACTGGGATGAAGTTTCACTCATGATAGCATTAACTTGATGTTTTTTCGATGATATGTAGCTTTTAATTCTTTGATAGGCTAGAATTCCTCTATATTCTATTCATTTTTTGTGGAGAGGTTGACATGAAGTTTGATTTTCAACTTCTCGTGCCGCGCTTATTTGGATCCTGCTCGACATTAATTACGATCACGCGTCTGGGATGGATTTACCCCGCGGCGATGGCTTCAAAACTGGCAGGTACTGCGGCTGACAGAATTAACTTTGGCTGGCCGGAACTCTTCGCCTCACCCTCGAAAGCCAGCCTGAGTTCTTTCAATAAATTAACGTAGGCGCTTCGGTCATCGGCTCCTCTGTAAAAGGAAGGTTTTGAAAGGTCATTTTTGGTAGAAAACACGAAAAACAGGTGCGATTGTATTTATATTCCTGTTTTTTTATGATATATTAATATATAATTTTTATGATATATTATATATATATCGTAAAAAAGTGTTATATTTTTAGAAGCACTTTACGTTAGTCAATTTCTGAGATTCAAGTGCGAAATACACACCTCGGGTATTCCCAGTCGACATCCAATCCGTCGAATTTATATTCTCGCAGAAAGTCGATAGCCTCGTAGACGAATTGGTTCATTCGGAAGGTATTGCTGGTGAGTTCCTTGAAGGGCGTCGAGCCAAACGCCCACCCTCCGATCGCGAGCAGAATCTGAAAATATTTTCATGTGTTTCTCCCTTGTTCTCGCTGAGAACGACGACAACGATGATGTTGCAAATAATATTGCGAGATCTGTGAAAGTACAAAACGACGGATACCTTAATGTCCGGATTCTTGTCGCGGAGTGCGATCAACCTGTGATACATTTCAGCGTCTTTGTCGCTCCCTTCGGTTAGCAGGTGCTCCTTCAAGGTGGCGAACGCGTACACCACGTGAGTGCAGAGAGTCGGGTCGATGTCTTCCGGATTGAATCGTCCCATTCCTGGCCTCTTGTGCGACCAATTAGTCAGGTAGCAAATGGTCTGTGCTTCTCTCTCTGCCAACGCGCAAGAAAACCTTCACTATCGCCCCAGTTAATTTCTACTTACGTAGACGAATTTGCTCGATCGCGGTGTCTTAAATACTCGGAAGATGATCACGCGAATGAAAGAATGTTCGCACATTCAATCACGCGCACATTCAATCACGCGCGGTACGAGGGAAATTTCCGCTTCAGCGATTACATTACGTAGGAGTACCCTGAATCGGAGTGTTGATCACGAGTTGCGTAGACTTCTGGAGCTTCTTCGATTTACTGAGGACTTCCGAGACGGAGACTTTGTAAGGCTCCGGCTTCTTCACGATCGTCTCCGTGATGGTGGTGGCAACCGCGCTCCAGTCGATATCCTTGGCACTGGAGCCCCGCGAAATACCTCTAAGTTCCTCGCGCATCGCACCGATCAGCGGATATCGCACATTCCCGCCGCAGACGGTGCCGTTGAAGTCGTCCATGTCGACCGTCCACACCATCGCACCGCCGTAGCCTTTGCTCTTCAGCCAGCGCATCTTGTTTCTCGTGGACTTCTCGTCGTCGAAGCCGACCCACTGATCGTTGTACACCAGATAAGGCACTTTCATCTCGTCGTCCCAGACGTAAGCGGCGCCGTTGTGCAACATTTCGCAAATCTAGAGACGCGAAGGCATGGGATTAATGTCGGGCGACCTTAATTGGAGTGCGATCCTTATGCTTTGTGAGACTTGTCGCATCTCGCGTGCGTTTTCTATTGAGATCGTTCGGTCTCGCCCGAAATTCCCCGTGTTCCCTTTTCCTTATTCTATAAATTTCTATTTGTCGTACTCGCATCTTCTCCTTGGCGAAAGAATTTTCGAAATTTTCTCAATTTATCACACGCTCGATAGAAAAGCTCGCCGCGAAGGCGAGATTGGAAAGTACCTCGTAGTAGGCGAGAAAACCAGACTCCTTGGTATACTCGCCGGCTTTCCCGCCGCCGTTGGCCGGGGCGTGCACGCGGAAGTTGGCCGGGTTCGAAAGGGTGAAGGACCGGCCGTACGTGGGCATGCCTATAATGAGCTTTTCTTTCGGCGCGCCGAGCTTGACCCACATTGTGGCCGCATTGTCGACGCTCAATTGTTTCTGCCACTCCGAGTCCAATGACGAGGCGTACAGCGGGGCGTTGTGACCGGTTTCTCTCTCCCACTTGCCGTGGAAGTCGTAGGCCATGAGATTGATGAAGTCCAGGTAACTGATCGCGCGAAGAAGAGCATTGACGTTGAAATGATGAAGAGTACCATACGCGATACGCGACATTGGGGCGAGAGCGCGAAGCACGACAGAGCGTGCCGATTCGATTCAGAGCACTACCGTGTTTCCTTTGCGACTAGTGAGCAGCAAGGGCGATTTTAACGCAAGTTGAATGTTAATTTATGTCGGTAAGTAAGTTTCTTCGGTGTCTTTTGGTTAAATTTTCGACAGATAACAGCGACAAGAGCTCTTGAGAAATGTTCGCAGACTGCCTAAAAAGTAGCCTAAAAAGTGCCGTAGCGTTCGATTCGGCGGTTCAGTTATCTCGACACGGGTTTGCAGTTCCTCCGAGAGAATATATACCTCTATTGTGACCAATTCTCCAAATCTACCTAGGAACTTATCTCTCTGTCGCACCTCCACGCGACAGTTCGCACAGTGTCGTACCTCGCAACCGCGGGCACGTCGTATCCACTCTTGACGTTGTCAGGCCCGACCGGCACCGCAGCGGTCAGCAAGAGACGCGGCTTCTTCCTCTCCTGTGCCTCCGCCTCGAAGGCCTCGCGGAGCTCTGCGAGCGGCACGAACACGATGAGAAATGGGCCCGCGAGTCGCGCGGCGTGATGGACGCGCACGAACGTGCGGCGAAAATGTCAGCTGCGGCACGCGCGCCGCGTCTAACGCGCCGCGGCTGTCAGCCGCGGGCTAATAAAACAACGGGGGCCTTAACGGCCTTTAATCGAGGATCGGCATCGCACGTGCGCGTCTCTGACATTTCCAGCCGCGTGGAATTCCGCGTGTATGCCCTTTGAGAGTCGCGAGTCTACGTACCCTTCAGCAGCAGCACGTAGTTTTTCTTGTCGTCCCCACCCTTCGGGTATTCCCAGTCGATGTCAAGGCCGTCGAAGTTCCTGTCTCGCAGATACGGTATGGCGCTGTAGATGAAGGTCTGCCGGGCGTATCTCGTGGAGGATACGTCCTTGAACTTCTGCGTGCCGAAGGACCAACCACCTGGACGCGCGCGCATGTGCAAAACACAGGGGACACGTCATGGTGGTTTTATAACGGCGGTGACTTCGTACGGCGGCGTTAGAGAGGATCGCCGGTGGTTATCGTCGATAATGGTTAATAACGACCATAGGGGCCACGTCGATAATCTAGTTGTAATGCGCGTTGAGAATCGACGATCTTCGACCGCGCTTACCTATCGCGAGCAGCACCTTCACGGACGGGTTGGCTTTTTTCAGATTCACCACCCTCTCGTACAGGCCGGTCTTGCCGTCCTTCGTCTCGTCGTTCGACTCGAAACTGGTCAGTTTGTTCTTCTTCAGCCATCCGAAGGCGAAGATAACGTGGGTGCAGAGGTCAGGTTGAATGTCCTCCGGCAGGAATTTGCCGATCTTCGTGCGATACTGAGACCAATTCGTGTAATAGCACACGAGCTGTGGGCGGAAAGGACGCGGGGTTGTTAATGCCGGGGGATCATCACGCGGCGAGCACGACGGTACATTTTCCATTTTCAGATAAAGTCACATTCCAGTGGCCGAGATCATTCTCAAGAAGACGCGCGAAGTGTGTTGGATTACGCTCAGGCTCGATTAATCCTTCAAGGCTACCAAGGCAAGGGTGAAATTTCACCCCATGCGAATTTCTTATCGTATTAAAAAAAAAAAGAACGTAATCACCCTGACAATTTTATATCGTAGATATGAATTCGCGCTATCAGTATTGACAACATTATGACACAAAACAGGGTCAATTCTCGCTTTATACTTTGCTATGAACATAACGAGAAAATTTAACTCGGGCTGACGGTAGACTTTTGAGGATTAATATCGCTGCGTGCCGCGTCCCCGCGAGCAGAGAGAAAAGCCGCAGCAAAAAGAAGCGCGCACAAAGAGCGAGCGTCAAGGAGTCGATTCGAGCGATTAAATCAATTACAGCAAAGGCGCCGCGCAGAAATCTCACGGTATAATTTCGCGACGCTAATTCACCGTTCTCTTTTTTTCCTCTCCTTTTTCCTATCGTCGCGCAGATGAGCCGCGCCGATCCGCGCGGCGCGGCGCGGCGAGTGAACAACCTCGGGACCGACGATTCCGTCGACTCGCGCGAAGGCGCGTAATTAACGCGCGACCAATACGAACGTTCCGAGAAACGATTTGCATGTCGCGCGACTGCCTCTCGTCGTCATCAGCGTGTCGCTCGTCGCCGACGACGCGAGAGCACGCGCGCGCGCGCGCGCGCGCGTCTCACCCACCTTGTAATCGCTGGTCTTGCCGGGTTGAAGCTCGTTCTTCGAGCTCTTGTTGCTGACACGATTTCGCGTGACCTTGAACCTGTTGACACTGGCTGAGACCTCCTGATCGCTCGAGATCGACGGCGCGGAAGTGGTCGGCCTGCGGAATCTCTTCCTCGCACCTGCGACAGCACACACACGCACACACACACACACCTTCGAGAGAGAGAGACCGATGAACAATCGCCGGATAATTACGTAAAGTAATCGCGTTCGATTCCTCCACGGCTGCCGATTGCGCAACGCGCAACCCGCACGAATATGTATTTCAGCGTTGCGTAAGATTTCGCGCTTACATTCTGCCGCGGAACTTCTGCGGCCGCTGCCTTTCACCCGTTAGAATCGATTACGCTGGGACCGTTTTGCATATGGCGCAACGCCGCGCAACGGCGACGTCGGCCGGGCCCTTTTGCGCTTTTTGGCCCATTGTATAAGAGCCGAGCTTGCGCTGCTGCAACGGCGATTGCCGGCGATTGACAAGGCTGCTCTCGCGCGCGCGCGAGCGCGCGCGAGCGCTTTGACTCACCGATAGAGATCGATGGGACCGATCATTGGCGGATCATTTACGTAATGAACGGTGAAGAAATAATTAGCCGCGATACCGTCCGCGACGTCGGCCGCGTTCTGACGTAATGTCTGACGTAAATTCGCGCGGCGAAGCAACGCGCGTCACGTTGCCGATCAATCGGCCGATAGCCGATCGATGATGAATCATCGGCACAGCTTCGGCACGACGAAGCACCCAGTCATCCCCCGCGAACGCTCGCGCGCGCGCCTTTATCCGGCCGAGTAAAAATTCAGATCGCTCGCTAATGGCCCGAGCCCGTCACGATTTGCCGAGCGATCGTTACAAAAGATAGACACGCCGCCGCCGCGGACGAACGAATGCGCAAATCACAGGCTACCTTCGGTGTGCTGGAGGAGGCCTAGAAGCAGCACCACCAAGCAGACGAGCAGCAGCCTCCAGGTGGTTCTGCCGGTCGATACCTGAAAAGAAAGTGAAAAGGCGGAGATAGCGCGGCAACAACAGCTAAGCACAACGAGAGTTTGGTGAGTTTAATGCACTCGCTCGCACCGGCTCGCGGCGGCTCGCGGCGTGCGTATCGCCTTCGCTCGAGCATCGTCGGGGGAAACCGCGACGAGAGTCGACTGAAATCGATCTCGGGGTTTATTATTAGACTCGCAGTAGGCGGGGGAGGGGGGGGGGCGGGAGAGGGGGAGTGTCCAATTAACAGGATATTCCGCTGACTCATTTGCCGAGATTATATCTGTGATGAAAAACAAAAGTGTGTCTGTTTTTGGTGCTCTCTATACCTTCCACGTGTGTGTGTGTGTGTGTGTGTGTGTGAATGGGGAAAAGCAGCGGAGGAAAATTCGATATCCTGAAGGATGCAGAATTATTAATGAGCGACGACGATAGATTTTTCTCACGCTTTCGTGATGTTACTGAATTTCGTTTCTCTTTTTCAGGGCGAAGAACGGTCGTGAGATATTATAGGGAATTCTTTCAGTTTGATCAAGCAACGACAGCTTCTTTCCTCGCGCAGCTCGCGTTTCGTTTTCGTCGCGCATCGCCAACGACAGCTTGAAAAGCCGTTCGCTTCGCGCGCGTATTCTTTCTTGCGTGTAACTATGCACGATAGGGGTTAAAGACCCGGCGAGATACGGTTCTCCGGTCGCGAGTACTCACGTCTGCCGTCGCGCTTGGCGGGGAGAGAAATTTAGAATACGTATCCGTTTGTTCGTACTCGCGATGCCTGACAAAGGCATAAGCGGCGAAAGTCGTTTGCGGTTCCGACAATCAATTACCGTGCGATCGCGGATTGTTCTACAGAAGCGGCAACAGGGATCACCGGCTTCTCCAGCGGTGTGAAATGAATCGGCAGTCGGGCATCGCAGGAATTTCGTCGGCCGATCGCTACTTCGCTGAATAACGGCGTTTCACGAGAGATCACGCGAATGCAGCCTTGAAAAATGCAAAATAATGAGAACACCGGAGAGAATTTTCGCGCGTTCTCGTTGTTCTCATTTCGCTTCCTGCATTTCTCGCATTTTCCGGCGCATACGAGTCTGCTTCATTATTATTAATTGCGACAACTCCCTCCACCATTATTAATTCGCTTATCTCCATCTCCGTAGAGAATGCTGTTTGATTCTCTTGATTTTCGCGATTGCAAATGCGATCGCAATTTATCAGCACAGATCAGAATGCGAAGGCGCTCGAGTCGCCAGGCGTTTTCCTTTCATGAATAAATATTTCACGACTGCAAATAATACAATGCGAGGCTCTTGAAGTATGCGAAGAGGCACGTGATACAAAGCGACGCACGTCGCTCGCTCGTCGCGCGGTGACACGTATGCCGGCTAACGATTCAATACGAAGCAATTTTCGTTGGCGTTCGAGAAATGCAAATGGCGAAAGTGGTTTGCTCAGACAATCCATTCGTCGGAACACAACACGAATAGTTAGCGTAGCTATGAAACTCCGTCGCTGCTTCGACTCGAGCAACGTCGAACGGACGCTCGTAGAGACGAGTGCAGCCAACGGAGCGTGGAAAACGCTCCGGGAAAATTGCCGAACGCTCGCGTGCTTTTCCGAAAATTCGGCCGACGGAGGAGAGATTTCGGCTCGCGCGAGGTGGAATCGTTTATTTCGTCGCGATTCGAGGCAAGCTCTACGCCGAGAAATTCCACGAGGACTATTTAATCGGCCGTCGTGCGACTTTGAAAAAAGCGGGCCCGCGTTAGTAATATTATTCTATGGCGTCTATCGCATTCGAAGCCGTGCGATAAACGCGTTAAATCATTCATGTAGAAACGATAAAAGTTGTTTCCAGCCACAATGTGCATTACGTGACTCATTCCGCGAAGGTGGTAACCGGTGTGTGCGCGAGCGCGCGAGGATCCGATTACAGAAAAAAATCGTGGTCCGGGAGAAGGAGAGAGAGAGAGAGAGAGAGAGAGAGAGAGAGAAACGGCGACGGGTCGTAATCGTAATCGTTCCTCGGCGACGTAACGGCTTGAAAACCTGATTTTTTAATCTGGAAAATCCTTCCTTCTCTATTCGTGCGCTAATGGAACCACTAAAGCACGAAATCAATCTCACACACACACACACACACACACACACACACACGTGCGCGCGATCGGAGCCTCAAATTTGCAAGTGAGACGCGAGGTATTTACAGCGCTCATCGGAATAATTGCCTCTCCTGCGCGGTGCGCTTAGTCATAAGGACGAGATTGCCGGATTGTTCGCACGCTAATTGTGTTTTCGCTGCCGGTGTTCCCTGGCGCGTGAGATCGCGGATGGAAATAGCGCTCCATCGCGTCTCTTTTTTTCTCGTTCTCTCTGCCCTTTGCTCTTTTCTCTTTAGAGACGGATAGATCCGCGTGTTCTATCCGCGAGAGAGGTAATGCGCCGGCGAGGAGCGGTCGTCCTCGCTCGTATTAATTATTATTGCAAACGGCAGGAAAGCGGGACTCGGGCACTTTTTTTTCGAGGCCATGGCCGACCGGCACCTCGTGAAAGAGAGTGAGAGAGAGAGAGAGAGAGAGAGAGACGAGCGGTATCTCTTCTCCTTCTCTCTCTCTCTCTCTCTCTCTCTCTCTCCTTCTTCTTCGTTGTTCTTTCTTCCTCTACTTCCTCCGCTTCTTCTCGCAAAAGTGGCGTGCGCGCGATCGGCCATTCCGGCCACGAGCCTGGAAAGTTCTTAACCTCGTGAACCTCGCGAGCAGCGTGGAGAACCGCTGAATATCATTACGCGACACGGCGACACTTAATGATATTCGCAGCGTGGAGCGCCGCGGCGGTTCCCCGCTTTTATGCCGGGGACGCCAGCCGGAGACCCGTTCCTGAGGAGGTGAAACTTCTTTTCGCGGTGCGCGGCGCGGCTTTATCGAGAGCGACTTTATTGGCCGGCGAGCTTTATCGGCCTTTATATCCGGCTTATACGACGCTCGTGTCACTTGAGGTTTCTTCTATACGCGGCTGATGCGGCCTTTCGCCGAGTTTAAGATGCGAGCCGCGGCTCTAAACACGGCGAATTATCTCGCAGCGACTTAGAACACGTCCAGCGAAGAGGAGGACCGCCGTCCCCGGGGAGGCATCGAGTAACGGTAACGAGCTTGTAATTTACACTTTGTGACATTGATGGCTGCGATAAAGTGAAAACGCAATTATCTTCTTAATCATTCTGTTCCGATTTCACTTTAGACCACGAACGCGCGTCTGTGTGTGCGAGTTAACTGGCTTTATTAAGCGCTCTCTTAACACGTATAATCCTTCTATCGATACGAATCGCCCACACCGGGAAGAAAAAAACCAGTCTTCCCGGTGAACGCTCTGTGAGGACCGCTCGAATTTAAATGAGAGATGAGATCTAGAGAAGCATACTTCGCTCCCAAGGATCCATCACGCTCGCAATTAGCGCTCCTCGAGAGAGACGTCTCTCTCTCTCTCTCTCTCTCTCTCTCGACTGAAGAAGGTGCTGTTGTCGAACTGATCACGCCGCGGATCTGCCATTCAAATCTCTCGCTCTCTCGCGTCGTGCACGAGCCGCTTTCTGTGTATCCCAACACACGTGTCTCTAAGCATCATTCATCTTCCGTTACGAGGAGGTCGACCTCGGTCGCGAACCCGAGCGAGCGAGCGAACGGCCGAGAGTAACACGAGAACAACGGAGCCGCTCCACATTCGCCGTGCTGCCCGCTCCGGATTTTGCTGCGCAATTGTGTCGCGTCGTACGAAAAATTAGCTCCGGCCCCCTTCTGCTCCTTTCTTCACCTCTCCGCTCATTGTTGCGGCGGTGTCGCCGTAAAACGCCCGTCGCTCTTGAGAACGTGAGAACGACTCCACGTTATACTTCCGAGCTGCCGACCCGCTGCCGTCGTTGGCTCGCTCATATTAGTCGATTAATAAAACGGACGCGCGGCGGAGATTAACGTCGCCCTACACTCGCGTCTAGATATGAAACTCGCGATGCGATTTTCTCTAAGAATCGCGACGAGTGCGATGTAAGTGTAACGAATGGCGATATCTCCTTGAACGACGACTTCGAGTGGCGTGTGATTTTTAATCGCCTATTAAGGCGAAAGGTTGCGACAAGGCTAGTCCGGTTACGTATCACATCGTGCGATCGTGAAGAAACGAAAATCACGGTGTCTGAGAGTAAATCGTCAAATCTCGATCTAAATTCCGCGACTTTGTTTCGGTCACACAAGTCACGATTCTTCTAAACTTCAAGCGACTTGGCGCGATTTCTGGCAGCAATGCTTCTTGCCAAAAATCGTGTCTATGACTTGGAGCGAAAGGTCAGAGGTTGACCGCCACAGCAGCCATTGTGAATCGCGTCTTAAGCGTCACGATCTCCCGCGGCGCAGGGGAAACTTCTCGCCGGAAATGACGCTAAAGTCTCGGGTAAGCCATAGCCGAATCTTACAGCCGAGGTCGTCCAAAGTTTAGCTTCAGACACTGTACGAATCATTCGCTTCGTTCACGAAAATGAACTTAAGACAAGCCGGAATATACGAAATGCGACTTGAGGCAGTAGTCTCAGATAGGATTTCCAGATGACATTTGGACTAGGAAAAATAATTTACTATCTCTAACAAAACTGTTTAGTTGAGGCATTTTTTAACAGCAACCAAATATCTTGTTTTATATAACAAAATATATTTAGTTGTTTCAACAAATATATATTTTTCTGCTTTGTTCTCTGGACCAAATGTTTTTGTTCTTTGACTTCATATATAAAAATTAAGCATCTTAGTTATTTTATTCATAAAAATTACATAATAACGAAATATTATTTTACATAAACTAAAATAATGCCCAATGGATACTATTTTGTCTTTCTGTGCATTAAAATTTAGATTTTATATATTAAGAAAAAAATTATAGTATTTTTAACAAAATTCATATAGTTAAAGCTTTTTAGTTGGTATAACAAAAGTATTACGTTATACGAACAAACCGTAATCAAACACAAGATATTTGTTTACAGGAACTAAACAGTTTTGTTGGGCATATTTTAACCAAATTATCTTGTAATTACAACAAAATTTTGGTTCACGTAACAATACATTTTTCCTAGTGTGGAAAAGATTGTCCTTCCTTTTAGCAAAAATTGTCATGTCTTGCCGAAGGACGCTATTTGCCCTTTGGAATTTTCTTTTGCTCGTCAGATACGCTGCTATAATAACTTAATCACTACCTAGTGACACATAAATAAAACACATGTATAAAATGTATAATATAATCAGCCAAAAATTGACACATTCAGAAAGATAACGGACGCACTTCACCCTTTTTCCTCGCTCATCAAAATTTTCGCCCGTGGCTTTCCCACCAACTTACAAATCTGACAACCTCTCCGTCCGCCTTGAGGCAAAGGGCTATGGGCCGGTTGTTCCAACTTGTTGATAAATTAAACTGATAGCTAAATCAATCGTTTATCTTTGTTCTCTCTGCAATTTAAACGAAGACGGACATATGATTTAACTATCATTTGACTTAGTTACAAAAAGTTAATTAACAAGAAGCTGGAACACCTAACCGGCTCTAAAGGCTCCTCAGCGAGTCTATTGTATGTATATCGCGGCTGAGTCTCCAGTTTCTTCGCGATCTCTCGACGAGAGCGCGTTCTCGGGGATCTGCATGCGGCTCTCTTTCTCTCTCTCGCCCTGCAGCGCCGCGACGCGACGCTACGCGATGCGACGCGCGGTGCATCGCGTAGCGCGACCGGTGGCTGGCCGAGAGAGAGCGGACCGAGAGATTTCTATGCCGGACTTTTAGAACGGCCCCCCTATCGCGCCACGGTGCACAACTCCGTCGTGTTATATAGCCAGTCAAGTATCCGTGACTTGGCAGGATGATCATTTCTAACATTCCCTACGTCGTACCGCCTACTATCCGCCGGTACCATTACCACTATTATCGCCGCTACTACCACACTAGTTCGTCCTCCTGCCCTTTCCCGGCCCGGCCCCCCCGGCTGCGCGTTCGAGCTCACCGGCTGGCATCCCCGGTCTCTCGACGGTCGCGAGCACGCCGAGAGCTTCCATCCGGCATAAATCTCGATTTACGGATGCTCGCGGTGTATCGCATTTCCTCGAGGTCTCTTCTTCTAGGCGGAGGGGAGAAGAGACGACGAGACGCGACGACGATCGGTCGGGAGAAACGCGGCTGCTGAGAGCGGCTTTCCTCTCGTGATGCACGCTGGGTGAATCTTCGTCGCGATAAAAGCGACTTCGAGCTCTGCTTCATATAGAAAAGTCGCGGCGCGGATTTATCTTTACGGCGCGGCGCTTCTTACGGCGTTCCGTGGAGCGTTCGATATTCATATCCGTCGAGTGAAAGCGCTCACTCGCTCGCTCGCTCACTCGCTCGCTCGCTCGTTAGCTCGATCACGTGAACGCGCACGCGTTACTTTTGTCAAATGTGTCGGCCGTAAGTGGAGTGATCAATCGCGCAGATATTCCGTCCGTTTCCGAGTCGGCGCGACCGACCGATTAATGCAATTTCGTGGTCCGCTCTCAGTCGCGCGATGCCGCCGCTCGTTTGGATAATCCGATACGACCGCGGCTATCTAATTAAAATCTCCAGGTGTATAAATCTCTCTCTTTCTCTGTCTCCGTCTCGAGTTTCTTTGACCTCTCTCTACTGCGAGCCGGTCGTGATGCACGGCATCGCCGAAGATTCATCGGCTAATAAAATATGCCGCGAATGGAACGCTCGCGCGGAGCAGCGCGGCGATATTCGATGAAACGCGGCAACAAATTGTCGAAGCGGCGAGAGGAAGGGAGAAGAAAAGAGACGACAAGTTTTTCGAAGTCGAAGTCGGATCGCGAAAAGTTGCTGCGACGGCGGCGTGAAGACCGGCGGCAGGATTCGCGAGTCGGCCGCCGCGCTCGTCCTCTTTCCGTCTCGGTCTCGCCGTCGCGGCCGCCGAGAATCGCGGCAGGATGCAGGCGGCGAGTCCTGCTGGTCGATTTTGCGGCGGATTCTAGATCAGCGCTGCCGTCCATCCGTGAAAATTTCACTGACGCTGCGCCTGCGTACGCGAACTTGGGGATTTTCGAAAGTTGCCCGCCGCGTAAAGGTACGCGCCCGCCGTCTAATTGTTGATTCACCGGCGGAGCGAGAGAAATCGATTCTCAACGTCGTCCATTAAGGCGCGGGGGGAGGCAGGGGGGGGGAATGCAATTACGCTGACGATTATGCGTGAGACGCGGCACGGTAATCGGTCACAATGCGCGTTTTCCCTTTTCTTCGACCGACGCGGAAACCCACGTTGCGATTATCGCCTCTCGATACGCGTTATTGTCGATCCCCCTCCCCTCTCTCTCTCTCTCTCTCTCTCTCTCATTGAGCGCGCGCGCGCGCGCTCTTTTTATCAGCACAGCGAACGACCGCGCGTTATTAATTCATCTCCCGAGCGCGTTGCATCCCGCAGCTGTCACCGCGCAGAGCGCGGCAGCTGCTGTTGCCTATCTATATGTGCGGCCGAAACGCCGCGCATTTATTAGCGAGCCAAGCCACACGTCAGCATCAGTTTGACAGTATTTTTATTTTTCAAATAAAAGAATAATATAGGGATGAAATTTCACCCATGACAGCATGGACGTGATTTTCTTCGGTGGTAGCGTATTCAATCGGGTAATCCGACGTCCAGCGCGTGACTCACGCACGACTTTACGCACAGCGACGACGACGAACAACAATAACAACAAATGCGTGGAAGCGCGAGTCGCGAGATGCGCGACGAGGCGCATTCCCGGCCGGCCGGAGCTTTCTTCACCGTTCGTGCCACGTTGCTCGTTACATTTACCTGGTTTACACTCGAGCGCTCTCATTCAGCCTGCGCCTGCGGTTATAACTTCGCTGCCCTTGCGGCCGCGCTCGCCGTGGGCAGGCCTGAGATACGACACACTTCAACCTCCTGGAACATTTGCGCTAATGACGGCTCGTAATTTTCACAGCATCCGACTGAGACGCGCGGTCGCTGCGCGATGCCGCATCGGCACACACCGCAACACCGTTCGCGGTCCGTTGTTTACACGGAGTGATGGTTTCATCGCCGAAGAAAGTGGCGCGGCGAGGAGTCGCGCGTAACTGTTATCTCCGTCGAAATGCCGGAGATGCGATTTCGTTTAGCCGAGATCCGCGTGCCTCGTCCGGCTTCTCGCGCACTAGGAAAAATGTATTGTTGCGTGAACCAAAATTTTGTTGTAACAACAAAATAATTTGGTTAAAATATGCCCGACAAAACTGTTTAGTTCCTGCGAACAAGTATCTTGTACTGACTACGGTTTGTTCGTATAAACGTAATACTTTTGTTATAGCAACCAAAAAGCTTTAGCTAAATGAATTTTGCTAAAAATACTATAATTTTTTCTTAATATATAAAATCTAAATTTTAGTGCACGGTAAGACAAAAGAGTATCCATTGGGTATTATTTTAGTATATGTATTGTAAAATAATATTTCGTTATTATGTAATTGTTGTGGATGAAATTACTAAAATGCTTAATTTTTACTTACAAAGTCTAAGAATACAATCATTTGGTTCAGAGAACAAAGTTTAGTTGAGACAACTAAATATATTTTGTTATACAAAACAAGATATTTGGTTGCTATTAAAAAATGCTTCGACCAAACAGTTTTGTTAGAGATACTAAATTTTTTTTCCTAGTGCGTCTCATTCCGCCGAGTCGAGCGTCTTCGAGCTCTTCAAACGCCAGCGAGTCTCGGCGAGTCTCCAGCCGAATTTCTCTCAGCGTCGAGTATTCGCGTCGTCGCAACAGCCACGATTCTCAGCCGTTCTTCCCGCCCGCTCAGTTTCCCGCTCAGTATTCCGCGAGTTTACGCGCACAGCTTCGTCATTTTCCGCGACGCTTTCTTACTCCCGCTCGAATTCCGGAACCTCCGCTCGCGCGCGTTCCTCATTGAATTGCCGTCGTCGACCTCTTGCGCTGAATACGAACGTTTCCGCTGTGCGGTCATAAGCGAGCGAGATTGCCGTTAATGCAATCACCTCGTCAGCGATTGTAAGCCCGAGGCGCTCGATCGCCTTCCTCTCGACTTCGGTAGGCACCTTCTCGCGCTGCGAGACCAAAGCGCTAGTTAACAGGTCAAAGTGAAGATGAAGAGAAGCCGTAGGATCTATCGGAAATAACATCTGCTCTCCCATCGCACATCACGCATAACTGTCGGCTGTGCGTTTGTGTATTCGACGAGATCTCCATCATGTCGATAACAATGAGATCTTCCGGAGAAAATTGAACAAACATGGATCTCTCTCTCTCTCTCTCTCTCTCTCTCTCTCTCTCTCTCTCTCCCTCTCGAGCGACGAACAGTTCCATTTCTCGTGTTCTTACTTTGCAGGGCAGGGGGATAAAATTTGCTCCTTTTCGCGAGGGCTCATTTTTCCGCGAGTCTTCCTGAGGCTTCTTCCGCGTCCATCTCCGTCGCTCTCGTCTTGCTTTCGAGCTTTCCCGCTCGCCGTCAGATTCTTGCGGGTCGCCGAGGTACATTTCACATTGCATTACTCTCGTAGTGAACGCCCAGGCTCGCGGCTTCCCTCCTCGCCGCCGCTTTACGTTTACCTCCTTCGCGCACGGCTCTCGAAAGCCTTGCGCTCCTTTTCCACTTCGCGCTCTCCATTCTTTTTCAGCGTGGCCGCCCTCGGCGCGTTTCCAACGCGTCGTGACACGGCGAGCCGTTACATACTCGCGCTGTGATTGCAGTTTTTGCAAGCCGAGTCGGAAAAAGATCGGCATTATTGGACGCGCGTATCGAGCGGAGAAGCACGAAGCTCGATTTGCACGGCTCGTTATTCCGCGCAACTCGCGCTCGCGCGCATTCGGGACGAATGCCGCCGTCGTCGCCATCGCCGCCGCCGCCGCGCAAAAAAGTGTAAAGCATTTTTTCCCCTCTTCCTAACTTTCGCGAATCTCCACCGCTCGGCGGCGCGTTAATTTCTCCCGCCGCAACTTGTCTAACAGGTCAAAGCAGAAATTTCATCGACAAGTGTGTCCACTCGCGTTACGCGGCGATCAGCCGCCTCTCGATCGATCGATCCTTCGAATCCCAAACGAGGCCGATCAATAATGCATTAACATCCGCCGCGACAACCGTGATAGAATGCAATCCGGGTTTATTGAAACGGCACGAAAGTTCGCGGTGAAACGATTATTCGTGACACGAGGCGCCTCAGGAGACATCGGAAATCTACTTCGGGTCGGCCGGTCTGCGAAAAATTATCACGTCCTGCGTAATCGCACATTAGACTGCCTCTCGGCCTGCTCGTCAAATGAAACAGAAAACGAATTGTATTGCGCGATTGAAAGGAAATGTTCATTTTTTATAGATAAAATTAGCAACTTCCGGTACTTCTTCGGATCCATCATCAACGAGAACTTTCTATTTTCCTTTCAGTGCACCGACGGAGAAAATACTGCAATCTAATAACATGTACTAATCTGCATATTTTCACACTGAAAGAAGAACGTTCTTTTTCAAAGTTGGGAAATCCGTCGTTAGCACCGACCGAAAAATTAGTTTCGATCTTTATATATTTTCCCTTCAAGGCACTCCTCCCCCCTCCCCACGTGCAATTTGCTTTGTTCTAATATGTCGCATGCATTCGCCTTCGCGAAAACGTGATCGCCTCCCGACGCCGATAATCCGTGCTCGGCGTGCTCAGATCGCAGAGGCGCGCGCGGTAATGAAATGTAAATCGCAACCTGATTCGTCCTGAGCGACGGCGACGTCCGTCATGGAGTTTTACGGCCGAGCCGGGCAATAATTCACGTCGCGCGTCGGCTCGATTATGAAAACTCGCGGAGCCGAGGCGCTCCCGCGCCGCGCCGCGCTGGAAGCACTAACGGTAATTTGCGCGCGCTGCACCGCTGATGTAACAATTACTAGAAGTGCCGTACGCGCGCGTGGAAGAGGCGTGCGGTACTTTAATGAGACGTGACTCTCGGTTTCGCTTCGGCCGCCGCGACCTTAGGAACGCCTCACCTTCGCGCGTCGTGATTTCTTTTCGGCGAGCGCTGGCGACGCGCGAATCTCGACGACGACGATATGACGATCGACCGATCGATCGCTGTCTCTTCTCTATTAGGCCGCCGCGCCGGCAGGCAATTTACACGCGTATCCTCGTAACAAACTCGCGGCCGGCTCGACAACCGTGCCCAGTTTGCGCGTGTTCTCTCGCCTTATCTCGCATCTCGCAATTCCGCGGTGAGCTGTCGGCGGAATACGTTTCGCGGTGTGACGGCTCTGTTATATAAAATTGCCTGTCGCGCTTGTATACGTTATCGTGGAAAAACGCGCCGTGCGAAGCGTGAGGGCGAGAGAGGAGATTCTGCGATTCCTGAAGCGGCCGGAGCTTCATTGTCGCCCAATTAGCGGCAATCCCCCAGCGGCCGCCCGGCCGCCAGCGCGCTCGTATCTCTCGACTTTCACCCAAATTTGAATTTTGCGCGCGCTTGGAATGTTCTTACGGGACTTTAAAGCGCAGATTTATTAGCCTCTAATTAACGCTTAACCTGGAATCGGGTGAAAGCCCGGGACGTGGAAGATAAAAGCCGCCTCTGTTGCGCTTGATCTTAGACTCGTCATTATTAGTTACCGCGCCGTGATCCGTCGCGTTCATTCCCGTATGCAAATGATGTATCTTCGTTGATTGGACTCGCACGCACGTGCCGCTATGCCGTTTCGCGTGAAATCTCAGCTCGTCGATATATAAATATCGACGCTGGTCCTTTAAATTTGGACCAACCCGCCTCAAGTGCGATCAAGTTCTGTTCTTGAGAGCAGAAATGAGGAAAAACGTTGGAAAAGAGAAAAGAGGGCGCTTTGAAATCGCAATTGTATCGACAGAAAATTTTATTTATTTTTTTATTATTTATTCGTTCGCAGATTGTGCGTTACTGAAGAAAATAAGCGCTGCGCGCATTATCGAGCGCAAGTAGACGCAACAAGCGCTGCGTCTTCTTGCGTTATCAAGATGTCGGAAAAGAAATATGGCGCTTTCGTGTCTCTCGTGTCTTGCAGCGGCTTCTAAATTTCGCCGCACGCTCCGGGTGCTTCCGCTATCGTTCGCATCGGCCGTTTTTCCACGCGGTTTCCTCATTTCCCGCTTCACCGCTCGTCCTATCGTGCAATTAGAACGCGAATCGTCATGTATGTAATACGCCACGACGTGGCGTAACGTCGCGCCTCTGTCCTCCAGTCGTTCAGGAACAAATATATAAATGACGGGCACGCGTTAAACTATTTTACGAGCGCTCGAAGGCGGCGGAGAGGGCTCGCGCTCATTAACAGCCAATTAACGTTTAACCCGCGCGCGGTTCGGGTGAAAGCGCCGGCGCGGCGGTGAAAAAGAAACTATCTATTATTCCTCTAATCATTTCCGTTAGTTCGTACGTTTCAATGGTTACGCCGAACTTTCCCGAAGTACAATCTATATTCTTAACGTTTCTCATGGCTCGACAATTTGTTCCCCGCTTCTTCGGGAAACTTTCTAATTAAACAGTGCTTCGCGGTGACGTTGCGCGATGCCTGCAAACATTTAAACGCCGTTCTTCGCAAAGATACATACATACATACATACTACGTAGGATCAAATACACAAAAAACAAAAGAAACAAATGACGCTAGACACGCGTGACACGTGTACTTCCGGATTTATTTCGCTCATTCGTGCGACTTTCGTCCTGGGGACCTAAGGATGATCGCGCGACCCTTTAGCGCGCGAACTTGAACGGCGGAGCTTCATGGGATTTTTTTAAAAGAACAAGAGAAAATAAATAGGTTTCGCGGGATCGCTCTGCGACAATAAGACCGTGACGCTTCGACGGCAACGACGACCAAGTTTCGCGTCCTGCGCTTCGAATTCGATTAGCGTGCGGACGAGCTATACCGCAGTGAGTCCAACTTCGCTTTCGCTTCGAATTGTCTCTGATCGTAATCATTTTCACAATCTCGGATCATCTCGAAGAGTCGCGGATGTTCCTGGTGATACCCGCCGTTGGACTTATGATTTTAATCCCGCGACTGCGATTCTTCTCATTCCAGTCAAATTGCGACTTTCTTCCGGACGTCATTTCAGCGCAATCATCTATTGATCAAGGTAATTCTCATTTCCCGCAATCTAACGTACCTTGGGGCGTCCTTACGTATCCTTGGAAGCACCAACAAGTGGACTAGAGTCTCGTATCCTGTTTTATTCGTATTCCAATACGTATTCCAATCGATTTTCCTTCTTGAAGATTTATGCCGACAGTAATTCTCTACTCATTTCTGAGATAAAAACACGCAGTCGAACGACAGCTCCATTCGATCATCTTCGATCATTTTGGAGTTCTTCAACAACGGGTTCTTCGATGCCTCGAACAATCAATCGCGGCATTATTTCGCGCCGCTGCGATCATTTGCGGCTTAACAACCTTCCGTCAGATCGCAAATCTGCGTTAATTTATCTCGTCAAACCCGCGGGAATAGTCCCGTCCCACGACATTTACACACAAGACGTTACACACACGTCATTACGTGTCGCCGTTCTCGCCTTGTCTTGGAGATATCTTAGACGGGGCACTCATTGCCGGAATAAAAATATCCTTTCCTCCGCGGCGTCTAAGCACTCGTACAAATTAGTTTAGCAATCTTAGGCTATCTCCAACACTGTCAAGTGCAATTACATTCACGCGATCGACGCCTGCGAGTGTAGCCGCGCGATTTCGGCGAATACATCGCCGATTACGCGATAAAAGTAATTAACAGCGCCAGGATAGACGGCATCGGTTAATTGCGTTCGTCATCCGCGATCTCAAGAAGCCGATTAAGATACATCGGTTTGACACTAATTAGCACGCGGAAGAAAATTCGTGTTGATAGAATTATTCATCAACGCAGTAATTGGAATAAATCTTCTCAATTCAATAGTAATATCATTATTCACTAAAACTAAAACACATAAACGGATGCATTCGCAAGTAAATGCTACTCGTTTCAAGGATTTGATAGCTTTTTACATTCGCAAATCTCTATCACACAAGTTCATCATAAACATCAGATTTACTCAAGAATATTAAATTAAAACAAGAAAAATAAATTATGAAATAAAGAGAACCGGCTTGTTCTCTGCACAGAATATAAATTTCACGTAGTATCCTTGAGAAGAGGATAAATTCTATTTTTGAATACAGAGTAATGAGCAAATGAAATAAAAATAAAATAACAAATAACAAAAATAATAATAATAATAATAATAATAAAATAAACCAAGTAAGCGTTTTTCTCAGCAATAAAATGATATTTTTCTCTATGTGATGCTCGAGTTATCGAAACAAAATGTATGACGTATCATTCTCAGTAGCAAACATCGCTATGAGATTACCAGAGAATCCACTCCAATCATGACGTCGCTGGCTATACAAATACGCTGCGATAAATTCCAAATTAAATTTGGTATACACACACCCAGTGTTAATCCTTAAAGGCTATCGTGGATGAAATTTCACCCCGTATACGAATTGTGTTCCGATCTTATTAAATGTTAAATTCTTTAATGTGCAATAATAATAAAACATTTAATTACAATTTAACCTTTTTATTTCTAAAGTAAGAAGAATATGTTACTGGGATGAAATTTCAACCATGATAGCACTAGCGTGATTTCCTTCTAAAAGGTTTCAAGGATTAAACGAAGGCGCCGCGACGGAACTGTTGACGAAACGTGCATCTCCGAGCGCGTTTATCGTGCACGCACCGTTCGTGGCTGCATCGGCTTGGTTCGGTAACACCATTTCAGCACGAGCGCGGTTTCGCCGCTTTTCCATTCCGCGGTGGCAACTTTTCTAGTCGCTCGCTCACTCGCTGCTGCGGAGCTCACTGCAACGTCGTCTAATTAGTGTAAAAACGCATTGCCACACATCGCGCATTATTGCAGCCCGCTATCGGTCGAAGACCGATTCCTCTTTCTCATCTCACGATGCTCAGAACGCGATACGAAGAACCGCGCTCTCTCGCGTATCTCTCGCGGCTAGACGAAACGCGCTGATTCTCGGCGATTTTTCTCCCGCGTGGACAGAACTCGTCCTGGCGTTTGAACACACAGCGAGCGCCTCGAACATATTAAACGTGGGAAACATTGACGCGGAAGGAGCTTGTCGGCTGCGAGAACACTTTGTGGGATGGAATTCATTACTTCTCTTTTTCCTTCTCTACCAGATGCGCGGAAGCTCTCTTCGTGTATCGCTGTTACGTTCCTCCGTTGTCTCGGGCACTTTTTCTTGCGCGACTTCGAGTTTGGAAGGGACGGGAAGATCCCTCGGAATTTCGAGCGAGCGGAATCGCTGGGATATTAAGTCAAATTAGCTCTTGATTTTGCGCGGCGTCACGCGAGATGAATGAAAGGTATCGGTTATTGAATGTTTTCTACGACAGTAGGAGAAACAGACCGACATTCGGGACGGTCCGTGCGTCGCACGCGAGCCGCTTTCTAATGTAAATTGTATATCCGCGCGCGCGCGCGCGCTGATATTTCGATTGATATATCATAATCTGCTGACATTGAAATTCGAGCCAGCGGGAGCGAGCGCTGTCTTTCGCGACTATATTTGGAAGAAAGTAAGTTATATCGGAACTTATATAAGAAAACCACCTCGCGCGCGCTCGCGCATATTCGCGGACACGTCTCCCACGTTTAAACGCGTAACGAATTTTAATTTCGAAATGACCCACTTAGGGTGGAAAAAAAGTCTACCGTTCGCGGGCGAACGTGGCGAGCCTAATTTTTGGATAAAGTTCGACGGACTTTAGTACGCGAAATCAGGCCGATAAGTCAACTATATTGCGTCTAAGACACAACTTGTCTAACACAGTTTATCAACATCGACTCGTGTGTCGATTATGTGACGTGACGACGCGATCATTTTACGCGATGCAGTAGAAACTCTCACGGTAGAAAATATTACAACGCAAGAAGTAATTTCGCGCGTGATGAATTTTAATTTCGAGTAATCTTTCAACTTTCGATGCTTGCAGCAATCTTTCAGGCTCTTCTTTCGATCGCTGCAGTTTTTGTTTCGCACGAATCTCCCCGAACGTCGTGAGTCATTGGGATATCGTCGGGATACAGGCGTTGATTTTCCACGCGCGACTTCATTTTTCGCATTCGTTGCGCACGTATCGTCTTGCAAAACAAAGGCGACGCACGCTCGTTATTCCGTGTGCGCGGTGTGGACGACGCGATGCTGCAAGAATAACGCGAGGGAAACAACGCCTGACACTTACGGCGTGCGGCGCATTGGGCAATCTGAGAAAAAATATATATATATAAAGAACAGCACGTACCGTCGAATTTCACTTTCCAAGTTAATTAACCTTGAATGACGCGCGAGATATTATCGATATATCCGAGTAATACTTTCGTAAGAAAATTTATCGGGACACAGACGCGCTTCCGGGGAGGCTTCGTCGAGCGCGACCCAATATTTCGCAAACGTTCGCCTCCTTTGCCGTTGCTGTACTCGCCGATTAAATTAAACGATTACCCCCCCCCCCCTCCTCCTCCTCCCTCTTCATACCGGGATTGAGACGCAGACGCATTTGTCGACGTACATCTCGCGTTCGCACGTCAGTTCCATCTCCCGGCCGACCTACTGGCTCGCATACGCTCGACCGCGAGCAGCTTTCGACATCGGAACAGGATTACATCCTTTGAGCGGCCGATCACACCCTGCAACATCCTTCGGCCGCGAGACACGGACCGGCCTGCCAGGTATCCTTTGACATTGAAACATTCACAGCCGCGCGCCACTTCCAGAATCTTGGTCGCCGCATCGACACGGCACGACGCAACGGCGCTCTACACCGCACCCGTGTCCGGGCTTACATAAGGGCAACCTGTTTGCCGGGGACCGCGCGTCTGGACGCGTTTTAACCTGGAAACGACCCGGCTCCGAGCAAAAAAATCCGCTCTTGCCGGAGCGGACCAGACTCGGCCGCCGAGTCGGTGCGTGCGTCCAGGTAGTGATGGGACTGACACTTTCGCCGGTGTATCGAAACCCGCGACGAAAGTGCACCGTGAAGCGCATTTATGTTGTAAATTATCGCCGCGTGTATATGTGTTAATATTAAATTATCCACTACTGTATTAATTCTGCCGTCTTCCTTTTTCTCTCGATGACCCCTTTTACTTCACACGTTTGCCCCGATTTATATTTACCGTTGCTAACCAATAAAATTATTTTAATCTTTTTCCATCTTCCTCTCTCTCTCCGATATCTTCTTTCACAGCTGTATTATTTTATATCTACAATTGCTGAATGGCGAGTATACTTTACTCTCGTTTTCGCTCAGTATCCTGTTGCCACTTGGCCGTACGAGAAAAAGGACATCTGCCGAAACGATGTTCGAGGTGTCGAACCGTCAACGATCATGTGTTTGACGAGCAGAAACGCTTCGAAATTGCGTGCAGATGTACACTCGGCGCTTAGGTGTGTCGTCGTACGCAGGTAGATGCGCGCGTGTATCGACTCGTTTTCACGCTACGCACGTCCGCGAACCGTTTTCACCTGACTTCCGCCGGAGGGGTTATTGGGACCGCGCGCGGCGGTGTCGCGCGCTTATGAAACTTCCACTGGTTTCCTGCTACGAGACACATTGCTGATCCGTGCAGGAGAGACGCTCTCTTGCCCGCTTCCCATTTCTTTCGCTCAGCTCGCTCAGCTCGCGAAGAGCGCTCGTCAATTGAAATTATTATTCATCTCCCCCGGCGTCTCCCCGCCGCTAAGCAAGTCAATTTTTCAGGTCTCTGTGATTACACGCGAGCGCGAGCCTATTTATAGCGATTGAGCAACCTGCCTGATTCGTAATCCGAAAACCACTGGAGAACAGCCGTCGCTTCTCAAGTGCGTTTAATATCGACGCGCATGCCGAGACAAATCTGTCATATTGTCGCGGTTTCCGCCTTCCTCTCCCGGTACTTTTTTGTGAAACGGAGAAATTTTCATTTGTCAACTAATCGGCCCGTCTCCCGCACGTCCCGCGGATGCGTACTAATAAGAAGGTTACAGGGGTTTCATTTTCTTTAGACAGATATAAGCGAGCGTATGTAGGTTACGTTGGAAAGCAGCTGAAGTTGTGGGCTGCGCAATTGAACGGTCGTTTCCACGGCGCTTTATCCTTTTTCTCTCTCATTCTAGGTACAGAGCCGCACTTGTGTCGCCGCTATTTCGCTATTATATATAACGCTATTATATATAGCGAAATGGTTGCCCACGCACACGCATACAATAATAATATATCATCACGGAGGACTCCCACTTTCATAATTCCCGGGGAATGGCCGCGTATGTTAATTCTTTTATTCCGCGTCAAAGTTACGGCCGGCTCTTCGTCGTTTCTCGGACTGCTCCCAGCTGAGATCCCACGAATTGTATAATTTATCAGATTTGTTGAAGATGAAACGCATAAATTCTTCGTGAGCAATTTTTACGAATTTGTAGTACGTTTCCGCCGCTATTTATATATATATATATGTGTGTGTGTTTGAGAGAAAACGAAACAAATTTGAATGAATATTTAAACGGATATATGTATGTTTAAATATTTATTTGAACTTATTTCGTCCTCTCTCAAATTTAAATACCCCTTTTCCACAAATCATGTCTCTCCACTCGCCGATCATTACTTTCCCCTTGTCACGCGTTCTCGTTTCCTCCCCCTCCTCCCTAGGATCTTTTTTCACTCGCCGAGAGTCACTCCGCCAAGTTCTCGACGTTTCATTCCGCTCGCTCGCGCAATTTCCACGGCTCCCGCAGGAAATACCTCGTGGCGTCGCGAAATTTACACCCCGCGTAAAGCGCAATATTTTCTAGCTTTTTACAAGCATCTACTCCACCACACGCGCGCTCTTCCCTCGCTTCTAATCTCAATTCGTCTTCGAGTCTTCCTTTCACCTCGTCTCCGCCGGATTTTAGACGTTATGCGCGTTCACGCTTATGAAATTTCCAACCGCGCTTCCTGCGCGGAAAACACGATAAATCCGTGATGTGCTCGTGGGTGGCCTGGATACGCTTCCCGTCGTCCTCCTCTTCTCTCTTTCTTTTCCCTCTTTTTCATCACGTCTCATCGTCCGCGCGGCATTCCTCCGCCGTGCGACTTTATATTCCAGAGGCGATCTCCCCGCCCGCCCTTTCACCTCATTTCCGGCGGAAGGTATTTCAAATCTGCGCGCATCGCCTCGCGAGTAGAAACATACCGAGTAACTGGACACACATGCCGGGAGATATTATCATTTCTCCGAATCACATGTTTCCTCTGGTAGATATTTTTCATTTCCGCGAACGCGAAGAACACGAAAAACCGTGAGAACGGTATTTAACGTTTCGATCTTTAATCAATAGAAGACAGCCTCAAAGTGCTTTATTGTTGAGGCATTCGTAACGCATTCAAATTATCGTCCGTAATGCACTGACATTTCTAACATTCAGATTATCGATCACGAGAGAGAGAGAGAGAGAGAGAGAGAGAGAGAGAGAGAGAGAGAGAGAGAAAGAGAGAGAGAGAGAAAGAGAGAAGGACTCATCAGTCATCCGCAGATACGCGTCCGACAGCTGCGCGCATAGTTCTTGAAAAGTAACAATGACGAAAGGACCGCCACGTTGGACACATCGACGCGTGCAAGCGCACCTCGCTCGGATCTATTAACGTCGCCGTCGTCGTTACTTTCCACGTCTTGATGTCATTTGAAGAACCCGTTTAGTACGTCGCACGTACGCTCGCGCGCACGCGCGGTCTCCGGCTCGTAATTCGAGATAAATGGCGCACAATGCGGCGTCGTAACGCCGTTGTAAAAAGGATTGTGATAGAAAGCCGGGTGGAATCCGGTCGAATTTCTATCGCGGAGTTCACCCCGTCCGGTGGACCTGCACCCGTTCACTCGCTCTCCCGAGGCTGACGGTGCAGAACGTGTCTCCGGTTCCTCGGCCGCGCGAGCGCGCGCGGCTAAATATTTTATCCTGCGACCGGCTCCGCGCGTTCGCTGCGCCGTCAGTTTGCGCTTATCCCTATCCTTAGCCGGTGAGGCACGATTTTTGTCTCGAGGATCTCTCCGCGAACCTTCTCTCCCTCTCTCTCTCTCTCTCTCTCTCTCTTGCTCTCTTCTCTCTCTCTCTCTCTTCTTTCTCGGATTTATCTACCGATAGGCGCGTATACACGCGTATAAAACGCCCGCGGCGCCGTCGTAAACACATCGCGAATTGCATTTAACTGTAAGGCGAGCAACGCTTGGCTTTTTTCGCGGCGATCTCGCATCGAGGAGGTTGGTTTATCGATCGATGAGCGAACGCGTGCGTGCGATGTAATTTACGGCGCGTTGTTGCGCCTAATTGACTCCCCGGGCGAAACTTGACGCTCCGTGCGATGCGTTTCACAGCGAAATCGCTAATTCGCATTGATATTTTATCGCCCGGCCCGTCGTTAATGTTATATTTTATTGAAACGACTCGGTGCGGTAAAGCGATACCGCGATTATGACGCGATTATCCCGGACTCGACTCGCAGGCGGATCTATGAATATATGCGTGGACGCGCAAAAGCCGACGCTCGCGATGCAAATTTCGCGCGAATATCGATGATCGATTAAACGCCCGGACGTATCTAAAGGAGAGGACGGAAAAAAGAAAATACCTGACTCAACGCCAGAGACGCGCGTGGGTCTCATTATACCGGGGCCTGTTATTAGCACCGTGTGTATGCGTGTGATTAGCTTGAAAACTCATCGGACGAGTGAGAAACGACCCGAGTGAAGCGTGCTCGTCCAGACGTGCGAAACGATACGTCGAAATACGTCGCTCGGCGCGCCGGCGGGTGTTGCGAATGTCAAAGAGTGTTTTGACGCGACACTGTAAAACCTGATTCTCTCTCGGCGGTTTCACCGCGCGCGCGAAAGAAGCGAGCGTCTCTTCCTTTCTTCTCTTTCTTCACCGTTACACCGGCCAGTCACGATTAGCCATGCTCATTAATAATTCAGCGCAATCCCCTTGTATCGCGACGGAGGATATCCTTTGGGTAGGACGAAGAGAAGCAACTCGCCTCGCGACATCCGTTGGAAATAAATGCTAACGTTTTTCCACCCCCCCAGGAGGAAACGCTCGCGCGAAGCGCGGCGGTCTGGTTCATCGCTCGACGTTACGTCGCTCGTACGACCGCATAATTCGGTATTTCCAAGCGCGACGGAGTGATATAGAAAGTACGCTGAATTTTTACAGAAGCACGCCAGACCGAGTGACATTCTGTGTTAGTATCGCGGTGAAAATAACGCGGGACGGACGCTCATTGTGTCGCCGGCCGGAGAAACCGAGCGACGCTTGCGGTTTCGACAAGGCCTGGCTCGCGCTTACGCGAGAAAAGCTTACCTTGAAAATGGCCGTAGCGCGATAAATACGGCATGCACTCTCAAAACTCTTGCGCTTTCTCTCATTCGTCGGCACTAGACGCCGCAACGAGGAGAATGCGGTCTCTCTCTCTCTCTCTCTCTCTCTCTCTCTCTCTCTCTCCCTCCCGGTGCTGAAATATCGGCTCACATATCGCGAATGATCGAATCGGCCGTTTCGAGAGGAAGAATCGCCCAAAGAAATGCAAATGAGAACGCTGCAATAAAGAGGCCCTCCCCTCCTCCTTCTCCTCCTCCTCCCGCCGGCCCGTCGGTGATTAATCGGCGAGGAGCACCGAACGCTGCGCGCAAGAACAGAGAACGCCGCGCAAAAAGCGCCAGGTAAGACGAACAACAATCGGTCGCGTGATTTTCCTCAATTCGGCCGCCGCGGCGAGCCGATTTAGGAAAGCGACGCTGGCGGCGGTGGCGCAACTTTTCTTTCCTCCGGCTCGAGAGACGCGTTCCAACCTCCTGTTCTCTCTGTTTCCGCGGCCGCAGCCGCGAGTGCGGCGAGAGAGTCGAACGGCCGCTCGGCGGGGCTCGGCTCTCGCAGGATTGGAAACGACGAAAAGTGAAAAGTGAAAAACGTCCACCGAGCTGTCGATTCAATTACGCGAGAGCGATCCGCGCGGCGCTTTCACGCTGCGTGAACAGGTGAATCCGCGATGAATGCGCGAAGACGCAGCCCGACGCGGCGTGGAATATATACGCGATCCTTTCCTCGGCGCTTCTTTCTTCCCCCATCGCGCTCGATACGTCCGTTCGCACGTCCGCACGGAGGATACAGAAGACGCCCACGCGAGGATCAGACGGATCGCGCGATTGTGACTTGACAAATTCGCCGGACGTCGCACCATCCGGCGCGAATTTATGCCGTTATAACGAAAAAGGAGAGAGAGAAAAAAAAAAGCGCGTCGGCACGAGGTCGTCGCACGACGAAAGTGAGAGGACTCTCAGGTAACCCGGAAGGACAGAACGAGTTTCTTGGTACAGCGACGAAGGTCCTGACGCTGTGTGCGTGCACAGCGCGACCGCACAGCCCGCGACAGCCGCCGCGAAATTGTCCGATTGTGATCGGGATCGGCGGCGATTTTTCGCGGAAAGGCGCGATCGAAAGTCCGCCCCGAAGGAGCGGCGCGGGTTTTATCGCGCGGCCGATCCGTCGATCGCCGATATGTAAGTGTTGCTCCAGTTGTCTCTCTCTTTTCGTTCCGTGATATAACGCCGCTGCCGAGAGAGCATCGATACGGATGACTGGGACTCTCATTTTATAGCATTCTCATGCCGTCCGCTGACGACTCGTTAACCAGTTATTCAACAGTTCGGTAAATTGCTTCATTATTCGCCCGACGTTGTAAAGTGTCCCGAAGACAACAACGAGTCATTCCGGCTTGTTGAATGAGAGGAGAGTAGAGTCGCGTCTCGTAAGCGACGGCATTTTACCTTGTAACTTCTGTCGCGCAGCGGAGAAAATTGTACGAATAATTGAGATATATAATAATGGGAGAAGGTTCGTCGACCCCCTCGCGGGATATAAATATATCCGCGTGAGAGGAGAGAATGAACGAGGAGGTAATCGCGACACCGCGATATTTCTCGGCGGTGCAACGGACGACCGTTACAAAATTGTTAGAGACGATAATGGCCTGTCTATCGGCCGTCGTGGAGATAATTCCGAGGTTTTACATTCCCGCGCCTTGCACAACCGCGACACGGAGCGGCTCGCGCTCGGCGCTCGGATTTTTCGATCTAACGAGGGAGTTGCACGTGTGGAACGCTTGCCATTTTAATAGAACCGATTATACATCGCCGGCATGTGTGTAATTATGAAGCTTCGGGAAACTCGCACTGATTAATCGTCAGCTGCGACAAAGTCTACGCCCTAGTAACGACACGGACGCCGAGCGATCCCGCGCGCGGTCGTTTCAATCCTGCTCGAATAGATCTCTTTTCAGACCGGTTCCACGCGCTGGTCTCGCATGAATCCATGCGTGATGTAATAACTCCGTCGTGCAACGAAAAGGAAAAAGACGGGCGAAAAGAGGAGGAGGAGGGAGGGGAAAAATCGGACGAGCTCGAAAATCGCACTGCGCGCGCGAGGGGGAGCGTTGACGTTACGCCCGGGCAGATCCGGTCGCGACTGCCGATTCGAGGATGAGCGACGGCTGCGTGACTCTTCCCGATGAATAGCCGCGAAAATGCGAGCGACCACGATCTCTCCGCTTCTGACGGTCCGAGACGGATCGTCGACCGATGAAACGGCGCGTTTCACGCTCAGCGCGGATCGACGGACGAAGAGAGACGGAGAGTATGGAAAATTGCCGTTCTCTCCATTTGACACGACCGATTAAGTATAATGTAGTAATAATGCACGCAAATAGGTATGTGTGGAATCAATAATCGCGCATGGTGACGAGTCGGGATATTCATCGGAAGTGACACGAGCGCAAGCTCGAACTCGAAAGTCCTCGTCGGTTCTCGCGGGGCCTCTCGTCAAACTGGTCCTCCCTCGAGCCCGACGTGATTGAATTGTTTTCTCGGCCGCGAGATCATTACGTCGAGAATGAGTCGCCTCCTGAGGGGAGAAATACCGATACTTGATGAGGATTGCTGTTTCAGATAAACGCGGGGGGGGTTATTTCGACCACTCATTCTCCGAGACTCGAGGGAGCCAGAGAGACAACGCGAGTTGGCGAATTGAAAAGTATCACACTTTGCGTATCGCGCTTCGATCGAACCTCATGGGAGATCCAGCGCAGCGCTGCGGAATCGTACTCACCATGATTGCTCCAATCAGTCAAAATAACAACAACAACAACTGTCCGTTGTACCGAGCCGCGCGCGAGTGCAGACAGCCGACGAAAAATCCCCCCGGGACAGTGCCTTACGAAGAACGGGAGAACAGCGTAACGTAGAAAAGAGAAAACTCAACAACGCGACAGAACTGTCGGAGCAAAAAAACTCGGAGGGATCTCGTGAATGATACGGATCAATGATCGAGGATCCGCCGCCGCATGATCGCATGAACTGTCACTGACAGCAGTTCGGGAAACACTGACTGCGGCGAACCAGCCTACTGTCATTCTCTCTCTCGCTCTCTTTCATTTTCCCTCTCTCTAGATGTGCTACCTCTCTCTCTCTCTCTCTCTCTCTCTCTCTCTCTCTTACTCACTCTCTCTCTTACTCACTCTCTCTCTTACTCACTCTCTTTCTCTTATTCCCTCTCTCTCTCTCTCTCTCTCTCTCTCTCTCTCTCTCTCTCTCTCTCTCTCTCTCTCTCAGTCACTGCCTCCCTCTTTCTACCTGAGCAGGGTGCAGCCTCTCTCTTTCTTGCTCGCGCGCTGCACATTTTCGCAGCACATTTCCAGATGACGGCGGCGGTGACGACGAAGACATCGTTTTCGTCGTCGTCGTCGTCGTCGTCGTCGTCGTCGTCGTCGCAGCCGCGATGGCAATTAAAGCTGCCTTTCATTTTGCGTATAGTAAGCGACAGCACGCGACTGTAGCTGAAATCGGTCGCACAGAGCGGCGCGCGAAAGATCGGCGTTGGCGAAGACGTCGGGCGGTTCGCCTGGCGGTCAGTTACACGCCAATGCCGATCATTTATTCGCGTCGGTCGATCCTCCCGTGCGACACCTCGGACTTTTTCGACCGTCCCAGCTGGGATATTGAGATTCGGAGATTACGACATTACGATACGCTCGCGATCGAGCCCCTCCCTCTCTCATTCGGCCGCTGAATGAGTTTGGAAGAACGTACGCGATCTCGTGCTCGAATATCGGTAGCGTTGGAATTCCTCGGGAACGGACACGCTCCCGCTGACATTCCATTTTGATTTTTATTCGCGGCGGAGCGATACTGGCCGGCCGCATGAGGCGAGACGTATAAGTATAACGCACAATGTAGCAGGAAATCGTTGTCTACTTCGTGATCGCGCGCGGCCGCGCGAGTTTAATGTGAAGCACGACCGGGCGTGCATAATGCGACTGGTATACACGTAATCGATCGGTTATTCTAATGTCGCAACGCTCGCCATATAATTGGGGAAATGTTCCAGCAAGTTGTCGATAGCGATCGCGCAATTACTTTGCGGAGAATAGCCGGGCCACGATACGCCGTCGATAAATAATCCACGTGGCGCGCGATGTTTATGCGCATAAATAATCGTCTTCCGAGACGGGGTCGAAACCGAATCTGGCGATTTCCCGCCGGCCGGAGACATAGAAAGTCGACGATCGATTCGCCGCCGAGGAATCACAACGGAGGATGGTCGCGCGCGCGCTCGCCTCGCGTGAAAATCTTCTCGCGAGGAGAATCTCCTACGCGCAGGAGCCGCGCGGCATTGTCCTGCGCCGTGAACCAATGAGACGCGCACTTGTGCGCGCTCGCGTCCTCTCGCGAGTCACTTCCGGTGTTTCCCGCGATATCGGTACTCCTTGCTGCGAAATTTAGACTTTAAAACTAATAACCAGAGATTTATAATAATTGTAATAATTAATGTAATTTATATAGTAATTTTATCAACGACATCTTAGTCTCTCGCGATATTTCAGTGGTTCTCGTTGCGAAATTTAAGCTCTGAACTAAAGATCGCGGCTTTCCAGAAATCTTCGAGAGAGACTTTTGTAATAATTATAATAATTAACAAGGCTTGTAATAATTTTATCAGCGATGTTTCAGTACTCTCGCGATATTTCAGTACTTCTCGTTGCGAAATTTAAACTCTGAACGAAAGTTCGCGGCTTTCCCGAAATTTTCAAGAGAGAGAGAGAGAGAGACCGAGAACGTGAGACTTTTGTAATAATTATAATAATTAACAAGGCTTATGACAATCTCATTGGTCGATATCGGTGGATTTAATCGAGTGTTTTCGATCGATCAGTAAAATTCTGCATTTATGGTTTACTGTGAGATCATTTTGCCTCAATTTTTTATTTCTATGATATCTCTTATATTATTTTCATATTTTCCTGATAATACGAAATATTGTTGTGTTATAATATTATCCTTGGCGCACGTATAAATTGAAAAAGCTCTCCTTGAGCGAGAAACCGCGAGGTTCATAATGTACGAAAGAATACGTATCTTATAAGGAAGATGTTCCGCGCTCGGCGGGCTTCCGTACAAGCTCTTGATTACTGGTCTGCTTTGGTTGATCGTATCGCCATAATTATCTTATCTAAAAGGTCGGTATAATGAAGAACGAAGTTAGAGAACTTCCGCTGAAGAAAAGAAGAGCGGTCGCCGGCAAATTACTTCCAGAATGCATTTCTATTGAGTGTTGCACGTTAAAGACATCCTGCAGACGACGTGTGCGACGACGGATTCATTGTCGCCTCGGGAAACGATTCAGAGAGGATTAGCGCGACCTGTTTTTTTCTTCCTCTCTCTCTCTCTCTCTCTCTCTCTCTCTCTCTCTTCCTCCCTCTCTCATTTTTTCTCTGTCTTCACGGTCACAACGCGCATTACAATCGATCGTGCGTCTGCTGAAACACTGCTGCGAAGATAGGCGAATCCGGCATCCGGCTGGACGGCTCATCTTTCAGGATCCGTCACTCGTGATCCTTTGTATCCTCCAACGGTAACGATCGGCGGTAACTCAAACGGCAACGTCGAGTCGCACGCGCCGCGTAACGAGCTCTTCCGTCTCATTAGCGTTAAATCATCCCGCAGGTACATCGCACGCAGTGATTCACACCTGCGTGGCTTTAGCCAGATTAAGGGAGGGAGGAGAGGAAGAGGAGGGAAGATGAGGACGAAAGTAACAGGACTCCTCTAATTCGCTAATTATCGCGATGGCACGCTCCGTCGTCGGCTCGTTTTCAAAAGGCGAAAGCGCCTGTCCGTCGGTTCTTCTTCTTCCTCCTCCTCCTCCTCGTGGATTCCTCTTCCTGCGGGTTTTCCTCCTCGCCCGGCGTTTTCCCCTCACCGACGCCGCCGCCGCCGACGCCGCGCTTAAGCTCGAGCGGGTGTAAGAATTTCAGCGTGAAAATGCAACCGCGCGCGCTCCTTTCTCTCGGCCGGCTGTTTTAACGACCCGCGCGCGCGATATCTGCATAATTAACGTTATAGAGAAATACAAATCTCGCCCGCACGGCGATCGCGCGCGCCGCAGTTTGAACCGCGAAACGGTCGTTAACCCTTTCTCTCGCGCAGCGGTAATAGGCGCTCGCTCGCTCGCGCCGGACTCCGTCGGGTTTCGAAAATTACTTCTGCGAGGAGTTATTTGTTATAAGTTATTCCCACGTTCCTTTCCGCGCGTGTCAACGGGTGGATTACTCAACGCGCTCGTGACCGGAGAGCCTCGATTTTCAAGTGTCCGACGATTACGACGAATCGAGAGTCGGAGCGGGTGGAGGAGGGAGGGGGAGGGGGGGGTGGAGGAGCGGACGGGAGAGGTCTTTTCTTCCTCTCGGCCGTTCGGTCGAATGAGATATTTCGTACGAGGTGTGACTTTGCGAAACCGCGATCGCGTCTTCCCGAGGGAGGCGGAAAGACAACGAGAAATGGATCGGTAAACGAGAGAGAAAGGGGACTTCAGTTGATGCTCATGTTATATTTCCTCGTCCTTAATCCTGTGTGTGGTAAGAAATTTGCGCAGAGATACATAATGTCGCAGTAGGATCAATCGTCGTGACTCTCGTCGTAATGAATTTACATCGCAATAGTAACAACTGTGTGTCTCTTATACAATACACGCGAGAATATAGCACGCACGCGTACACGTAGCGTTACGGTAAATCGCATTGACGGTGGGTCGCCGGTGGTTTACGGGGGGACATTCGACACGGCAAGTGCATCGGCGAGGTGAGATGTGCGCGAGGCGACGTCGATCGGCCGATCGACCGATTGACACCGATCGATCGGTCGGTCGATCGATCGTACCGGAGGACGACTGCCAGACGGCGGCAAGCGGCACGATTCTTCCGATTTCCTTCTCCTCCTGCTCGCCTCTTCGTCCTCGCTCTCCGTCGGGGAAACCCGCGAGCGCAAGAACGATCGGGTTTGAGGCGCTTCGCTTGGTCGCGGCTGCGCGACTACTCGCACTCGGGACTTTTCGGGGATTTTCAATCGGGATCGAGCGACGACGTCGTACGAACGGACGACAAATCGTCCTTTCTCGTTTCCTCCCGCGCACGCGATGGTAAATCGTACGGGGGGGTGAAGAAGATTCACGAGCCGCCTCGGAGTGCGCGCGAGCGCTCTTACGATTACGATTGTTCTCGCGAATGGCGCGATCGGTACGAGGGACAACGCTGTGTATCGCCGGCGACGTAGGACGCGACGGTAATGGAGAATCGGCAGATTCTCGCAGAGTAAGCGAAAGACTGGGAAACCAGGGTCCCGGAGGAGCGGCGAACGATCCGGAGAGCGAGAGCGAGACGGTGCGTCCTCGTGATCGACCGGACGCCGTCGCTTCGCGATCGAGATCGGCGCGCGTTCGTTCTTCTCATTTCGGCGGCTATCGCGTCTCGATCGCGGCTCGATCGCGGATCCGCCGCGATCGAGCCGCGCCGCGAGCGTCCGCCGATTTCTTCCTCTTCCTCCTCTGCCGCTGCCGATCTCTTCCACCGGCTCTCCTGCTACTCCACCTTTTCGTGGTCTGTCCGAGATTCCTCTCGCCGCGGATGAACGACCGGCTCTCCTCCTCCTCCTCCTCCTCTCTTCCTCCTCGCACGCTCGCGTATGCACGCTTCCTTCTTCTGCTGCTGCCCTTCCTCCGCTCCGGCTCGATTACATGATTATGCACTTGCCTTTCTCGGCCCAGGGATTGTTCTTCTTGTCGGGCGCGTGTATCAGCGGGTCATTCTTCTCGTTTTCTTCAACGTACTCCCGCATCCTGCGGGGATAAAGAAGAGGGTCAGTGTGTATATACACGCTCGCTCGCGCGCACGCTGTTCTCGCGTAATGCTGAAATTGCAGCCTCGCCGGCGTGCGTTTACCCCGTCGCGGCTTACCTAAGAGGGGACGGTGGCGCAATGAGCGTGCGATTGTGATTCTCTCTCTTTCTCTCTCTCTCTCTCTCTCTCTCTCTCTCTCTCTCTCTCTCTCTCTCTCTCTCTACCGAAATTAATCATTCGTTTCCTCGCGACTATCTTTATCCTCGCACGAGCTTGCATTTCTTTTTCTGCTCTTCTTTCCCTCGCCCGCTGCTCCTTGAGCAGTGATTCATTTACGCCCGCGAGAGGAAGGTGTGATCGATCGCGTCTCGTGTCCCGGAGTATGAAGACAAATTTTCATCAGACGTCCTCTCTTTCTCGAAAGAGAGAGAGAGAGAGAGAGAGAGAGAGAGAGAGAGGTGCGACGCGCGCTCGTCAATATGTAAAAATAACATATCGAGAGACTCGATATATAACTCCCCATGAGAGGAACACACGCATGAGAGGATCGCGTCCGCGCGCCTCGAGTAAAAACAGTGGCGATTTTTCTTCCGCGCGCAGTTTCATTCATTCGTCCGTTTATTTATTCGTGTCCAAACAGGCGAGACATCCTTCACCGATCCTTTATGAGGCGATACCAAACAGATGAACGTGCAAAGGTAGAAGAGGAAGCATCAACCGGCCGTCAGCCCGGCGCGCGACTTTCCTGAAAGCGTCGCTGTTCTCCTATGAACTCGGGGGAGAAATCCTATCCGGCGGAGATCAGTTTTCCAGGATCTCCCGGAGAATGTCCTCGCGGAGAGGCGGTGGTGCACGCGCGATAGGTTAGCCGCGATTTATCAGATCGCCGATAAGTTCGCGCCTCCGCACGGCCGCGCGTTTACGGCGTTTACTCGCGGAGCGAGCCGGCGGCCGTTCCGTTCGACGGCGAAGAAGTCGACGGTGAAAGGGACTGCGCGCGGCCGATTTTGCGTTCAAGGAGAGTCGCGCGCACGGCAAGCGGCCAGGCGGGTGGCCGGCCGACAGACGGACCGACAGAGCACGAAGCTTTCGGACTTTGTTGCCGAAGGCGGGCTCTCGCGCGCTCGCGCGAGAAATATCCGCGGAATTCCTTCCCGCGGGATACGACCGTTCCGCTCGCCTCGCGCCATCGCTGACCCTTCACCGGCACTCGCGACTTTCGCGGCGGCGCGATTCGCGACAAATGGATCGGAAATCGCGCTGGAGCACTGTTTGCACGCTCCGCCTCTCTCGGTGAACTTTGTTCGCGCCGAGCGGCGCAAGCGGCAAGTGCGGCTTCAATGACACGGCGCGCTCGCGCTCGCGTGAATGGGCAGCGCGAGGTCAGCCGAGCAAGGATTGCCGCGTCTCTCTGGTCGCTTCGCTAACGCGTCCAGATCAGAATATTCGTCGCTGATATGGGAGTCGGTTCTTTTTAGCTGCACTACTGAACTGGTGCAATAAGTTGAAGTGAGAAAAAATATAGTTGTCTCATTCTAACTTATAGCTAAAAAGAACAGACCAATGGGCGACTCGCGGGCTTTGGATGCTCTTGCGCTCGTAAGAGAGAGAGAGAGAGAGAGAGAGAGAGAGAATTTTTTTCAGCCATTTTGCTCGATCCGTCAGCGTTATGCATGAAAGGACGACTCTCTTCGTATGAGCGTATCAGGACGAATATCGCAGGAGGATATCGGCTACACCCACAGGAAAGTCTTGTGTAATTAACCCTCAACGGACGTTGGTGTCAATTTGCCTCTTTTTGAAATTCATTGGAATGGAAATTTTCTCCGATTGATCTCATCTTTCGGCTCCTGGCTCTATCGAACTATAAAATACATCGTTGCTTTGTTTACTTTACACTTTACATGTGAACTTCAACTTCAATTTACTTGCGGCAATCAAATTGATCCTAACACCAGACTTGAATTTTGAAATGAGTGTTCTACGAGGGTTCAGCACGACGTTCCTCTCTGAGTCGTGTAACGTGGCAAGGATAAGACGTTATCGACTTCGTTATATTATACCGTTGAATGTCGCGCAGCCCGAAGGATATCGCTTCGTGACGCGGGGAATCCTGCGCGAACGAAGCATTTTGCATTCTTCAGGATCCTACGACGCGGAGAAAACGAGACCTTATTCGTCACGTGAATGTTAATATGAATATCGCCGCTTGTTAAGGATATCGGTTGCGCGCACATTCCTGAGGAATTTTTATAAACTCATAAAGATGTATTTTTCCATCACGTGAAAGGAATAAGACCTTCGTTGTTAACGAAGGTTAACGCGACTATCGCAGTGCGTAAAAAACACGAGCCGCACTGGCCAGAGAGAATCTCGTGCGAACCGACGGAGCGGTTCTTCCAAATTTCTCCATGTCGAAAGGAAAGAAAGGACGCACGACGTCTGCTTCCGCAACAGAGCTCTCCTCTCGGATAGTCCTCTTGCCTTATCTTACCTTGCGTTGCGCGCGTAAATTTGATGTCGTTAACGACGAGCGTGCATCTCGCACGCCTGATTGGTGGCGATTATCAGAGTTCGTGCGGGAATCGCGAACTTTCACTTATCAGGGTCCGCGTCGCGCAATTTTTAAATTAGGGTGAATGACCTTCCGGCATCCGCGTGTCGCAACGCCGCCTGCCGATCGATCGGCGCGCGCGCGCGCGCGATCTCAGCCGGGCCGTCTATTACTCGATCGGCCGTCGTTTATATAATGAAAACTCTCGGCGGAATCGGAGCGCGGCTCGACTCTCGCGGCACGATATCGAGCAAGTGCCATCGAGCGAATCTGTCGCGAAGGAGTGAGCGCGCGATTCTGCTCGCTTTACGCTCGACTTCGCCGTCCGTCAGACTTTCGTGTCCTATCTGCGCGGTCATTCCGATGGAAGTTGCGCGATTTGACGCACGAAGACCGAGCGAAGCGGCTGGACGAGACGCCGGAAAATCCCACAGATTCCAGAGTCATCCGAATGCCGAGGGAAGAAGAAGCGCGTTAAACGAGAGACGACGAGCTCTCTCGATCAGTTCGGTTGACTCGCGATCGGCGAGCGACGAGGAAGACAGCCGCGGCGGCGATCTCAAATCTACACGGCCGGTCATCGGCGATTCATTGTTATCGCCAACGAGGACGACGCGCGGGGAATTCTCGCGCGGAGAGCCGCGCGTGAAAACGGGAGCGCGCTCGGAGCTCTGCGGAGCGCGTCGCCGCAACAGCAGCGACGCAACAGGCGGAGAGGCGCCGAAGTTCGGTCGGGTTTAAAGGAGGTCATCCTGAATTCAGGAACCGGCGAGAGAAGCGGCCGAGGCAACGCTCCGCTCGAGCCAGCTCTTCGACGCGCTACTCGCGACCGTTTGCGTCTCCTGGACATTTCGTCTCAACGATTGCCTGGGAAAAGAAGTCCCAGTTTGCGCAACCGAGCGGGAACCAGACGAGGATTCGAGGACGAGCGAGGAAAACAACTTCGTCTGAAAATTCGGCTCGCTCGGAACTGCGAACGTTAAATTCCCAACTGGCTGAAATTTCTCGGCTGAGATGGCGAGAGCCGCTTCGCGGATATTTCCGGCGCTAACGCGGTCATCAGCGGTCGCTGCGGAAAAACTGCGGAAAATGCGGCTGCGCCGCGGAAAACGCGCGGCACAACGCTGAGCGGAGCTCGAGTTACCGCGGAAGGTTTCCGTAACTTTGCGCCTCGCCGAGGCTGTCAAAGGCGCTGATTACATCGGAATTCGATCGTTAGCGGGGAAACCGCGAGACGCGAGCGCATCGCGGCGCGCTAATAGGCCGCGGCTCGGCGATCCGTGAGCGTGCGGGAAATAGGCGCCGCGGCTGGCAGCAGTTCCGGCGTGTGCTCCGGCTTGCGGAACGACGCGGAACCGACGCGTTTTCAGCGAGCGCGCGCGCGCGCGCGTCGTCCGACCGTCCGTCCGTCCGTCCGTCCGTTCTCGCGCCGCGCGAAAGCAAAAACAAAGCGAAAGCAAAAAAGTTTCCGCGGTCTCTCGCGAGAGACTCCGGCGGGAGCGAGAGCGCGGCGCGGTGAAAGGCGGCACCTCCTTCGCCGCCGTCCCGTCTCTCCCGCCTCTCCCCGCAGCCGCCGTCGTCTTTCCCGTTGCTTCCCCCTCGCCTTTCTTTCCCGTTTCTCGTCTCTACCAGCCGCCGATCGACCTGATCTCGCGCCCCTGTGGCAACACGACAATGCATTTCCACCCCGCTTCCTGGATCCTGCTCTCCCGCACCTTTCGTCGCGCTGACGCAACCCCGGCTGTTGCGAAACCTGAGGTGAGGCTGCCGCGAGTTCGCGGATGTTTGCGGCTTTTCGACGGCTTGTCGTCCGCGGGTGTCGATGTGTTACCGGAGTATCCGATATTCGTCATCGGCGACGGTCGGAAAAAGCGCACTCGCTCGCAAATCAACCCCGTCGTGCGCGAGGACCGATGTCTACCAGGCTACCGCTCGAGTTCCGAGCGTGCGCGATGTTAACGACGAGTCTGACTTGTATTGAATCTCACAGGATCAATTATAGATCTTATTGTGGTAAAACTTTAGAATAGGGCCTTTACCGAATTTTGATATTTATTTGCTACTCTCATGGTAAAAATCTTTGTTGCGACTCCGACAGTGATGATCAATCGGGGGAGTCCGAAAAAAATGTTACCCACTTATTTTTTGAACAATTCTTTTTGGTAAATATTCAGAAGTACTATTATACCAAAAACTACGTTTTCTTACTCAGTAATTTACAAAACTAGCTATAAAAAAGCATGTATACAAAGTCTTACATATATATTAAGGGAGGAGGGGGGGGGGGGTGGGGCTAAGATCTTTATAGGAAAAAACATGAAAATTTTATTCCATATATTTAAAATTTTAAATATCGATTTTATACCGACTGATTAAATACCGTTCACAGTTGTCACTCGAATCTTTCGCCTTACTAAACAGGTGAGTCTACGATATACTAAAAATGAATACTGAAAAGATTAGCAAGACTTCTACGCAAGGTAGGACGTATCATAAATTACAAGCAAAATAAAACAGAGCATTATTCACAATCATGCTCTGCTTTAATCAAAAGCACAAATTTATATTATAAAGTCTAAATTATGGCGGAGAATAATTTGTCTTTGGTTTATTAGAGTTCATTGAGTTTTTTATACTTTTATTCAATAGTTTAAATTTGGTGCGTTTTTCCTTCAGAGTTTTATGAAATCCGAAAAAACTTGAAAAAAATAGATCGGTAACATTTTTTTCGGGCTCGCCCCATTGATTATCATTGTCGTAGTCACAACAAAGATTTCTATCCAGCAAGTAGCAAAAATATATCAAAATTCGGAAAAGGCTCTATTCTGAAATTTCACCCTTATTATTTTGCCAATAACCAACCCCCTGAAAAATGGCTCCCGCGAGGTTACATGCGGATCGAGCTGCAACCTCGTCCTTTCCGAAGACAAATGCAACTAGACGCGTCCGTCGAGCAAATGCCGTCGCGCGGTGCGGGGACGAAAAGAAGCGACGCGCGGGAAAAATTTCGAAGAAAAACACGCGAACGTCGCTGTCGACGCGCGACATTCAAAGTGAAGCCTTCGTCGCGCCGCGGGCGCTTGATGGCATCCTCGTTACGAGCCGGCCGCGCGTCTCTCCGAACAATTTCACAGGCATTGCAAAAGATGTCGGCGGGCATCGAGAGAAAGAGGAAGAAGGAGGGACGGAGGGACGGCAAGAAAGAGAAAGAAAGAGACTAACAAGGCATCTCGCTCGCGCTCAAGCAGCGGTCGTCAACGTCACGTCGAACGACGAGAGCGGCCGGGAGATTCGGAATTTTGCGAGGCCTCGCGTTCGCAATCGCGAAGCTCGCCGCTCGATCATTAGCCGGAACGCGACGCGAGCAGGGTATAATTAGAGGCGCGCCGTCCGTCAGGCTGCGACCGCGACGGAGGCTGCGAGGATAATCCGCGCGCTCTTTTTTGCGCCCTGCCTATCGCTCGTTCGCGTGACGAAAGCGCGCGGGCGAGTTACATTATTAGCGGGGACGATCTCGATCGCCGGCCGCCGCGGCCCAATTAGATCATCGATCATCGCCGTTGAGTCACCGTCGCGATCTCGCGCCCTCCCGCGCGAGCCGCGCCGCGAGCCGCGCCGCCGCGCGTAATAATCTCCGCTGAAAGTGAGTGTGCGGCGAAAACACGATTAACGGACACACACCACGCGCGCGCGCGCGTCCAAGGAGATCCTGTCCCACCGTGTAACGCGGCGACGCGGGCAATGGTGCAGCCTTGACTGTGCCGGCACGACTGCCGTCGCCTTGCCTTTATGGGCGCGAGATGATTTGTCTGGGAAAGGCGACGAGAGGTCTTTCCGCGCGATTCCCGACGCCGGAAACCGTCGCGGCCGCGCGTGTCCAGCCTTGTCGCGCGCGAGGAGAACTCGCCGGCGACAGCTCAGGATTTTCGCCTCCGTCCCCCGGGAAATCGAGTCCGAATCGGCGATGATCCGCTCTCGCGAGCGCGAGCGCGAGTGATGTAATGAACCGCGATCCGCGGCGATGTCCCTTCCCTGGAAGTAACTGTGGTGCAGAGAGGAGAATGTGCGAATCCGAATATGGGCTATCGCGCGGATTGTCAGCGGCGCGACTGGCTACTGATCGAGATTTATCTGAAAAGTACGCGATCGCTTTGCCTGGCAGGCTACTCGGAGGGCGATTCGATCGGGCTGTCTCGTGCGCGTGATTGTTGACGCCATTGTTGTCATCGACGAAATCGTTTCTTCCTTAGCTGTCGGCCAATGTTCAAATGCGTTTCTCACTGCTTGTTGTTTCGTTAACGTCCTTTTTAGATTCTGAGAAAAACGTCGAGAGAGAAATGTCGGAGCCGAGAGAGGCTCGTCACATTTCAGTCTTCGCCGACGACGAAGAGCGCCGTACGAGCGAGTGTAAGAATAATCACAGAGCTAACTGGCAGCTTTCCTCGACTCGGATTATTCTCCTTCGACTCTCGTTATCTCTTATCTAGCCGAACACGATTCGCCGGCATTCGCGGGCGTAATTGGGCCTCGAACCACCGCGGGCAAGCTGAGCCTGAGCGTTACGCGGGTTTACGCGCGAACCGATTTGCCTGGCGGGGCGTTCGGTGATTACAGGCCGGTGAAAATTACGTGAAATACGTCGTCGATTGTAGGGAACTAGGAACTGCGAGCCGTTCTGTCAAATGGCTCTCGCATAACGCGCGCGCGCGCGCCTTGCACAGCTCAGGTGTTTCCTTGAAGAAGCTTGTAACGCGAGTCGACGCCCGTGCCGCAAAAACTGAACTGTCTCGCGAACCTAATGACGTCCCTCGCTCGAGGCCGATAAAAAATGCGAGCCGCGAGCACCGGAAGATCGCGATTAGCCGCGATGAATCGCATCGAGGTCGGGGACCGAGCGACGTCGATATCTGTCGGGCGAGAAAGATGCGATGGCGCGAATTTAGAGCAATCTGCGTATAATTAACGCTCGCGCGCTTCGGCGACGACGTGAGAGACATTTGCGACGATCGATCGCGCTCGCTGACGTGATCGCACGGCTGGATGGGATCAGTTTTCCTCGAGCTTTGCTTAATCGCACCTGTCCGGCGACGAGAGTGACGATCAACGCGAAAAGGAAGGATCGCACCTTTCCCTCGAGTCCTGTCGGCTCGAGCTCGAGATATACGGGAAAAAGAAAAGAAGAACGGAACAGGCTCCGTGAACTTTCTAACGTGTTAAAAGAAGCAGAGTACTGCATAAATTTCTACAAGGTGGCTCCCTCGGACACACACGAGTGACGAATAAGCGGTGCCTTCGAGACGCTTAGGTAGCGATCAAAATAAAGCAACATCAGCGAAAGCCCAGCGTGTACCTGAAGATTACAAACACCCGTAAATAGTCCTCCCCCCTGCTCTACCCCCAACCCTCCTTACGCGTTCTCGACAAGTTTCCGAGGAATTTAAACGACGTAAGAGAACTCGACGTAAGGGAGTCCGATCGCGAGCGAGACTGAGACGATGAGATTCCCTCAGCACCTGTGCACGAGTATGGCGTATGTCTCGTCTCGGAAGGATTCGCGAGGCGACTGTAGGCAGGCAGGCAGGCAGGCAGGCAGGCAGGCAGAAAGGTATGCGAGGGGCTGGATTAAAAGCTCGCGCAAGCAATGACGATTCGGCCGGTCGCGCGATTACGTGCACTTACGCCGCGATGCTCTTGGAAAGAGGCCACCGTTCCATGGACGCCTGGTACTTCATGTTCTCGATCTGCTTCTTCAGTGCGTCCTTGTCCATGGTGGCGAGTACACTGGGATCCATGGTTACAGCCGCACCCCCCTTGTCGCAATCGGGAACGGAATAGCGCGTGCGCCTCTGCGGGAAAATCAATAGGGCGAAGAGCGGTGCTATCTCGAGTGCTCCCTGTAACGCGAACGCGGCTCTCTCTCATCGGGGTGCAGAACGAGGCAGAACGGCTCTCTCTCTCTCTCTCTCTCTCTCTCTCTCTCTCTCTCTCTCTCTCTCTCTCACTCTCTCTCTCTCTCTCTCTCTCTCTCTCTCTCTCTCTCTCTGTCTCTGTCTCTCTCTCTCTCGGGCACACTCTCTCGACCGGCATCCGAGAGACCGTCGGGAGATCGGCGGGCGACCTCGCGCGAGAGATAATGATGATGATGGATCGTCGCGCGTTACGACGCCGAGCATCGCGGGTGAAACACGAGCGACGAATGCAAACCGATCCGAGTCGGAGTCGAGTTCGGCGAACGAGCGCGTGAAAACGGGAACGGGACGCGCGACGATGACGCGCTGCTGACGGCAGGCCAGGCCACGTACGCATGTAATCAGATTTACATGCGCGTGTGTGCATGTGTATGTATGTATGCGTATGTAGGTCCGCGGTGCTTTTGTGTCTCCTTTTTCCCCTTTCCCTTTTTACTTTTCTTTCCCGTTCGCTCGGCAAAGGGCGCGGCGTGCGACCGAGAGAGTGTCGATCGCGGGACGCGATGTCCCGCGACGAAAATGATCGAGAAATCGTCGAAGTTTCAAAAGCGGAACAATCTTCGGGAGAGTCAGGATCCCGAGCAGGGAGATGAGCTCCCAAAGTGCAACGTTAACGAGATGTGAAAATTGTTTAGTTGCACGGCCGGGCGCATTAGCGCCGATTCAGCTGTGAGGTCCTTTTCTTAGTTTCATTGCATTGTTATGTTTCTCTTTTTCCGCAGCCTTTTACACGAATCAGATAAGAATCTTGTTGCACTTGTTGCACGAGAGAGAAAGAGAGAGAGAGAGAGAGAGAGAGAGAGAGAGAGAGAGAAGAATATATAGGGTGCAGCATAAAAATGTTTCCTCCATCTGCGGGTTTTTATAAACAGAAGCGTGTAGATTTTTTAGAAATAAATCTCTCGGTTGCCTTTTCAGGCCGTTCCACGTGATAACATCTTTTATTCCGTTTCATCTCCCTGTATCGACAAGCGAGGCCATGACGAATTTTTCCCCGAAGAACTGACGCTCTTACATCTCGCGATCGCGTTCGTTCTCACTTCATTATGCTTCGCGATAAGAATAATTCTCATGCGGCGTTTCTCGACATACCTTACGAGTGCTTCACGCGCTATCATCGATATAAAAATAAAACTTACGATCTAATCTCTCCTTCGCCGCTTGGACGCGCGTGTACGACATTGATCCATTTACCCTATTAATTAATTACAATAACGCATACTTGCCGCGTTACCGGCGCCGTTAATCCGATCTTAATAACGCACGACGGTCTCGCGCCGTGAAACGAGAATCTTCGGCAAATCGCGTGTCGTTACGGGATCCGATTGCGATCTCGCGCGCTTGGCGCGAGCGAACGCTCAGCGACGATCGGCGAACCGGCCGGCTCAGAAATTGATCTCGCAGAAAAAGGATTGCGCGCTGGCACAATCGAAATCGTCCATGCCACCGTCCTTCAGCAGGAATCCGCAATGCTGCTTTCCACCGGCGTTATCGGGCAGATTGGCAATCTTCGAGGTCCACTTGGTGTAGCCCGATGACTCCATGGATTCGTCTAGGATCGTGTTCCAGTCACCCTCTTCGTACAGGTCGTGCACGCCGAGCCACGCCTGGTTGACCTTGTTCTCCTCTAAAATGCGCAGCAGTAGCTTCTCCTCCGAGTTCGAGTTGATAACAGCCAAATGACCTGTGCCGACAGGCGCAGTTATCCGTCTCGTTAATCCTCCGCGAGATTTTCGGCGAGATTTTTAGTTTTCTCTTAGCGTTACTTTCTTTTCTTTTTTCAGCACACTCAATTCATTTGATCGACGAATTTCGGAGCGATTCATCCACTTGGACGAACTTCTACCATCGCGTGCGGTTGATTTAGAATCGGTAGATTTAGCATGTCCGACGTATGTTTGTGGACGGATGGAACTCGATCGACAGATCGCGACATTTCGTTCGTAAGGAGAAGGAGAATTTGTAGAGAAAAAAGAAACTTACCCCCTTCCTGGACGCAAATTCTACGAGCGCGGTTCCACGACAGTTTGCGATTGTGAAGCTTATGAGCGCCCAAGCTGGGTGTAACGAGATAATCGTTTCCTGCTTTTTCTACGAGATTGGCCGAATTTGACGCTCTCCACAGCGGCGGCCCGTTGATGAAAATGGTATGCAGCGCCGAATTTGAACCTTGACCGTATGCGCATAGCAGTTGTTGCAGCGGGCTCATATTTTCACTGGCGCATAGCGATTTGCCTGGAGTTACAAAAAACTGGCAATGCGGCCGAAACTTGACGGAAGGTCAAAGGTCGAAACCGCAAAGAGTGTACGTTGTGTACGTGTAATTGAAATGCAAACACATCCATGACCGTCCCTATCACTGCAATTATCTGCCAAGATTGCGCAGACATTTTGACGTTGTATTTTCGCACTGCGATATTTTATCGAACTGAAACTTTCCAAAGGCACTCCAGCATGGAGACACACACACACACGATAGCTTCCAGTATTTTAATCCGATATTTATGTAAGTAAGTTTATTTTTAAGCTATTCTTACGACGAGTATTGTATTGTTTTCAATATAAGATGCTTCGATATAAATAAATGAAATATAATCAGTAAAATCCAATAAATAAGTAATCTAAATATGTGTGATTTGTAGGAAATAATGGGATCGAACCTAATTGAATAACTCGGTACGAGAATGCATCGACCACAGGTGATCCACTTTGCGATTGTCGATTTTTTATTTCAGACACGCTTAAGAAGAACGTTCTAAATTATGAACACGACGAGCTTCCGCTCTGAACTTGTCGATTGTTAACTTCGCGAAGCGACCGAGAGCAATAAGAATCCCTGAATATTGCAATTACGTTCCCATTTTAATTTACCTTGTATACCGTTCGTGATGTCAGACTGGTCCGCCAATACGCAACATGCAACGCACAAAGCCGCCAACAAATATTGCAACATAATTATTACGTCTTTGTGTTAACACCGCGAATTATCAAGAACGAATGCTACGAACGAATGAGCGATGTGCTTATATATAATATGATAAAATTAATCGTCATCGTGCACAGACAGGGAAGTACAGGACTTGCCATCCCGACAGGATGTTCCGTGAGCACCACTACGATCAAAGAAAAAAAAAATGTATACATGCATGTAGAACGAAACAGCGTAAGCGAACAACGACAACGATAACGACGACGTTGATTATTTTCCTTTCAAAATTCCTCTTCAAAATTCGTTGACGATTGAAGAATGACGACACGTGTAAGCGCGTCGCCAAATTTTTCAAACGGATGGAAAGAGTTTGAGATTTTCAAACACAAAAGCTGTGATCTGCAAATTTGCCGAATTTGATCCGGTTGGAAAGGGCAGACTCGACACGACGTAATACCTCAAAATAAATCCAATAATAAACTTCACCAATCGGCGTGCGTGTGATACCAACGTGACACAGGAAGTACAACGATATTTAGCGCAGGAAATACGATGTTACTTATCAATTTGGAGAATCCCAACGAAGAGCAAGTTTTATCGGCGACAAACGGGACTCTCCGTGACGTCATTATCGCGTAGAAATAAAGATTAGTTTTTTCAACACGGGATATTGCGCGATTAAAATATCGCGCGAGCGACTTGATATCTCTGACGAAATTTAATATTACTGTCTCCGGGAGAGACATTCGGTCGCAACGAGGGGAACGTTTGTTATTCTTAAACCGCGCTGTAACTGTTCTCTAAATGTTCGCCGAAATCGAGGAATTCAAGAAGAGCGACTCCATGAGCGAAAGTTCCGCAAATTATTCAACGGCTCGATCTTCCGAAGAATTTTTCCGCGAACACGGGAGAGCAAGAGAGCCCTGCTTGTTTCGCCAGGCCGTACCAGACGTTACAATCGTCCGAAGCGAATACCGCGGCTCGACTTCCGCGAAAACGCGAATGCAAGGCGCGCGCGCGTAACCCGACGAGCGCGTTTAACTTTAAACGCGCGAGATCGTACCTGGGCGAAAGTAAACGTAGGTAATCGCATTCCCGATTGAAAAGATCAAATGTCATTGTAACGTGCAATCTGGCGGCCAATGCGGCCGATGCGGCGGTAAAGCACACGGCGATAAAATCACGGTTTCGCACCAAAAAATGTCCACGTCGCTCTTGCGTACGCGCGCTCCTGCCTCGAGTGCGTAAAATCTGCAGTTAATCCTCGCACGCGCCAATCCGGTTACGCTTAACGTCAGTCGAGCGCGTACGCAACAGTCGCAACAGTGATATAATATTGTAACGACGACTGAAAGATCTCTCGACACACAAAGCGTAAGGCACAACGTATGCCCGTAGATGCAAGAACGTCAAATTCAATCTATCGACATGGCCTCGCTGGATTCTTGCTGAATGCTAAACGAACTCGCGAGACACACGCGAGTGCGTCTCACGAAAGAAACGGCTAAATACCGCAGCTATCTCGTTGCGCGAGAATTTTCGCTTTCTAACACGACATCTGCAATTGTTCACGTATAAATTCGTCGTCGTGTGATAAGAATGATGATTTCGAGATTACCTCGGCTCGGTTTGGCAATCGCGGCTGTGTTCGACTAGCTGGAACTTACGAGAAGTTACGTATCGCGAGACACACAGGTGTGGCACTCACCTTGTCGGAGGACGAAGGTATTCTGCGGCGAAGTGTCCGTTAGTGGGTTTCACGATTCGCTTACGGAAGCCTCGGAAAATCTGTATAATCTAATTTAGCGGTGATTTCCATGCCGATATTTTCAGTCATTAGTGCGCCTACTCGCGTTCGCTAACGAGCACGCCGTTGAACTTAATCCACCAAGCGAATGCGAATGTCTCTGATGACCGACTTATATGTATGTTAAACTAAAAGAGGTAATTATTGAATTAAATAGACGTTTATAGAGGGCATTGTTCTGTTCTCGTACGTGATGTGATATTACCTGATAGCACAATGCCATTCTATTTCTTTTCTTGTTTCATTTCCTTTGAAAAGGTCTCCTACAAGTGTAAAGCCGATTTTTTTCTTAACAAGACAAAATAAAAAAAGACAAAATGCGCTTTAAAAAAAAGCGCTTATTTATCGTTAAAGCGATATTTCTCGTATTGGAGTAATTTTTATATGATTCTTTTCTTCCTTGAGAAAATGAAGTTAAGAAAAAATTTTGATTTATCTTCCTCGTGAGATTTATATTTCTAACTCTTTTTTATTTTACCATACTTATAGCTTATTATTAGGTTAAAAATTAAACATATTAAAGAGAACAAAATATGAAATATATACTATACTTCCTACATTATAATGTGTGTCAACTGCTAAATAATAAAAAGAATAATTGAAGCTTAAATAATTAATTGCAAGAAATATTGACCTTTTATGATAAAATTTGTTGCGACTTACAAATGAAAAGTTTCCTGACTTATTATGGAATCGTATATTACGACATCAATTTGTCAATAGAAACGGTGGCGGCTCGTAGCGGAGATTTAGGAACTGCGCTTTGCAATAATAGCCGACTCACTTGGCCAGCTAAAATGAAATAAGTAATCAGCGCCATCTAACGCTATATTTTGGCTGCGTTCCGATATTCACCAGTATTAAAAATGTATAGTTTGTGTCACATATACTATAGATTTTCAGTGCTGGCAGTGAATATCGGAACGCAACCATAAAGCCCTAAACACAATGCCAGGCAACAGGCAATAAGAATAAAAATAGACCAATCACAATCGACTATTACAAGAATAATCTATTGTGATTGGTCTATTTTTATTCTTATTGCCTGTTGCCTGACATTGTGATTAGGGCTTAATATGTTGCCAGAGAGAAACCTGAAAGCGGCCACCGAACCGAGTACGCCGGAACGTTTTTTCCGCCGAATTCCGACGCGCCCCCTGAGAAAATATGTGCACACTACATCTGTCCTGACGGTAACGGCAAAGCATGAACGGTTCTTGCTCACTTCCCCTTACAAGAGACAGTAAGTTAGACAAGCACAGACGATAAATCGCTCTCCGTCTTTGTCGCACCACCGATGAGCGTACGCGCGGCAGCAGGAAGCACGAGGCGAGTTAGCGGCAGTTCTTATTGCTAAGCCAAAATCTCTTCCGTCTTGCCTCTTCGCCTTCTCATCTTTCACGCAACGCACTGCCCGCAATTCGGGAAGAAATGTTTCGAGATCGCGCGGAAAACTTCTAGCACTGACACAAAATGACGCTAATAGAGGTGGCCATTTTTATAATTTCTATATTCAATTTTTTTATTTTTTTTTATTCAATTTTTCTCATTTTTTCTGAAATCAATGCGAAAATGAAGGGTCACCGGCCATAAATTAATTATTTGTGATAATTATTTATGATAAGACGTTAATCTAGATTCGAAATAAGGATGATTCGACCAAGCCGTATCGAGTTGTGATCGCGCGTTTTGAAGTTAAAAGTCACGAAAATTTGAAAAGTGACAGGCCCAGAAATGACGAGTCATCAAATATTAATTAACGAAATATGAGTGATAAGGTTTAATCTAGACCCAAAATAACTAAGATCTTCATAAATTGTAACGACGTGCGCCTACGCACGTAAAATTGAAACCGATAAGTCGAGATCGACCGATGCGAAAATGACGAGTCACCGGGTATAAGTTGCAAAATTATTTGCGATAAGATATTAATCTAGGTTCAAAATAAGGATGATCCGAGTCAACCGTGTCGAAATGCGATTACGCGTTTCGGAATTACAGGCCACGAAAGATGGAAAAATGACTTTTTCCTCATCAGATCTCTTGAAAGCTTTATGTCTCATTTAAATTTTCAATGTTGGAACAAAAATATAAAGATAAAAATCTCATATCAAAATATTTCCGTATTTTCGATTCGTCTCGGTCAAAGATATTCTCTCTCTACCGCAGATTATCAACTGGGAAAACTACTTTTCTGTTTCAGTTGTTGCGACTATGCAGACAGATAAAATATCGTTTGAGTCAATGCGAATTGCAAATCGATTTTGCATGTGAGTGTTTGTGATGTTGAATAAAATACATTGCTCGAAACAATCAGGGGATTACTACATCGGTAGCCTGCGTTATATACGAGATTTAAAACACCGAATGATTCTCTTTTGATATTCAGTCATCTGAATAAGAAATGTTCATATTTACAAACGATACGGTCATCAGCTGCTTTATTTTCATTTTTCAAGCAGGCCGCAGAATTATTTAACGACAATTATTTGACAATATTCATTTGTCCGTGTAAAGTAAGAAATGCTCATATCAATTATCAATGATATATGGCCTTTCATTACATTCTCTAAGTTTCAATTGTTAATTGAACAATTCCTTTCGCAAGTCAAAGATTAACATGCTGATTTGAAACATAATGCAAAAAGCTCGAAAATAAATACGAAGCAGAAAAGAGATTAACAATGAATGATTATTATTTAATATGCAACTTACATTAACATGGAATGTCTAATTGACTTAATGTCTCGAAGCTACTGAATATGAATTTATGCTCAAATCTCTTCCTTTCTGTAGGAGGTTTTTGGCTGTTTCGGTTACTTTCCTCTACATTTATATTGATGAGTTGAAGCACTTGTTTCTACGAGATGTTTAAAACTCGGCTGACTTTACGAGTGTTAACACTCGTAACTGGACCTAAGTAAGACTTACGTTTAAGCGAATGTTCTCTTGAAACTGAAAACATTAATAATAATAATAATGATAATTATATTTCTATTTATCTTTTTTTCTATACTATCTAACTATCTATCTATCTATTTCTCTATATCTATCTATCCATCTATCTATTTATCTATCTATCCATCTATCTGTCTATCTATTTATCCATCTATATCTATCTCTATATCTATCTGTCTATCTATTTATCCATCTATCTTTTTTCTTCCTATGTATCATTGCAACCTATCCTGTTCTATCCATATTTCTTGCAAATGCAAACAATTAATATTACATTAATTTTTATATTAAAATATATTTTTTATACTATAACATGCTGAATTAATAATTAATACAACAATAATAAAATTCAACAGGTTATACTATAAAAACAAACACTTACGTAAAAAGATTATGATATTATTAAAAAGTTTGCATTTATTTTTTGACGGAGATCACCATTTTCTCGCGGTTTCCGTTGAGCAACAATATGCACGTTATCTATTCGTAAAATTAAATAATAAAGTCATAATTGAAATATGATAATAAAACTAATTTCTTCTTTTACTAGACTAAATTTATTTTTGCTACGAAAAGAAAAATGTAACAATGGAATATCTTTTACAAAACAAATAACATTTCATTTAATTTTTAATTTAAATTTATTAGCATAAATAAATTATTCTGTCATATACTTTAATAACAAATCATTTTTAAAAGATATATATATTGGCTAAGAGTGGATTTCTATTAACTTTTCGTCTCTCATTATAATTCTCTCTTCTTTATTTGTGCATTAATACTAAATATTCTTTATATACATATACACTATATATGTGTCATTTATTTATATATATACACATATATATATATTCTCATGTAATTAATATATTTAATCAAGCCGTAAGAACACGAGAAGAGAGGAAGAGCGAGCAAGTGCGCGAGAGAGAGAAAGAACGAGAGAAAGAACGAGAGAGAGAGACAAAGAGCGAGGTATAGGAGTAGCGAGAAAAATCTCGCGGCTCACGCAGTCAATAAGTTAGACGAGCGGGAAAGAAACAGATAATATGTCGACGCTCGTCTAGTCTCCAATGTGCTACCTCGCGTGCGTGAAAAATAATTCCTCGCTTCGCACGTTCCCTTGACACGAGACGCTACCGCGTCTTTTGATGTCTCTGGAGCGTGAAAGATGAAAGAAAAGCGGAGAGATGTTCGCTTAGCGATAAGATCGCCGCTACCTCGCCTCGTGTTTACTGCCGCACGCCGCTCAGTAGTGAGACAAAGACGGAACGATTGTCTGTCGTCTGTCTTTTTCTAATCTACTATCCATTGCATGGAAGTACGGACACGAACCTAGGCACATTTTACTTTTATCACCGTGAAAGTGCGCCTAGCGGACGTAGTTTAGGTGCATTTTGGTCAGATGGCGTATCTAAAATGCGCCTAGCCGTATCCCCCGAAATACGGCCGGTGGCCGCTCTCATTCCTCTCTCTGCTAAAATCATGAGTCTTGTTCGCTTCCGTGGTGGTTGACTTGGATGTGGTCTTGTAGCTACGCATATTTTTGGATCACGGGAACTGCGTACTTGTTGTCTCTGTTTTTCTTTCTACTTCATATTACTGGGAAATAGCGTATGGACATTGCTGAATGCAATTCGGAGCCATATAACGAATAACGAATAACGAAAATAACGAATGCTACAATCAAAGTCGTAATACAACACAATAACTATTTAGACGAGTTTGATCTCCTAGTAGTACAACTCAACGGCAAAGCAGAGCAATTTTTTATTTGACGATCAGCTGTGCGATTGTGTAGGACGAATGAGGGACAAGAAAGTATTTTTCTTGTCTTTTACTTAAACTGACTGATAACGTGGTTAAACTGTAAAATTACGGAATAAGGAAATAAGTAAGTAAATAACAACTTTGGATCTTTTGAAGATCGTGTTTTCATTCATCGTGGAGAGAAAGAGAGTCGGCCCTAATTTTTAACCACACTATTTCTTTCCTTAGATTTCAGAAGTATAGTTATCACTGTCTTTGCTTAGTGAAGTAAATGAAAAGATGAACAAGTACGTAAATTTAGCGAAAGTGAACTCGAATTACGCAATGCGTATGAACCGACTGAGTAATCGAATCTTTGGTGAAGTAGTCAGGCCTACTAATCAGAAATCAATGAAGGTGGTGAAGCTCTTTGCAGAAAAACCAGTGAATAAGCGATCGGAGGTTGTGAATTATTATCCAAGAACCAAAGAGACAGAGACAATGATGGACCATCTGCGTAATTATGGTCTTTATAGGAATGAACATAAGGACTTCAATGAAGAATATAATCGCTTAAGACTTCTTCGTGGGAAATCGAAATGGATACCACCTCCTTTCAGAAACAAACAAGAAACGAAAACATAAATTTCTTAGATTCATGTGTCAATTCTGTTTCATGTATTTCATATGCAAACAATAAATCAGAATTAAGTATAACATCATTTGTCTCAAAAGAGAAATATGACATTGCAAAAATTCAAATATCTAGTTGGAAAAATATATAATCTTATCATATAGGTTGAAGTATGTTAGCACATGTTAATACAATTTCAATAGTACTCATATTTTTTCCTTTATATATTTCAACATAGAGTGACATAATAGCATTTAAACTTATCTCCATGTTATATAGGTATAATATTTGTATTAGTTTTCTAGGAAATATAAAAAGAAGTTTATTATAATATTTCTATTGTACAATATATATGGCACATGTATACTTGCATATATGGGCAATACTATACTAATATTTACAGATTACCTTTGTATATATGTACAGTATGTTTTACATGATGTTTCATTCTATGATGTTTCTACTCAATGAGAAGGATCACATATTTTGTTTAATCCAGTAATAAAAGGTATATCCATGTCATTTTGTTCTTTGAGGCAGTTTATTCTGTTTATTCTAATTCTTTCTCATATTCTCATTTTATAATTCTTGCTTTACACTTTTGTCTTTTGTATTTTCTGTGTCACTTGATACCTTTTTTGTTTCTTTCTTTTTTTCATCTTTACTGCCAGTCTTCTCATACAGACAAGAATCATTTTGCTCTTTCAATACACGGTCGGTGCATAGATATCTGAACAGGGAACAATAAATATTGATATTAGTCTCATAAATTTTATGTAAATGTGATATTCTTTTAGAGTGAATATTGATTTCAAACAAAGTAGTACCTTGTTAAAGGAATATTTCCCTGATGAGTATGATACCATTCTTCAATGTCAGCTTCGTAAGACTCCAACATATCTTCACATTGTGTTTTTAGAGTAGTAATTTCTACAGAAGGTTTGTCCCAAAGTTCGTAAGGAATACCCAATTCGACTTTTATACCTTTGTCCCTGTAACCATATAAAACCATTAATAAATATAATATTATAACATTGTTTTAAAGTATACAATTACAATGTTTTAAAGTATATCTTACACAAGGTTATGGAGTGTTTTAAATGTCTGACTTGTCCCTCTTGCAAATCTTGTACTATCTGTACGTTCTTTGTGTATATTATACTCCAATATACGTTCACAAACATTTTCCATACTCTCTAGCAATCGCAGTTCTCTACAAGCAAGAGCCTTTTGTAAGCTTTAATGGAATAATTGCAAGCATTGCTTTAATTTAGAATGATACTTACGACTTCTTATAATCCTTTTTCTTTTTTGGTATAATGTCATCTACAGAATACCCAATTTCCAATACATCGTGAGTCTTTCCTGTTTCGTCTAATCTAGCTTCAAGTTCTACAGCTAAGACCTTGCACACTGTATGAAAAGGATTTGCCGTCAATTCCAATAGATACAATCTTCGTATGTGTTAATGTTTATTATAAATTAAAAACAAGAAAAATTTTTCTCTCTTCTTCTCTTGAAACTTCATCCTACTTTTAACAGATAAACTACAAAATATGTTCTCTAAATTAAAACCAGCTTTGAAACTATCATCTCCTTTTAAAATAAAATATTTTTGTTCTTTAAAAAGCAAAAATTACCTTCACACTTATTAGCGTACTTTACTCCTTGCTCCTCTTCAGGCCCGCCAAAGACAGACCATGCAAATAACAAATTTAATAAAAGCGCACAATTGACAAGCAACATTGTAGCTTATATGAAATCAAAATGGAATGTTAACAAATATATCGCAGTAGTATTAAAACGTCACTGAATCGTACGGGTGCGATGCAACACGACAGCCGGCAACATGTACACAATCATAACAAACCCATTTCCACCGGGTTTCATGACATCATGTGGAATTCGGCAATTGGCCAACGAATAGGGAACTTATAGTGGTTTTCAAAGGATATCATGGATCTCCCTAGAAATTCTTTATCGCGAACTTTAAATTCATTCGTTTTTATATAACTCGATGACAAACATTAATCTTTTATCATCTCCCCGCTTATCATCTCAGTCATATAATCAGAACTACATTCAAACGAACTTTATCCATTATTGTTACGTTCATTTTATAATAATGCACTTTTTTCTTCAAAATTATTTCTGAAAACGGAAATGTAAATATAAACATCTCCAAAAGAGTTGCATTTTCTTTTGTTATTGATTTTATATATATATATATATGATCTTATGGAATTATATACTTTTGTAAATAAACGATGAATGCTTTTCAAAGTAATCTCCAATCTGCAAAATAAGTAATTTGAAAAATTAGTCATTACAAATGCGGTAAATTATTGTACACAATTTTATGGCGTTATACAAATAACGAATGATGATAAAGCTCTAAAAATTGATTTCTTAAAATTCTGACCTGTATTGATCAACTTATCCAACGATATCTTGCATATATTTAGAAAAAAGAAAAAGAAAAGTATCACTTCACTTCTTTCACATTCGCCGAGGAATTGATCAGGAAATGTGTGTGATGACTCAACTCTGGGGCATCCTCTACTACTGACGCAGGACACAAGAACGTTATGCGTAATAGTTCGCGCAAATTTCTAATGCGCACTTTCTTTAATTTATTGACAAAAAACAGGAAAGAAATCCTATGACTCTTCCTTTGTACTGAACAGTTGTACAGAACAATCTTTTGATCTCGATTAGCAAGACAGGAAAACAATATGTCTGCATTAACGCTGGGCGTTTTCCGGGATTACTCTACGAATGCTAATTGATAACGTAATCAGATTTGGTGTTTCTCGTGCGTCCTCACTTGCGGGAAACATATTGTATAAGATTCGATATAATATGCCTATTGTTTACGAGTTTAAAACGCATATCAATTAAAATTATAATTCAGCTAGCGCTATGTGTGTGTCGCGCAAATGCTCTGTAAATAATGTTACATCCTTCTGACCTCTAATTCCTGTTTCCTCGAAAATCAGACGAGATTGGGTATTGAACACTTATTTGAACTTTGTTCGTGGATTACAACAATTTGTACCCTTGCAACGTCTAATTTGATTAACTGAACATGATCCACGTTCCCGTTGTCTCTCTACGGCATCACGAGTTTCATAACTTAATCATAACGGACTATTCGCAATATAGCCCCATATAATGTAAATTGAGAAATGCGTCAATAAGCTGTCGGGAGAAATCGGAATAATCGTCTTTGTGTAGCCAGCTGCTTATAAAGAATTACATTACATCGTCAATATGTTCTTACGCTAGACATGCATTTTGCTGTCTTCAACAATCTCATACCTGTAACAGCGACGATCCGTGAAGGCTCTCTCGCTTCCGTGAAAATCATTCGAATCAATTTCAACGTACAATCGTCATTCGATTTTCGCCAAAATAAATTTCTATCGAGCAAGGTCCGTTATTGTTGCAGCGAAACATTGGTCGTGCTTGGCCAATTTCACTGGGCCTTATCGCATAATTATAAGAAGTGTTACATTATGAGATTGTTGTTGATCAATGATCCCTATCACCATTTTGTACGATAAGGCTACTCCTCTGTTGACTTAAACATATACAACGGATGTCGGTTAAATGGCATATCTTTGCAGCAAGACGAAAGAACGAGATGTCAAATGTCGCGTTTAAATAATTTATAATTTCAAATATTTTCATATATTAAAATAATTTATAATTTCAAATATTTTCATATATAATATATTGCTTTTCTCGAGCAAGCGCGTCGACGCACTTGGCATAATAATAAATCGTTGATAACATAATAAATGCGTCAAATGAATTCGGTATTACTCGAATTATTCGCAGGGTCTCGCACTGCAAGTGCGGGTGTTATTCTGACTTTCATATCTTTGCGAGAGAATACAGATTGTAACTGTTTATCACGATTTAGTATTTGAATGTTTCCTGGTTAACACTCAGTCTTATGGAACAGAACGTGATATCCATACACTTAATAAAAGCAGTCTACTCTTACGAGAAATCAGTGTCTTATATTACATTCCTTGCAATAGGTGCAAAAGCAACCTTTCGCTTAATTAAATTAAGACTATCAACTGAAAGCTTATACATTTTTTTCGATTTCATTCACTGAAGGAGAATGGAAACTGCTCATCGAAAACACATATTTTCCTGGCGAATGTCCGAGGGGAGAGAGAATTTGCCTTTCTTTCTTTTCGTGTGAGAAAACGTTGTCCTCAATTTACGTGCGTGGCAAATGCAAAGTAGCAGCCCTTTCTTTTTCCCGAAAATTCCTATAGACACTTAAGTCTAAAGCGATTGAAATTCGTATCGTGTAAACACAATAAAATACACATAGTGTAGCGTTCACGAGGAAATTCCTATAAAATAACGATAAAGTTTCGAAGAAGTGTGTAAATATATTAAAGTAAACGGCAGTAACTCGAGCGGGTTGTCGCAACTTTCCTTCGCCGTATGCATGGAACCCGTACACGTCTCGATCGAACGAACAAGCTATCTCGGAGTCGGTGGTGAATTGAAAAGTAAGAACAAGAGAGAAGGTAAAACGTAGTAAAACGCCGGACTCGGCTCTCGCGGAATTTTCGAAAGGCAAAGTCTTACAAAATGCATACACATTAATTATATAATACTCATTGATCGACGGTAGCGTTTTCTAGTATTAGTTATAACAACAGGAACCGATACGGGGGCAGGAGGGGTTACAGGAGTAACTGGCGTTACCGGTGTGAGAGGAGTTAGAGGAGTTTCAGCCGTTTGGGCTGAAGAGGGGGGCCTGAGCTACCAAATGTAGTTCTCGGTTTGTGGAGCTCGCATCACTCCCACACCTCCGCCGAGTCTCCTATAATTCATACAGCCGCACAGCTTCCATTGGTTCTGCTCCGGATCGTATACCTCGATTGTTTTCAGATACGCTGTCCCGTCGAAGCCACCTACCGCGTACAATTGACCGTTTACTACCGCTAGACCCACCTGAAATTCACCACGACAAATACGACAAGTTTATCCGGAGTTTCTCCTTCGTGCGCGACTATGCGAAAAAAAATGCGACAAAATCAGGATCCGCAAGATCTTATGTTCATCTCCTAAGGAAAAGCATCCGATCCTCCCCCTATATGCAGCCTCCTTTTGAAAGCAATCTCAATAGAAACATACAGTAGAGCTTACCCCGCTTCTCCTAGATGTCATCGCTACAATAGGACTCCAGGAATTCGTATGGGGATTGTAACGTTCCGCACTGGAGAGCTCCATGCAATCGTCTCGTCCTCCCACAGCATAAATTAGATTATTAAATACAGCACAGCCTAGATGTTTACGTCTCGTAGACATCGGGGACACTTGGGTCCACTTGTTTTGCCTTGGATCGTATCTCTCTACCGTATTAAGGGGTGCCTGCCCATCAGACCCGCCGATGGCATATAAATAACCTCCGAGCACAGCAACGGCTACTCCCAATCTTCTGGTTGTCATTGGCGACACTTTAGACCATTTATTTTCTTTAGGGTCATACCTGCGAAATGAAGAATATTCGTTGTGACGATCATGAATGACCGTGACAAGAACAGGTCAATTTTGGCGAATCAACTCGAAGAACTCAAGTGCACTTGCCTCTCCACATGATTAAGGCATTGGACTCCGTCTTGGCCACCGACCGCGTATAGAAATCCGTCCAACACGGCGACACCGACGCTGGTTCGGCAAGAAGTAGTCGGGGCTACGTCGCAAGACCACTGGTTCGTTTGCGGATCGTATCGCTCGATGCTGTTCAAGTAACTCTGGCCGTCGTGACCGCCGACTGCGTACAACAGGTCGTTCAACACCGCTACGCCCACTCCGCATCTTCGTTTGCTCATCGGCGCCACCATCTTCCAGTCGGCGGTGTTAGGATCGAATCGCTCGACGCTAGCAATAGCATCGCCCGAACACCAACCACCCACGGCGAACAACACCTCTCCTCGTCTCGTGGGTTTCCTGGGTCTTGTTCTGGGTCCCTGCATCAACGGTCTCTCTTGCGGCAAGAGCAGGTAATTCTTCGCTTCATCCACTAGGTCTCTACAGGCGTCGTCGGATCGAACCAGCAGATCGGAGCCGACGGTGCCGACCAAGAATTTCGGGCTGAGCAACGGCAGTCTCACATGTTGCAGAACTTGGGCCAGATGCTGCCGTCTTTCGGTAACGTTGTACTTGACCCAATTCATCACGGCGCTAAACACCTGCTCCTCTGTACGCACGTTTAATTCATCCGACGAAATGATGTCTACCAATTGGCCGACAGGTAGTAACAGAAATTCCTCGCTCTCCATCACCTACCGAGCGAGAGCATAAAGTGAGATATTGAGTATCGCGCGATCGGGGTGTGTAATATGTGTGTCTGTCGTCTCCAAAATGCAATATGTATAAGTGCGGTCTGTTCTCGCGTGCGCGCACCTCTTGAAAATTATGCTGAGTGAACTTATCGGCAATACGCAGAAGTTCGCGGCACGAATGCGTGTCCGCGAACGCCCGGATACCCAAGCAATTCGATGGATCTAACTGGCGTTTGAGAAATTCGCAACATATATCCTGAATTTCCGCTAATTGAAGAAGGCACGCTGCTGGAAGGAGAGTTTGAACATTCGCTTCTTCGACGATAATGTGAGAAGTGTAGCAGAAGTCTATGAGTAGTTCCATCGCCATCTCGTCTATGTCGCGTATTGTTACTTCAGTTTGTCTAGATTCCGCCAGCTCCCCAGTAAACATTGCCCTGTGGTAAAAAAGTTCCCCTGGTCATTTTAAAATCTAGGCCAGTTTTTCTCTCTGCCTTTTTTTTCTCAAAAAGAAACAAATCAGAAACGAAATTACATGTAGTTTGGTCTGTGAAGCAATATTGATAACACATACGCATTATTTGCTCATATCCTTGCCTGAAGTATGGACTACATGCTGAGAGGATGACACGATGTGCGAATATCTTTCTGGTGCCAACATTGAGAACAACATCGCACAGTTCTCGATGACGGCGAAGACCATTGAGCTCTGTTAATGTTGCGCGTGGATGCTTTTCGGAGGTATGACTGAGGCGTGCTGGGGAGGGAGCGCGTTCTACGACTATCTCACCCATCCTCTGCGAGGATGGGGCACCCGCAGCCGCTCTCCCCGAGGCACCCCTGGTCCCCCCGGCTAGCTGGAGGCGCAGCGGGGGTGACGCCCAGCCCCACACGGAATCTATCTGCAACACCATTCACCAACCACCGCAGGTCTCAAATGTGCCTGCAGCAGGCCCCTTAATGTTGTGCTTTTCCTATAGTGACAAGATGATATGTGTATGTGACGTCATGTAAGTATACTGTAGAATAAATAAGTATAATTATTAAGTAAAGAATAATATACTTAAATAAAGGTATTTCTGAGCGAGAATATAAATGCTCCTCCATTACCTGTTAGTTTTGCATAGTTTGTATAGAATTTAATTAAAATATAAGATAAATATATACAGTGCTGCAAGTATTGCCGCACAATATGCATCTGCTCTATGCTGCTATATATCTCTCTGTATCTCTCTCTCTCTCTTTCCTTTTTTCGAAATTGCATAGAATTGCATAGAAAAGAATGAAGCTACTTTAACGGGTTACAACAAATCGTTTTGCAAGAAATATTTCACTCTCCGACGAGCAAGTGAAAGTGCTATCTTTGCAGCACTGAGAGCTCTAATGAGTAATTCGTGACGTACGAGATTCTCTTGTAAACATATTACAGTCGTAATTGATACAAGTCGAAGATCAAAGTGGCACATAAACAAAGTTTCTCGCTTGACATCTCGCGATGGCTTTTGCTTTCTCCTGGCTTTTTGCTCCGAACTAGGAAAGACCGAAGAACGCGGCAGCGGAGCGCGGTGCACGCGACTCCGAGGGACTAGGCGTTTCGATCACGATTGCGAAACGTAGGAATGACAAGTCATGGAGAATGCGTGTACACACTTTCGTTGCTTTCCTGGACCGCCAGGCGATATCAACAGGGGAGAGCTGCCGCGATTCGGCTGGTCTCGGGCAGTTTCCCGTCAGCGTGTGTGCCTGTCGCGAGACATCGGACGTTGCCGCACGACACCGCCACCGTTACCGTCGCCGTCGCCGTCGCCGTCGCCGTCGCCGTTCTCGTCGTCGTCGTCGTTGTTATCGTTGTTATTGTTGTCGACTTGTACTTGCACTGCACCGCGAGAGTTATCACGAGGGTGCTCTCATTTTGACGTTTACTACCCGTCCTGCACGGTAACCCGCGTATCCTGGCCGCTCATGAACTCGACTGAACTATAGACGAGATAATATTGAAGATTATCAGCCTCGGGTAAATTTTCGTATTGCTAAGGGGGGCCCGGAGGGAGCTGGAGGTAATTCAAGAGACATGACAATACCGACTACTTCAGCTACACTATCGACGAAACGCTAATAAAGACCGTAAAGGCCAGAGCACAGACTTCTGCATAACGCATAATACACACGCACAAGAGAATCAACCAATCAGAGTTCTTCATTTCTGTCCTGAGGAGGGAAATGAAGAAAACTAATTAGTTTATTCTCTTATGTGTTATATATTATGTGTTATGAACACCAGAGAAATAAGCATAAGTAGCAACAGATATGAGGAATAATGAGAAAAAGATATCGGAAAGCAGAGAGAAACCTGAAAGCGGCCAATACGGCATTTTCTGCAACACCGACTTTTCGCACTGGGAAAGGATGCCATCTGCATCCATTTTGAGAGGAGAATTACGATGCTACTACATTCACTTCCAAGCGGTTTATGTCCGTGCTGCAACCATAGTTACCATCTTTATGCCAGACTATGCCCGAAGGTCTAAAAAGAACGGCGAAGGGGGGGGGGGAAGGGGAGAGGCAGGAAAAATGAAAGTACGTATTAAATATTAAATCTTCGAATACATATTGCCGTATCAAAGCCTCCTGTTAATAAACGATTTGACACGTCTGGAGACGCATGATGTATCGTTGCCCACATCCCATTTCCTTCGTCCTGCTTCTCAATTCAGCATCCTGTCCTTTCTGGACTCTGGGCATTCGCTCGTGGCACTGACAGTGGCCGTCGGTGAGCATTCGATCCGCTCGGAGGAGCACGTGTTAATTAACGCGACGAGACTCCGATTATAAATATCCCGCGAGTCGACGAAATATCTGAACTTTTAAAAAAAGCATCAAAGAAAATCACGTTGATGTTGTCATCGGTGAAATCTCACCCTGGTATATATTTTTCTATTTGCGAAATAAAAGAAGCCAAATGAATGCAATTAAATGTTATTTATCATCATTGAATATTAGATGAAAAGTAGAAGAGTTATTGTCCGGAGCGGATAATCTAACATTTAATAAGAACGAGACAAAATTCGCATGGGATGAAATTCCACTCTTTAACGCTACCATGACCTTTAATTATTCTCCGAAAACGGCGTCACAACTTTGACACTCTGTACAATTAGTTGATAACACATTTTCTAATCGTACACATTCCTCTTTAATTAACATAAAGCTAACAAATAATAAATAAACAAATATAAATGTCCGATGCTTCGACAGAGTAATTTTCTTTATTTTCAGTAATCAATAAATAGTAAATCAATGTCGCGTATAGTTGAAAGGCCTCCTCGCATTCCTCTCGTCGTTCCGGAACTTTCGAGAAAAGAAGAGAAGCCCAAGGGCAAGTGCTCTTTTGCTTCAACCGCCGCCGAAGCCCGCAATGTTTACATCGCGCCGATTGTGTTGATCGGCTCGCGAGCGACGATACATTTTGCCCTTCGTATTAATAGTCGCGCACCTCGCGTACTCAACCTCATTCCATCAGCAGCATTCGTGCGCGACACGTTCGTCATTTCCGTCTCGTGTAATTGAAAGAAATGTATCTCATTGGTCCTCGAGATACTGAATCGGCATCGCGTCGGCATCGCGTTGATTAACCGCACGGTCGAATCGCGAGTATCGGCGTTAGAGCGAGTGAAATCCGAAGGACTCCAGCAGCCGGGAAGCAGGACGTCGGCAGCGATACGTCATGTTTTCAGGTATGTGGAATCATTTATTATGCGGGAGGTCTCCGATAACGAGAGTGGACATTTAACGAATTTTCCGGGAATAAGAAGTCGAAATTTCGCGCTCGGCATTCACGATCCGTCGTCATCCGACTAGTAATTATGACTTTATGAATCTGCAATTACTCTCGTCAATCTCTGTCTGTCTATCTATTTATTGCGTTGTTGTATACAAAAGATATTGATTCAGACAGAGACGGATAACGGTCCATGAACGCGGATCTCTAATTCATCATGTTCTCAATCAAACATTCTGAATAATTCCCAACTGTATGAGTATACCGGTCTTGTGTAGAATATTCAACATCATACCGCTTCTTAGACTGCGACCTTTTTTGTTTTCGGTCAGCGCTTCTTTCCAGTCTGTTTACTCTCGTTACGAGATCTAAATTTAAATGTCCATTCGTAAAAGAGTATTTTCAAGAGCACACAACTGTTGTCTCCGCTTCTTGTTGTCATTTTTTTTCGTCAGCTCTTTCAAGTGCTCCAAGTCCTATCTAGACTTTCAATGTCAATGAAGAAAAAACCGTAGCGAATATTCTCCACTCATTTCAACCAAACATTCTTTCTCTACCGCAGCTTACCAACCAAGAACGCTAAATTTTTGTTCCAGACGTTGCGGGAAGCAAGTCCGGCGGACGCGGATGCCGCACTGGAGGATCCGGTTCGGGCAGAGCAGGATCGGCCGGAACGGTAAGGTTTACAAGTTTCCTACACATCTGTGTTCAACTCTTTACAGTCTTTGCCTTTGCAACTTGTTTCTCATCAGCTCTCTTGAAAGCTTCAAGTCTCATTTAAATATTCAATGTTGGAACAAAAATATAAAGATAGAAATTCCACATCAAAATATTTACATATTTTCGATTCGTCCCGATCAAAAATACTCTCTCTCTCTACCGCAGATTATCAACTGGGAAAACTATTTTTCTGTTTCAGTTGTTGCGGAAAGTAATCCAGCGGACGCGGATGCCGTACCGGAGGATCCGATTCGAGCCAAGCAGAGTCGGCTTGAAGGTAAGTTTACAAGTTTACTATAGTCCTCTGTTTGACCCTTGGTGATCTAGAGCTGGAATATAATTTCCGGCTCGACTTAAATTACAATCGCAGATGGTAAACTACTCTTTTACTCGCCCGCACTCGTTGGTCAAATCTGATGAGCAAATGTGAATTTTTTGTTACAGAGTTGAAGCGGAACGTGGCCGGCTCTGACTGCAAGTCGTTTCGGTGAGTAAATACAAAATGAAAAGAGAAACAAAAAATTCTGCATGACGGATGTAGGACTAGATAAAATATCGTTCGAGTCAATGCGAATTGCAAATAGATTCTTGCATGCTGGGATTTTACATTAGTGTGTTTGTGACATTGGATAAAATACATTGCTCGAAACAATCAGGGGATTACTTCATCGATAGCCTGCATTACATACGAGATTTAAAATACCGAATGACTCTCTTTTGATGTTCAGTCATCTGAATAAGAGATATTCATATCCACAAACGCGATACCGTCATCAGCTGTTTTATTTTCATTTTTCAAGCGGGCCGCAGAATTATTTAACGACAATTATTTGACAATATTCAATTGTCCGTGTAAAATATATTCATACGCATAAATGCCGATAGCGTTGGTTACTTTTCTTTTATTTGCAAAACAGGCTGTAGAATTATTTGGTAATATTGTCCATTCATCACGATCCCTATTGTCTCGAGTAGCGTACAATGCGCGCAGAAATTGCGCCAGCGCACGCCAGGCACGCGAGCTTGAGGTATCCTCGCTCGCGTGCCTTTGAATATTGCGACCGCGGTTATCAATATACGCGTTTTTACCCGCGCTGCTAACAAAGAAAGCTTAAATTCTCATTTCGCCAAAGTATCGCGAACGTAAGCTTCGTCGTGACGGAACTATCATGCGTGAAAACTTTATCCCGCTCTCTCTCTCTCTCTCTCTTTGCGCTCCCTCGAAGTGACCGGTTTCTGATTGTCTAATCTTTCCTCGCATGCATTCGCGAATATTCTCGTAGATATCGATACTCCCGCAGTTTCGCGATTTTTCAGGCGCGATCGCGAAAAGTGCCGTAAAAATCCGTTGGATGAGTCAATAAATTTTCACACGGTTCTTGCTCCTCGCTGATCCAGTTTATAGAGTCCGTTTTGCAAGGCGTAAAAACTTTCCATCGATGTCGACGTAAAACATTTGTTAATTGACACAAATATCGCCGCTCTCATATAAGTATTGACCGCGTCGCGGAAGTGTGGCGAAAGTGTAGCAATCAACGTGGGACGCGCTGCAAGATGGATGCTGCGCGACATGGAGAGCGGCAGCGGACATGAGCAGACATTGGTGGATCTGGTTGGATGCAACGGGATATCATCAATATCATCATCGGTGAGCGTTTGACTCAATGCTCGCAGAGAGCTCTTTTATTATTACATTGTGCATGCCGCAAATTTGCATTGACTTTTGTAACGAAAAATATATTCCATGAATTATTGCCATATATTATGGCCATATATTGTTGCCATATATTGTTACCATATATTGTTGCCGTATATTGTTGCTATATATTATTGCCACATATTGCCATGTATTATCGCCATATATTATGGCCACTTGAAATCGCGCGAACAATCGAGAAAACTGAATTTGCCGATAATCGCAAAGCCGTAGACGTCACGGACGGATGACAGCAGCCCGTCTCAGGGCTGCCCGATAACAATGCTGTTGCTGTAATTTAACTTTAAACCACAGCGGCCTCCGGTCGCAGGAAACTTTCTATCGCGGACTAACCCCTCGAATAGAATGTTCCCGAGAAGCGCTCTTGACATAAACGCTGGTTATAAGCGAACTTGCCTCGTTAGGGCCTCGTCGCGGTATCGTTGTCGCGGAAAATAAGGAAGAAAGGAGTTAAACATCCGCACCGCTGTGAGAAGAGGAGCGATGACGTCCCTTCGCGAGTAGAATGTTAGGCCCTTGCGAACGCGAGCGTTAAATTCCACCGCGGCTGCGAACGTCCCTCGACTAGTTTCTTCGCGGAAACTGAATCTTCATAACTCGCGCTTGATCGTACGTTGAGACTCAATCGAGGATGGGAGATTGAAGCGGGAGTTGATGATATAAGCGTGACAAAATAGCCGCACATTTTATGATCGCTCTTTAAAATGGGCGCTTCTTTCGTCGGTGATAAAGACGAGAAGAAATCAGAGCCTGCTGCCGGTGAGAACGTAAACACCGCATGGATTTTCCTTCCGTAGCTGCTCCCGCGGCTGTTTAATCCTCATTACGATTATTTTTGCGGATGAGTATGGGGAAAGTGACATCCGCGGATAACCTTTGTCTTCTGAACGATACGTCTCGTAAAGTTTTCCAGCTCTTACGCAAGTTCGTCGCTCGTGCTTGATAAAAAATGTCCCGAGACGTGCCTACGAAAAATGTTGCACGTGGAGAATACTCAGCGCACGTACCATCTTGAAATGAAATACCGCGAAGGAAACTATTCTCGTTCCTCCAACTTGTGCTTTACAAGTTTCGGGATCCATGAAAATTTCAAGATCAGATACTGCTTGTTTGAGGATGGTTTTTGGACATTCTCTGTGAGAACCTGAAGAACGAGTGCCGATTTTTTTCGAAAGACTCAAGATGCAAAGCCAAATGTGTTATTTATACGCATACGAGCGTGCGATTGGCTGAGGTTCTTTTCGGGGGCGAGTTTTATCGTTTCAAATCTCGCAAGAATCGTGTGAAGAAAGCTTGAGCTAATTACACGCTCACGCGTGTGAAAACAACACACTTGAATTTGCAGCGACGACATAGCGGGGGTATTTAGCTAGTACTACCTTGAAATTTCCGATTAGATTATATTTCTCGTCAGCCGTCGTTCTGTCGCCTAGCCCCGTCTCTTTCGCCCGGGTGCCTTGCCAGGGAAATTTTTCTGGTACGCTAAATCTCGTAAGGCCATCAGTCTTTATAATATCTCGTCGGTGCATGAGGTTTATATTACCTGTATACACATATTTTGAAACATTTTCTTTGGATATTATATCAAACGGATTTTGCATGTCACGTAATATCCTTCGGACTACACGGACATTATTATTTTGATCATTTTGATTTTTTTGATATTTATTAAGAATTATCCAAAACGCAACTGCTATGTTGAACGACTCAATTGTCGTGTGAAATGTTCCGATTTTCACAAATTCATATAAAATTTTTCATTTTTCACCAATTCACAGAAGTCTTTCACTTTTCACTAGTTCAATTCATGATCGCTGCCCTGAGCAGTTGCAACGCTTCTCCAATCATCTATGTCGGCGAGCTCCTACTCCTCAGATTTCTGTCATTAATAACTCGATAATTATTGTGAATCTCGCAAAACGGTATGGGACTTTTATCTCAACCCAATCTACCCTCACACCCTTCGGGTTGGCAGCTAATTACCGGACACTTCGTATGATCTTTATGATATTAATTATACACAATGTCAATTCTTTTTTTTTGCACATGTTAATATGTTAATTCATCCTCCCTTATTTTTTTTATTTTTTTTTTTATTTTTTTAATAAAAAGTGCATGTCAACATTGTGAATGTATTTTTTATCGAAAGGTTGAAGCCTCTTTTCCGCGATGCTGATTGGCCGTCTCGAAGTCGCGTTGCGGCCGGCTTCGTGTTGTTTGCAACTGCCATCGTGTGGAATGCGTGGATAGCTGAGTGACAATTTTTGTATCAGGAGATTTCTTCTAAAAAAAAGGTGCGTGAACCTCGATTTCGAATATATCGAAGCGGGTGAAGAGAGAGAGAAAGAGTGAGAGAGAGAGGGAGAGAGAGAGAGAGAGAGAGAGAGAGAGAGAGAGAGAGAGAGAGAGAGAGAGAGAGAGAGAGAGAGAGAGAGAGAGACAGGGAGAGACAGTGAGTGACAGGGAGAGAGAGAGCGAGAGGGAGGATGAAAGTTAAAGAGAAAGAAAAAGTGAGGGAAAAAGAAAGAGTGAAGGAAAGTGATAGAGTGATGAAGAGAGGGAGAGAGAGGGAGGAGTGAGAAGGAGGGAAGACGGAGTCAGCTTCTATATTCAGGATCGTCTTGAATTTATTTTCAAATGCTTTTTAACCAATAGAACGATGCATATAGCATCTGAAGATGAACTTAAGATGGTCTGGAATAGAAATGTTAAACATCGAAATTCATTTGTCATACGGTTACACGTTACTATGCAGAAAATATGTCATGGAATTTCAAACTGTATGCGCCTAATACATCGTATGTTGGAGTCGGATATTATTAAACTTATATTACACTACAGGGATTATTTTTATGATTTATAATATTTATTCAAAACTTTAATATGAATAAGCTAAAATGACGCGGGCGTAGCGCGCGCTAGTGTTCTAGTGTTATATAAACGCGTAACAATGTGCGGGACCGTGCTTGTCAAGTAGCTATTATGGTTGTAACACGGACATAAACCGCCTGAAAATGAATGTAGCACGGACTGCCACCACATGCAGGTTTTACCGCCGAAACCTGAAAGTGGATGTAGCATTGTAGTTCCTCTCTCAAAATGGATGCAGATGGCGTCCCTTCCTAGTGCGGAAAGTCGGTGTCGTCGAAAACGCCGTGTTGGCCGCTTTTACCGTTCCTCTCTGTCGGAAAGTATCAACATCGACGAAATAATGCTAAAGACTGTCAGCACTTTCTGTTATCATTTATGCTAACTTGAGTTACAGCTTCGTATTCTAGCCACGTTATTTATTTAAGAGAGCGTCAGCGCTCAGCGCGAGATTTCTCTAAGGGCCGATTGTTCCAACTTCTTGGTAAGGAGAATGGCGTATGAGTACACTTTTCTACCTAAAGCTATATATCGAACTGAACTGAACTTCTTGGTAAGTTAATTCATATAGTTATATAGTTAGATAGTTAAATCATATGTTTATCTTTGTCTAAATTGAAGGAAAAACGGAGATAAATATATGATTTAACTATCAATTAACTTACTAAGAAGTTGGAACAATCGGCCCTGAATTCTGTAAGACTAACAGTCTTTATCAGTATCCCCACAAAAACGTACATCGAATCCACGTGGAACACACGTTGTATTTACATGGAATCCACATGGCTTTCACGTGGACACAACGTTCCTGTTTTCGTGGAGATCTCGCCGGTGCTTGTGATTTAAAATGGTAAGTCATACACAATGACGGTCATTCAGCATCTTTATTTTTCAGCAGCACAATTGAATAATAATTTCAATAACTTATTACGACAATAGTATATAGCAAATTTCTGCTATACTGCAAGATAAAATCCATCCGACTTGACATTATAATTACACAAATGTACACTACCATACCGCAGTAAATTACAAAAAGATAATGTCAACAGCTCATTTCACTGTTATTCAAAGAACGATAATTTTATATTTCCCACTTGTCATCCATTGCGGCAAATTATTAATTCGAAAAACCCGCACGAGAAATACAATCATAGGTTTCACATTAAAAATTCATCGATTTCGAGCGAAGTCAACCGAAAAAAACAAACTCACGTTGCTTCTCACAAAAATGGTTACAGTATCGGATCGTCGAAAGAATTACGATCATCAATCCGTGTATCTGTAAAATCGGCGTTTCCTCGTGTAGAAAACGCAAACGCGCCATGACGGCTTCATGACGGTAATTAGTAAAAAACGTACATTACCAAAAATACGCGATTCATTCCCGATAAATAGATCATATATGTATATATGTAACATATATATGTACACGTGTAAAAGTAAGTGCGTCGACATATGTAAAAAGTAGTAAATGTTGAAAATTAAATATTACAATCTACGAATCACGCTCGATTGGTGTTGAGTGGGACCTCAACATAAACGACGACTTTTTCACCGGGCCTCTCTCTCTCTCTCTCTCTCTCTCTCTCTCTCTCTCTCTCTCTCTCTCTCTCTCTCTCTCTCTCTTTCTCTCGCAAGCCCGGCTGCAACATTCGAACATTGAGCGAGTCGTGCGTTTGATCATCTAATTATCGGAACTTTAGGTAATAAGTAAACGGAGTTGTACGATAAGTTGGCTCGATATGCTGCGATTTGGACGAAATGTAAGCATCAGGCGCTGGGCGCCACTCGAGTGGTGCACTCGGCGGTGGTGTCATCTGTGGTGGCTGAAAAAGTCGGTCCTTGTGATAAACAACGTGCTGTCCGATCTGAATCGATGGGATGAGGTCATCGTCACTTAAATCTTGCGAAAGTGGCCCTTGCTGTTCTTTCCATAAGGTTCTGCTTACTGCCGGCTGATGGTACGGAGTTTGCGGAGTGGTTTGCGGTTCGTATAGTTCCGTGATTGGGACTGTAATGGAACGGCTGTCACATGTCGTGTATTCGTGAGGCGAGAAGCTGCCAAGCACAAGTCAAATCAGCTTAGAAAGGGAGCGGACGTAACGGGAGAAGCAAATGTACGCGCGCGGAGGAGCAAATATTTGGCCGAATGAGACGATTTTCCGGCGAGATATATGAACGATTCAGAAATTCAGACTGAACAGTCGACGTCAGAATTCAGTTGAAATTGATCAAGGTGTCTGAGTCCCACTTGAACGGAATTATTATTATTATTATTATTTTGATATTTTGATATAATTGAGATCTCTGGATCGTTCACGTTTCCCTAGAAACTTCGTTTATCCAAGCAAGCGTTTTCCTTTCTGCGTACGGGGTTGCGATACTGACCCTCCCACAAGGACTCCAGCGAATCGGCGAGTGGCTGATAAGCGGTATTGCTCGGTCCCTGCTCAGAATTCGCTCGAGTGCGAGAAGCGGAGTTGCGCCCGCGAGTGGAACTTCTCATGTAAACTTCCTCCATGTTGTACGGATCCGCAGTGTGCCAAGTCGCGCCGTACCATGGCGTGAAGGCGGTCACCGGCAATGTCGAACGATTCCCAATCGGAAATGTTTGCAGCGCGGGCGTCCAGATAGATTGCAGCGAGCTGGTGAGCTGATTCTGTTTCGATGATAATACGAGATATGAACGATTCAGAAATTCAGACTGAACAGTCGACGTCGGAATTCAGTTGAAATTTATCGAGGTGTCTGACTCTCACTTGAGTAGAATTATTACTATTTTTATTATTATTATTATTCGACTTATGATCTCTCTCTCTCTCCCTCTCTTTTTTTCTCTCGCGCACACGAGTGTTTCGTTCACTTATCTTTGGCTTTCTAATGGCGAATTCAGAGCGCACGTTACTTACCACTGTGGAGGGGTTGTCATTTAGATTCGAGCGGCTATTAACATTCTCATTAACCGACTGGCTGGGAGTAGTCCCAGATTGCACCTGACTCTGTTGGATTGCTGCGTCAAGGGGACACAAAGTTATCGTCTGATTTGATCTCGAAGTCTCGCGCGCGCAAAGTCTCCTCGCGGAGACGTGAAATTTGATTATATTTTAATATACACGCGAATTGTACCGTGCGATTGTTGCGGCGTTGTCGACGGAGCCGGAGATATCAAAAGCGCGGCTGTTTGGGAAAGCAACGTTTGAGGCGACTGTGTTTGATGAAACAACGTTTGGGGCGAAAACGTTCGATGATCAATCCTTTGAGGCGCAATTGCTTGAGGCACAATTGGCCGAGGCGCAATTGACCGAGGCGCAATTGTTTCGGGCACGATTGTTCGGACTGCAAACGGTTGAGGCGCGGGTGCAAACGTTTGAGGTGCGAGCGCCGGAAGCAAAGTCCTCTGCATCTCAAAAGTTTGAGGCCCAAATGTTTGGGGCATAAACATTTGCGGCATAAACGTTTGAGGCGCGAACGTTTGAGGCGCAAATGTTGAAGTCTCGTGAAAGTTGGTTGTCGGGTCGTAGTACATTTTCTAAAACGGAGCAACCACATAAGACACTTGTAGTGCATAAGATCCCAAGTAAGTTTCGAGGCGGTATCAAAGGGACACTCACCCCATTATAGTTGGCGTAATACATTTCTCTTGTATTGTTCTTCGCAGTTCTCTTCCTTGTAGATCTTTCTTTGTGTACCATAATAAACAAACACTGGCACTTTACAATCCGTAAGAAGAAATTCGCAATCGCAATCTCATGTGACTCGTTCGTGTTGACAGAATATTCCGCTTTCGTGTTTTCGGCTATTTCTGAAAGAGCACGAGGAGATGATTTCGTACGCTATTTTTACGTACAGCTCTTTGTACGCGATATACAATTGCAAACTTACAGCGTCGTCCAATTCTCAGCCATTCAGCCGGGCTCTAGCAGCAGTCTCGGGAGACGAACGTTTTCATGCTTATCGTCGGGCCAACATTCTGCCTGCCGCTACAATTTTCCGCAAGTGTTTGTGTCCCGTACGAACATGTACTTGAGAGAGCGTGACTTCAGACGCAAAACTGAAATACTCTTAGTTTACCTTTCTATGTGTGCCTTCATGCGGACGAATTATCACCGATGTCGGGTTTAACCGACGACGCGTATTCGCCGATATAAACATTCAACGACACATGTGCGAAATATGATATTATTTGTTAATATCGCGATCACACGTTTCGATCGTGTTTGTTATGGTAAATATATACATATATATATATATATATATATGTATAAATTTAAATATCTAATTTGATTTAAACATATCTAAACAGATTTAAACATTTCATGCGTATAAAGAAAGGATGCATATAACTGCATAAATATTTAAAAAAAAATTATATATATAATTTATATATACGTATAATACGTACATATAACTTTTTATATGTATATAATTTGTGCAGTTATATGCATCCTTTCTCTATACGCATGAAATATTTAAATCAAATTAGACATTTAAATTTATCTTAATTCAAATAATTTGTTTCCTTCTGTACGAGAGTCGACCGATATCAGTAATTAATCTCAGTATCGTAAGGCGAACTCTCAGTGTGAGCGAAATGTTTCTGTCGGCGATTCCAACATAATCTCATGTAAACACCTGCGTTACTTATAAAATTTCCAACTAAAGAAACTAATTATTATATATGCTTTTTCACATAAAACATATGTTGTAATATTTGTAATATCTGATCTAAAAATGCATTTCCATCGAAGCGTTCAGTTATTAATTTTCATTCGTCTTTCATCTCCCGAAATTTCGAGCTCTAGTGATTTTCTAAAACATGCCTGAACCGGCATTCTGCAAGACATCGATAACACCTGCGTGTGTCTCAATCAGACTACAGGTAATATTTGTTTTTGGTGCATTACCGTCTGTGAGTAACAGAGTACGGAACTTGTGGACTAACGAGGTTACCTGTCGCTGAAAAAGAGATCCCAAAGTGGAAGCAGGCTTCTGAATTCGCTGGCGCCACTTTAAACTTATACACGGCATGACATTTTTCATGTCTCGTGCGTCGCGACGCGGCAGTGATTCGGCTGGCTTCAATTGACACATCCTCGACGATGAATGAGGCAAGGATGAAAATGTGCAGCGAAAGCAAGAGTAGACCAAGACCCCGAGTGTCCAATATACTCGTACAGGAAGCGACAATGACTCTCCGACTGAAGCAACAGAAACTTCCACTTGGCACAATGACTTGACGAAGCAACAGCTTTTACTTCGTCCTGGTTGAATCGACTCGCCGAACGTGGCTTGACCTATTTTCATTTCCACACTGCTTCGATTCATATCTCACGATATCGTCGGTAGTCGGCGCGGAGGAAGAACACGTTCTGCAGCGGCATTTTTAATCCGGGCGCGACGGGCGGGCGGAATTGAAACGTACGCGCGCCCGCTGTTTAAGGGAACGTACGCCGAAGACAGCAGATTCGAATCGCCGAGAGGCGTCATCGCGACTCGTCCGTGAAGCAGCGGGCGACGAATTTGCCGTCGAGCTTTTTACGCCCGGTGAACTCGGGGGTACGGTCGGCCGGCCGGCACGTGGCCGGTGGAAGGAGCGCAAGGTTGCGCCCAACGAACGGACTTTCGGCAGGAGCGCTGAAAGGGGGCACCTTGCGCCAGCTGTCCGACGTTCTTTTAGCCGGGAAAAGTCCGAGTCATCGGGTCTCGGTATCCTCTCTTTTGTTTGATTAAAGATATCGCGTCCCCGCATAAGTCGCATGTACAGTCACTTCTCCAGGAACGCGAATTACACTCGACGCCAGCGCGAGCCGCAGCGCGAGAGAGCGACTACTATCGGAGCGACGCAGGTGCGGCGGGGAGTTATCTATTGTTTGAGCACGACCCTCGTTACTTTGCATGACTCAAGTTGCAACGCGAGACTTCAGTTCGAGGGAGAGACGCGATTCGCGGCGAGGGCGCGACCGAAGGAGATTCGTGACTCTTTCGGAGAGTTCTATTTGAGATTCGATCCAATATATCGAATTATTTCTATATATTCTTAGGCATTCTGTAAGCGGATCGTCAATTCGATATTTGACTTACGTTTTTATTCGTCGGAGATATACTCGCTTCTCGATGCACGACGAGTGCCGTTCCCGCTCGCGACGCGAATTCGGACCGACGCATGCAGCGATCGAAATCAATATTGCGACACCACCGAGAGTCCCCCGGTCTCTCTCTCTCTCTCTCTCTCTCTCTCTCTCTCTCTCTCTGTCCTCTCTCCGGGGATAAAATTATAATCCATAGTCATCCAAGGCGCGCGCCCCGCGCGCGGATCATTAATTTACGCGTTTATCGCGGTTTATCGCTTCGCACCAGCAGCGCCACGATACCGTTCGGGCCAGTTTTTTACCTCGGCGGCGCGGCGGCGGCGAACGATGCTTATCGCGCGCGCGGCCGCCCGAGTGAGTCGTCAGCGTAATTTTAAATTTGCGATGCGTCGTGCCGCCATTACGGCGCGTTTGAGCCTCTTGCGAGCGACGTTACCGCGCTTCTCGCGGCTAAACACGGTGCCCCGCGGCGGCGCGATCCGCGCTTACGACCCGCGTAAGTACGAAGTGAAAGAGGGCCAAGCGATCAGAGAGCGATCGCCGGGCGAGAGAGCCGGCTCTCCCTCGTGCGGATTCGTCGCTGCGGAGGAACGAAAAAGTCGACGCGGGTACCTGGCCCCGCGTCAATCTCGAATCGAGGGGAGGAGGAGCGACGAGAGCGCGATTCAGCGGATAGAACGAGACGGCCGCGCGCGACGAGCATTTTTACAACTCGTGTTGCATTACACAACCGGCCGCGCTTCATCGATCCGGGTAGCACGTGCCCGACCATAAGCGGGTGCAAATGAGCGGGCATAAAAATAAGTGTCGTGCAGAACAGAGCATGTTGTGTCTTACCGACGTCCCTCCCCCGTCCTCGCCGCCCCTTCTTCTCCTGAAGCCGCCCTTTCTCTTGAGACACGCTTGAACTGGGAGACAGCTGAAAACGTACGTACGTGCGCGCATCATGCCGCTCATGATCGCGCACGCGACATGCATGTGCATTGCGTGCACATAGATTTATGCACATGTGTGTAAATAAATACCCGAGCGCGTTTCTATAGGTCGCTTCCAAAGCGGTCTCCGATTATCAGCGGCGGGAATGCATCGAGTCGAGCGGCTGGCTCTTCGCGCGAGTCTTCGGCCAAAAGTCGAATTACTCAAATCGCACTTTTCGTGAATTTTCATTTCCAGCTTGAGAAATTGCAAATCTGCAAAGTGCGCGAAGTGTATTTTTTCTCGTAAGTTAAATGTATAACAAATTGTATAACTAGGCTTCGATGCAGTCTTCATAATTTTTTAGTTTCAGCATTAGAGAGCAAAAGTAGGATCGGCGGGTTTAGCTTCTGAAGAGTGATACGTAATAATCATGTTCAACAATGTTGAGTAACGCGATGTTGAAACACGGTAATCTCTAAAACACGTGTCTCCATATGCATGTGTGTTTAGAGAAAGGGGGAGTTGTACGGGCGCGTAAATATGTCATATGGCTCCCAGGGCTCGTGTTACCGGCAGTTTGAGGGTTAAATTCCAATTCGTCTGAAATCCTTGTCTACATATTATTCCGATAATATCTACCGCCCGGCCGAGCGTCGGCCGGCGTATCGCATTATCTGAGCGGACTTTACCCTCACCGACCCACCGCCTAATCCGCCGAAGTGGAATTTCGTTCGTCGTCCGGCGACGTTCCCAGCGGAGTTCATTACGTGAATTATTGAAAAATAAAACCGAGACACCTTTGAAGCGTTTTCACGGCGACGGGTGAGCTCTCTCGGCGCATTTACGTAATGACATCGCCGGGAGATTCGAGGCGATTTCCGCGAACGAAAATCCGCACGGTCGATACTCGCGCTTTAACACTGCGCACGGGAGGTTCATCAATACCTACCGAAGCGGACAAATCAAATATTTCCGTAAAATCGCACAGGTTTCTCTTCTTTCAGACACAGTCAGAAATGAGAGGTTTCAAGCAACCTGACGATTATCTCCGATTACCTGCCAATGGGGAAATCGTTCGTCCCACGAAGTGCACTCTCCGGGTAGACTCGTTCGGCGAGTCGAGAAGGGTGGACCGAAGGGGTATTTGCGCGCAGAGCGGCAGCTTTGGAAACGCTCTGTAGATGCACTTAACGACGGTATACGCGCGTTTATGGACGCACGAGAGTGCCGCGCATTAAACCGGATCGGGTAAGGCGAATTATTTATTATCATACACTTGGCCCAGTTTAAGGCGCGCACGTTGGGGTTGCCTGTGCAATTTCCACACGACGATCTCTCATCGGCACGGCCTGTGCGCGCCGACACGCGTACACGATCGTAGGCAGGTAGGCAGGTATATACCTGCCTACCTATGTAACACACAGGTATGCAGCAACCTGCGCGCCTCGAGCCGATGATGTATCGCGAGCGGAGCGCGGCGCTGCTTTTCCTCGCTTCTTCCAGGATATCTGATCAGCCGGCGGAAGCGGACGCGAGCTTGCCGGCGAGCTTCACGAGAATGACTCTTGCGGAGTCATTGGGATAACCCGAGTGGTTTGAAACGGGAAACCGGTTCAATGACGATCGGGAATCGGTTTTATCAGCCGAGAGGCCGCGCGCGTGAGCGCCAAGCAACTTTCCACGATTGAGATTGAAATTGTTTCTGGACCGCGTGAGCGCCAAGCAAGAGTAGCACAAAAGAGAACGAGAGAATCTTTAGTTAATCTTTATGAGGCAAATATGAATGATGGGACGTTTAGAAAAATATTAGAATGTTGGGGGTGTAGCTCGCAAAGCTGGCTGATGATCGATAATTTGTTGTAACAAATACGCATATACGTTCCCACCGATCGTCAGCCTGTCAACTTTGTGATACATTTCCAACGTTGTACACAGCGCGAACATTGTGACTTGACTGAAGGTATTTTCCTAAATATCTCTCATTATTCATACATCTTGGATTTTACTTTCATTTCTCTCTTGATTAACATCTTGTCGTATCGAGATCGAATAAAGTGTCGTGGCGTTACTAATATTTATTATGATATTCGTGTAATTAATTACGTTACTTTTATCTCGCAATGGAGCGCTTTCATCTCAAGCGGCATCTTTATCGCCAGACACATTTGTCTCGACGTAACGAAAAAAAATTTATAGTAGTTCCAATTACGAGAGTCCCGCAAGTGTTCATACGCCGTTGGAAAAGTGTAAAATATCAATTATCGAATTAAGATGATCACCGTGTTAAGTTATATTCATCTTCTGGCTTGTATCTCCTGCACGTCAGTAATTGCGCTTTACACTTGCACACGTTTGCTTCTTAATGCTCAACCCGAAGAAAGTTGCGTAAATCAGATTTTACGTGGTTTCGCCGGGGAGATTCTCTTAACGAAGAAAAACGCACGTTATAAACCGGATAATTGCCTATTTCTTAATTTCGGAGCGCGTCGTTCGCTCGCGAGAATCGGCGCTCACATTTTAAGATCAATTTAGCGCACCTGTCCCTCCTCTTCCCCCTCCTACTTTTCCTCTTGCCGTTCTACGTCGCGTTTAAATATCAGTTGAACCATTTCCTGCTTAATTAGGCGATCGACATTAACCAAAAGCGCCAAGTACTTTGGATATCCGCAATAATTTTACGATCGTGGGCGAGGAGGAAATAGCTGAGACGCTATTGTGAACGATCTTTTTCAAGGAAGTTGGAAAAATTTTCAATGCTTGGGTAGATCGTATTCTGTCCGTATGAGTAAGTGTAAAAACAATTCGAATAACGCGTACGATCAAACAACTGTGCGAGCATCGCATTCAAGGAGTATATCCTTTGTGCGTATGATGAAAACTGCACGGATGAAGACTGCGTGATTTTCCTTATCTTTCAATTTCGTTATTTTTTAATTTTCAATTACGCAACTGGGCTTCCTCTTTTCTTAGGATGCTATTGACCCGCTTCGCTCGGCGAAGGACTCGATTGATCGCGCCGGGCGGCTTTTTTAAATAATGATTTAACGACGGCTCGTCGTCGAGTTATTTCTGCATAATAGCGGCGGTTTGTCGTTTCGCGCCGCGAGTGAATTTTATTTAGATCACGCACGCAGACGCGCACGCACTTTGGGTATCAATGCGTGCGAATTTCGTTCAAGTTTCCATATGGGGCTTCTTAAGAGCATCGCGTCGGTCCATTTTTCAGGCCTGACGAAACGGTAATGCTGAAGATTATATATTAAAGGGGATTGTGGCTGCCGCCTTCTGCCGGTCGTAAAGCGCATAAAAGTTCGAGAGTGTGTTATTATGATTTCCGAACCTGGCAGCGCCGAAAGATTTCTCGACACTCATCGCGCTCCGGCACTTCCGTAACCGTTGACTGTTCCATTAAGCGGTTATTCTTGTTTCAACGGCGTCGATTGACCTCGCGTATCCTCACTCCCCCCCCCCCGTTCCTCCAACAACGCGCGATCGCGGGCCTCAACGGAGGTCGAAATGAATTCTACGATCATCTTCAAGCAATTCGAGCGCGTGCGCGCTAGAGAAGTGCGGACTACTCGAATGGACTCGAATGGAGCATTGTCTCGACTCGATTCGAGTTCGAATCCAAACTATTCGACGACTTCGAACTGCGGCGACTTAAATATTCGGCTTAAGCCCCGGCAAGTAAGGAAATTCGAGTAAGGAAGGAAGCCGATTCCTGAGTGAGACAATATTTTTCGCGACTCTTCAAAGGAATCAATTAACGCACGATCAAATTATCAGCAGAGTTGTAAATATTGATAATTATGACTCGGGATAGTTTCCGACGCGAGATTCGCGACGTCGATCCACCACCACGTAATACGTAGCAAGCTCGAGTAACACTCGGCCGTCAATTATGTATGTTGCTAATGAAAAGCCAAGTCTCGACAATTCAATTCGGATGGAACTTGCTCGTCTCTCGACTCGACGGGCGAGGTTCCTCGAATCGCAACGCGCCGAAGATAACAACACAGTGCTCCTCTCGCGCACGTCGACGTCGGGAAATAATAACGTTGCGACGCGACGTCTCAATCGAAGTTGAGACGCGACGAAGGCACGAGGTGGGGATCTCCTGGCCGCTGCAAACCACGGCGATGCTCGAGAGTACCGAGCACTCTCGAGCGAATATCGATCATCTCCCCCCGAGGTGCTCTCCAGCTGGAGGTATGATCGCGGATCGGCTTATTTGTTCCAGCGAGCCCGAACGAATTTTTAAGGA
>NW_020229939.1:1295000-1480000 GCF_003227715.2 Harpegnathos saltator
CGCCTCAATAGATCACGTGAGGCATAAAATCGGGAATTTAAGGACGAGACGTCGACAGTCTCTCTGATGATTCTAAGATCTCTCGGGCGAAAATATATAATGTATTATAATATCGGCAAATAAATAATCATATAATAATATATACATATATATATATATATATACATAATATCGGGACAAATAAAATGTATAATTTATATCTGGATCGCCTCGATGGATCCACGAGACGCATAAAATCGGGGATTTAAGGGTTTCTGTTGATGCAGACGGAAACACTTTCGGCCAGTCTCGGGGAATATTTCGACGAGTGTGTGCACGTCCCGTTGCGCAGGAGCGGGAAGCGGCAAAGTATTGCGCGGTGAATGCCGTCGAAATGCGACACGGTCAACGCGCGCCGCGCAGTAATCTGGCACACACTCGCTGGAAAGCAGACTAATTTCTTCGATCGAGAGTCACGATGACACAAGCGCGAGCCATCTGCCTTTGCTTACGTCACTACTAAATGTGCCGATTATTACAGGGAGGTAAAGGAAAGCGAGGTTCCCAATTATCCCGGATCGAGTCCGAGACACTTTTTCGTCGGCATCGTCCCTTCGAAACGAAACTTGCGGCGGCTCTCGCACACGCTCGCGCTCGCGGACCAGCTGGATCTGGAAGATCGCAGGCGCGGCGCGCGGTCGTTCCGAAGCTATTATTGTTTATCAATTTGTTTCGCCGGTTGAAAGCGCGAAGCGATGAAGCTAATGTGCTACAAGAATCTTTGGCGAGATTGAAATAGAGGAACGTTTTAAATCATCCTCTGTCATTTGTCGATATTTATTTGCAGTTCACCTCTACCGTACAATCGCTTTTATTTTCAAGGAAAATAACGTTCATAGGAGGAAAAATCTGACCGTTGGAAGTTAATAAATAAATACTCTTGTACACACAAATCTGAATATTTTTTCTCGACAAGGAATAATACCGTTCTGTTCGAGGGTGGTCGAAATATTAATTGGAATATTATTAGCGTAACAACGTCCAAGTATCTCGATTATTCCGAGTGTTTTGAATCGTTTTGAAGGACGCGTCGAGCAGATCCGTCCAGGTGAGAATGCGCGCGACGTGACTTCGCTGATACATTCGCGACATATGCTAATTATTGACATATGGCGAGCTGCCGAAGTTTTCCACGGCGTGTGAAACTCCTCCGCACTGAAATTTCACGTTTCATTAACTTGTCATGACTGATTAATTCGTGCATCGACAGCCTTCTCCGGGAACTTGCTTTATGGGAGAGATTTTTGGAAAAAAAAAAACTGTTGTACAAATTATGCAATTTAACAATCCTTTTCTTCACGCAACACCTCGCGACCGCTTTTTTAAACGGTCCCTCGCTTGCACGCAAAGACACGTGTTCGCGCGAATGATAACATCGAATGGTGATACAACGTTATCACCGACGCCGTCGTCGGTTCATTTTCGTATTAATTGACTGTGTCGCGCGTACAATTGTATTCTCGGCCAGAGCACCGGTCGGGATCATTTATCTTTGCGACAGCGAGATTACTCGAGGAGAAATCAACGCGAGTCAACGACGCGACGGGAAAGCAACGCAAGTTGCACCCACCGGAAGGATTAATTGCAAATTCGAAATTGTTCTAAAAATACGTCGCTCTCTACCCGTTCGCGCTCTTCGAAAATACCTCCATACATTGCGCACACTGGACTCCTCGCGAACACATGCGCGATAAAAATTGATTGCGGCCCCGCAACGAATCCCGCATTCGTCAGAAATCTCTGACGCTAAACGGCGTATTTATACATTGTTGGCACGCAACCGGCAAATAAAGCACCGTGTATATTCTTTATCAACTGATAATACCGTACCGCAACCTCATCTTACGTGGCTATAATGACGGTACAAATGTGGGTTCGTTTGCATAAGCGCCAGAACGCGACGACAACGACGACGACGACGACGACGACGACGACGACAACAACGATGACAACGTCGTTGTCATCCTCGTCGACCGATCCAACGGATCCGGATTACAAACGCGGGGTGAACTGCACGATAGACCGGCGTCGCGGCTTCGTGTTGTTTGTCGCCGTCGTAGGGATTTGATGCGATTTGATACAAAGAGTCGGCAACGAGAGAAAAAAAGAAAGAGAAGGAGAAAGAAAGAGAGAGAGAGAGAGAGAGAGAGAGAGAGAGAGAGAAAGAGAGAGAGAGAGCGTCCTCGTCCCGTCTCGTCGTGCGTCTCGCTCTCGTGTGAGCAAACATGAGGCGTCAGCCGGCACGGAAATTTTCGTGTCTTTCTCTTTCTCCCGGAACGTAATCCCCGTCTAATCGCGCGGAGTCCGCCACCAGCTGTATCAACTGCCGGGAACAAAGCCGTCCAAATTAAACTCGCCGCTCGCGATGCCATAACGCACACACGCCTGCAAATGCTAATGTAGAAATTTATGCGCCCGCCCGCCGAAAGTCGCTTCGCAGACGCGCTATGGCAGCCACAGAAGCGGGATTCGTGCGGACAGGAGCAGCCATTTAATACTCATTGATGCAGGACAGGATAACGCGGATTACTCGTGTGTGTGTGTGTGTGTGTATGCGCGCATATTGCAATGTTATTACCGCTCTTTTCGATGCTTTTGGCGATTAACATTTATGCGATGACTTCTCTCTTGTCGCTGATTAATGATTATTTCTAGAATATGTTTGTGATAAAAGTGAGGGAGAGAGAGAGAGAGAATTCAGTAGCAAAAGTCTACTCGATGATGCGACGCGACGTGCTCAAGTCATGCCGATACCTGCAGACGTCTGCGACTTGTCATGGTGATAATTTTTTCCTCTTATCAGCGAGACACGTCGCATTAGCGGCGTATCAGATCCAACCACCACGCCGTCAAGTACAAGTGTGCGTTTGCAAGGTATCGCAAATATACAAATATTTATCGACTCGTCAAACATCGATCCGGTTTTCGTCCAGAACGCGAACCAGTTAAGACCCTGATTTGGGAATTCAACGAATCAATTCATTCGCGCAACATTTAACCGCTCTGCTTGTCGGCAACGGCGTAACGCGTGCATAGACAGAATTAATCGGACACTCGCGCAAAGCTCGCTTCGCGAAGTCCAACGAGAAGTCGGTAAGAAACGGCCGACGTATTCGCCGCATCGCTCTTCATCCACCGGTTCTCCGATCCCACCCCCATCCACCCCTCTCACTCGGCTCGGAGCAGCGCTTCTCTTCCTCATATTTTTTCTTATTAATTTGTTCAAGTGCCACTTTCTGGAACAAAGTTCTCCCGCCACATTTCCCCAAGGACGGAGCGTAATGTTAATAATATCGAGCAAAGTTCAAGAGATACTCCGCGCTGGGAACTGAGAAGACGCCGAGGTAAAAGATGACATTACCGATAATTGCCGCGTGTATAATACATGCGTCGGTATTCCGAAGTTTTATCGAGCGCTCTCTCCGAGCGATAATACGGGAGAACGGTTCCGCCGATGTCAGCCGATGGACAGTCTCTTCACCTGCGCGGCATATGGCGGCAGGATACGCGAGCCGAGGGATGTTCGGGGATGTCTACCAAGGGGTAGTGGATGGGCGGCTTTTGGCAGCTCGCTGGTGGGGCGAGAGCGAGTGGCGATGCTTCGACGCCGGTTAATTTGTTGTGCATCCACGTGACCCACTGCTTTCGGGGGCCACGTTTGGTGCCTACTTCCGGTACTTGACCCTTCTAGAGGGGGTCACGCACCGTTGGTCCTCCCCTCGGATCCATCTCTCCCCCCTCCCTCCCTCCCTCCCTCCTTCCCTTTCTCTCTCTCTCTCTCTCTCTCTCTCTCTCTCTCTCTCTCTTTCTGGCATTCTTTCTCTGTTTCCCTTCCGCGTATCGCGCGCACCCTCCCGTTCCAACCACGGCGACGCTTCAATTCGCTGGAGCGTGCTAAACACCACCCAAATCCCGGAGGTGATTCACCCTCCGTCACCGCGGCCCCGGGTGAATCTTCGGACGATCCGCACGGCTGTTGCGGCAGCGCTTGCCGATGATTGCTTCGGTTCCCAGGCCCCGCGCGCCGCCTAATGCGTACCTGGCCCGACCTGGCGATAATAATGACTTTTGCTGGCGCAATCGGAGAACGTCGATTGATGTCTCAGTGTCGCGCGGGCGTTTTCCTCCTTATTGCAGTATATCGTATCAAGGATCGCGTCTAAGATAGACACGTCGGCGAATGACGCATAACTGCAACGACTCGAGAGATACCTCTACCTTTGACATTATAATGTGATATAATATTCAACATACTTTTCTCCCAGTTAGAATACGATATATTAGTAGCGAATTTTTAATTTAGTTTTGTAAATTTTCAAACTCGTCGCCGTCATCAGTCGCTCTCGATCATTCTTTCTCATTCTCTATTTTCTATAAATACGCAGTCCGAGAGACAAAATGCACGCAGCGTTACGACTTGGCGATTTCTATTTATTTCTCCTTGCACCTGCATTGAATTATTTCACTGCCACTGCCGTACTGGAAGGTGCTTCAGTCGATCGATAAAATTACCACCGATACATTAGAAACGGCGACGAGAGAGCGAGAAAAACGCGCGGACGCTTCGTATTACTTTCGTAACGCCGCTCTCGTTATTGCGTACGCAACGCGTTTATTACAATATCATAAAGTTCCCATTAAATAAGGATGAAGAGCCGGCTTTATTCATGCTCTCGCGCGCTGAAGCCTCGCTCACCCATATTTAAGAGCCGAGCAACGTGTAAGATAAATGGCCTACCAACATCACCTGCTTCTCTTAGCCATTTTAATTTGTCACCATGCCGCCGTCGTCGGGGAAGGCGAAGGGGTACCGGACGACTTTCTCTGTCTTTTTCCCCGGCACTTTGGCATTACGTCGTCTCGCCAAGGATTCCCATCAATCGCTCGGGGTATCACGTGCCGTTGAGAGATCAACGTCGATAAAAAAAAAAAGAAGGAGGAACATCGGCCTCGCATGTAATCGCGGAGAATTACACCTTAATACGCCGGCTCGCAAATGTCTTCAGTTTCCTCGTCGCAAGATGACGAGTATTTTTAAATAACACTCGCGAGTGGCGAGTTTGGTGAAATTGAGAAGATTAAATTAAGAAAACAAAGACAGATGCGCCTCGCGTCTAAGTTCGCTCGACGAAGCGGCACGCGCTTCAAATTCCTCGTTGTGGCCTCCCGGAGACGAGGTGAAGAATGTAGACGCGGGATCGGCGAGGAAAATTTTGTCACATCTGCCGAAAGTGCGGCCCCTGCTAATGACTACAGGTTGCGCGAAAAGTTCGCGGAGCGGCATCTATAAGTAAACGGTAGAATTATAAATTGTAGTCGGTTATATAGAATCACTCTTCACATGAACCTAGATTAGGTTAGGTTTCATTTCCATCTGTCAATTCTTTCTGTGTTTACAAGCCAATCGAAGTTGACGTGTCAGTATATTCGTTTGCAATGGAAAATTTGAAACAGCGTGCAGTGATTGAGTTCTCTGTTAAAAAAGGTTTAAAGGCAATAGAAATTTATTCCGCGGTGGTAAATGTGTTAGGGGAATCTGCTCCTTCAAAAACAATGGTTTGTAAATGGGCACTTGAGTTTCAACATGGTCGTATAAGCATTGAAGATGATCCACGCAGTGGACGTCCAGAAAGCGCATCAACACCAGAAATCATTGAGCAAATACATGTTATTGTTTCTGAAGATCCAAGTGTGAGTACGCGTGAAATTGCTCATACCATAGGCATTTCAGATGAACGGGTACGGCATATTTTGCATAAAGAATTGCAAATGAAAAAGGTGTTTGGAAAAGTGGTGCCGCATACGTTAACAATTCAACAAAAACTCGCTCGAAAGCAAATTTCTCAGCGTCATTTGGATCGTTTGAAGAAGAATAAAATCGATTTTGTGCGTCGTTTTATAACTATGAATGAGACTTGGATCTATCACCATGATCCTAAATTGAAACAGGAACGTTTACAGTGGACTGAAGCTGGATGTTCAGCTCCAAAACAAACAAGGCATAAAAGATCGGCAAAAAAGGTCTCGGCATCAGTTTTTGGGATGCTAAAGGGATTTTGTTAATTGACTATCTGGAAGAAGGTAAAACAATTAACTCTTAATTATTGTAACCTTTTGGATCAATTGGAAGCAAAAATTCGTGAGAAAAGACCTGGTTTGCAGCACAAACAAATCATTTTTCACCAAGACAACGCACCTGCTCACACAAGTGTCTTGTCAATGTCTAAATTCAATGAATTGAAGCACAAATTGCTTGATCATCCACCGTATTCGCCGGATTTGGCACCCAGCGACTTCTATCTGTTCCGAAACCTCAAACAATTCCTCCGTGGAAAGCACTTTTTGTCGAATGAAGAAGCTATAGCAGCCTATAGAGGCATATTTCGCAGACCTTCCAGAAACACACTTCCGCGATGGAATAAAATTATTGGAGAGCCACTGGGCCAAGTGTATTGAAGTTAATGGAGACTACATTGAAGAATAAAATCATTTTTAGAATTTGGTATTCTTTATTTCAGTTTCGCTTCGCGAACTTTTCACGCAACCTGTATTCTTCAAGAGAGAGAGAAAGTGATTTTAATGGGCCTGCATGCGGCCGATAACGCCGGCTGTAGCGAGCGATCTTCGGCGCATTAATTTGACGTTCATCAAAGCCACTGATACATTGTATTATGAATTGCATTATACATGAGAATACGTTGTGATATAAATTTATGTTGAGATAGTGCGCCATGATCATCAACCATGATGGGAAAAATAATTACACGGTACGCACGGCGCGCGGTCGCGTGTGCGTGAATGTGTGCGCGCGTGTGTGCGCACGCCGCGCGACTCTCGATGACGCCGTTTATCCACATCATTCATTCTGCCACGTCGTTATTTATAACTCAATGGAGAACGGCGCTCCTAAGTCCGGCGAGCGAACGAGTCTCCTTTTATTCCGCGCGGATCCAATTAATACGCCACATGACGGTTCCGGCGAGCGGAAATCGGCGGCGCGCGGCCGAGGGTAGAAAAATGGACGAAGAAGCCGCTCGCTCGCTCGCTCGCTCGGACATCGGGCCGCGGGAGGGTCTAGGTTAATTACTAATCACTAATTCAGCTCTGCGAGGGTGGTGTCGATCGCCGACGTCAGATGTTCCCTGCGATTTTTCGAATCCGAGAAGCTCCCGCCGAGAGTGACTCATGTGCTCGAACACGGTGGAAGAGAATAATTCACAGCGCGTGTCTCCGCGAGCGCGAGCGCAATTTCGCTGTGAAAAAAAAAGCCGCGCGCTTTTCCACGCATCGATCGCCTCCGTTGGATACAACGCGCGCGCGCGCGCTGGATTCTTCGTCGAGTGTTTGTTCGAGGCACACAACACGCGACGGGGAATCGGGCTACTCGGTTTCCATATCTCGAATAGCTCACGTAACGTGCACGCGCGCGCACGCCTGCCATGTGACCGGCGGAATTTCACACTTCGGGGGAGCAGAGTCGATTTTCCGGGTCTTAATTGGGGAGAACCACATATCAAATTAAACGTTTCCGCCAGTAGCGGGGGCAGGGGACAGCGGGCCGCGACAGCGCCTCCGCATCTAACGGTTTTCGTTTTCTTTCGTAACGTCACACATGCTCGCCGAGCGAATTCGTGCGATTCGTGCGACGATCCCAGCGTGGAAACGGAACGTCATGATTACAACGAACGTTTCGACGCTGTTACGTGCGCTGCGGCCGATCGAAATGTGGACAGAGCAAAGGGTGTCGCGTCGGACACGCGAGAAAGATCGGGACGCGGAGATCGTATTTCTCGATCGACACACGGAATGAGCGTGAGTGCTTCCGTCGCTATGAGGTCCCATGCACGCGATCCCGCGGCGCAAATACCGGGCGCCGTTATAAAACGTCGGCACGAGACACGTGGTCGTTTGTACGTATACGATTTTATAGGCAATAAAACCATACGGGACAGATGCTCTCTATCACGAAGAGAGAGAGAGAGAGAGAGAGAGAGAGAGAGCATCTATTTTATACATCTTCATTTCCCGGGCTCGTTGTCGGCTCGCTCTCGTGTTTATTCGCACCGTTCTCCGAGAGTCATCCTTTTCCTTTTATCGGGAAGTGTAATTTCTTAATTGTCGCACACAATTCCTCACAGTCGGCTCACGTCGGAGCTCAAGGCGAGAGGATCGAGCGGATAACGAGAGGAAAGAGGATCACAAGAGCTAGCCCATATGGTCGGATCGTGTTGCTCGAAGATCCCTGGATCAACGTCCGCGATCCCGAACCTGCTGCCCGCCTGCGATTGAACGTCGGGGATCGAGAGGAGTGGAGCCGGGAGGACCTCGTTCTACCGGAAGCTCTCGCGAGATCCTCTCGTTCACGAATCTTCTCCCCCTCTCTCTCTCTCTCTCTCTCTCTCTCTCTCCCTCTTTCCTCCTCCTTCCAACACCGACGCTTCTCATCGCTCCCTCCCTTCTTCCTATCCGACGGCACCCTGAATCACCACACAACGAACGGAGCGGCGGTCGATGGGCCCTCGCAACTGTCCCCCGGGGCCAGCACGCGTCGCCACGTGGCTCAGGTAAAAAGAAAAAAGAAGAGACAGAGAGAGAGAGAGAGAGAGAGAGAGAGAGAGAGAGAGAGAGAGAGAGAGAGAGAGGTTGCTTGCGTGCGTGCGTGCGAGAGAGAAAGAGAGAGAAAGAGGAAGAGAGAAAGAAATGGAAGGAGGGAAGCTAAAAGCCATCCTCGGCGCGGCGGACGCGCTCGTGCGTAAACTCGTGTATATCAACGTCCTCTCCTCGGAACGAATAGCGACGTCGCCTTTGATGTCAGCGCCGTGCTGGCTCCATGACGCAGATAGGAATTCGATTTTCCAAACTCATCTCGCGGGATTAGCAGCGGCGGTCCACGCGCGACGCGTGTCGTGTCGAGAGGATGGCATGAACGCAAGGTGCTTTGTACGCTCGCACAATTATTGCTTCGTGTAATCTGTCGGTGTTGCATCACGTTGGATCTCTCTCTCTCTCTCTCTCTCTCTCTCTCTCTCTCTCTCTCTCTCTCTCTCTCTCTCTCTCTCTCTCTCTCTCTCTCTCTCTCTTTCGCCTGTGCTGCGGGGAGTACTTTCGTTGCAATTATTACGCGCTATAGAGCCGAGGTATAGTCGCCATTCTCGTGAGCGTTTTCGCATGACTCCAGTAGCCTGAGCTATGAATTTTGGATAAAATATCATACGCGATATTAAAATCTATAATGCATGTGACACGGCCTATATAGATTTTCGTGGAACAGCCCGTATACGCGACATCTTTTCGAGAATCATGGCGCTCAGTCGAGCGTTTCGCTGTGCGCGAAGGCTGCCGCTAATTCGCGACAGCCGCGCAGTGTCCGCGCGAACTAATGACAGATTCAAATGGATTTTATTCCTCGCGCATTACGTATGCGCATAATTCGCGACTGGCTTCCCCTGCCGGGGAAACGCCCGTTTTTTATGTGGGACAGGCACGAGGCCGATCGGCGCATCTTTTATTTATGAATATTTATAAATATTCATTCCACTCTCCCTCTTAATGAGCATGATTATCGAGAGGCGAGAGAGAGAGAGAGAGAGAGAGAGAGAGAGAGAGACAGAGAGGGATATCGGGGAGCGAGGATAAAGACCGTTGCTTTCCCGAAACCGAGTCACGCTGGGCGGCTTCCTTCGTGCACGGCGATTCCATTAGAAGCGAGATCGCGAGAGCTTCAACGAGCGAAGCTGAAGCGATCTCGAGTCCCCCGGTAATTCTCCTTGAGAGTGTCTCGCAACGAAGTGACTCTACGCGACTCCTCGCGGCTGCCTCGAGTCACTTCGCCCGCAGGTTCACGAGGAGCCTCCTTTAGCGCTTGATTGATGCCACAGATTACACGGCCCGCGGCTCGGGATCGCGCGGCACCTTAATCACGACACGCACAACTGCTACGATATCTAAAACAATAAAAGCTTCGTAGTCCTGTAATATCGGCGCGGCATACAGTAAGCATATGGCGTCCCTGCGAAGCCCGGGCCGGGCGCAACGTCTTCGGTGCAACGGTGCAACAGATGGTGCAGGGGGCTAGTGGCTCGTGCTGCACTCCACCTTTTCCCTTCATCACCCACCTTCTCTCCCCCGCTTCCTCTCTTTCTCCCTCTCTCGCTCCCTTCCTCTTTCTCTCCTCCTCACCCCGCTCCGTTCTCTCTCGTTTTTGCCCGTTTTATTTGCAGCGTTCTCTAAAACGGTCGAATCCGCGCGTGGTGGTACATTACACGCGGTGCGTAAGTAGGAGGAAAGAGGGGGAGGAAGACAGTGAGGAAGAAATAAAAATGCACGCTTGCAACCGTCGCGTCGGTACCTCGTGCCACGCGTCACTTCACCGCCGTGTGCCGGTCTGCGGTCGTGCGTGCTGCAAGATTTTGCAAGAATATCGTTTCTTCCGCCTCTGCCCTCCCTGCCTGACTTCCCCCAACCTCTACCCCCCCCCCCCGCCCCCCGTGTCGTCACGTACTTTTTTAGCCGATGCCTTTTCATCGTCTCTCAATGATTAGCTGCTCGTACGCTTTCGAGGGCCTCCGAAGACATCTGTCGGTGAGCTCGCGATTACCTGTTCTACGCGTCGATAGCACTCGGATTTCTTTCCTTGCAGAGCGTCGTGCAACGCACTGATTATTATTATTATTATTATTATTATTATTATTTTATCTTTTTATGCTTTGTGATACTTTTTTTTTATTTTATAAAATGAAATAAAGCGAGGAGACACTTTTCCCTCAGTGAATCTCATTATTCGAAATTTTAACTTGGAGTCTGTCCAATCGAGAAATAAAATGAGACCCGCGAATAAATCGGACAGTAGAAAATAACGGAAGACGAAGGAATTAATGACGTTTCGAAAGCTGTCCCTGAGAGGACTCGTCAGTAATGAATTATTATCGCACGTACGCTTGGCGACTTCTGTCGTACATCAAATGAATTATTAAGTTCCGATTGAAGTCCCGACATGTCAGCCGTCCGCATCCGCGTTTTTCAGCGCGAGCTGCGCTATTCACCGGCGCGAACGTATCGAACTTCCTTTCGAACGGCCGCACGCCGTGTGATTGAGCAACAAGAGCCTCTCTTCCGTGACGAGAGAAAGAGAGAGAAGAAGCAGAACAAGAAGAAGAAGAAGAAGAAGAAGAAGAAGAAGAAGAAGAAGAAGAAAAAGAAGAAGTTCCTACTGCCTTCCAATTTCGCGGACAATATTGACGAATAATAACCCTTTCTGTTCGTTACCTTTCTACGCTTTCCTATTGCACGCAAGCCAATAATTATCATATATTGTTGCAATTCGATGAATTACAATGTAAGACCATCTGTCGCACCCGATGCGGTTTCTCGTCGATCGGTCGGTTCCTTCGGTTCCTTTCACGCGACATGTATCAGTTCTTTTGCTGCCGCGTCCGCAGCTCGGATAACTGGGTTCCTCTAACATCTCCTTTCATACCGGCGCCCGGCCGGCGCTGCCGGTTGTTACTTCAAGCACGCGCGACATATGTTTCGTACTAATCCGCTTGACCATTGAATCAATTAGCCGGAATAATAATGTCACGAGCGCTTTTCAATATAATGGGGCACGGGGCATCATGCGAATTACGCAAAAGCCAACTTGCCTCGCAAGTAAGAGCTCTCGCGAAAGTGTCCTTCCCCCATCCGAGGCGGTCTTCCTTTTCTGCTCGACCGCAAGACGCTAACATATTCCCGTGCAAAAAATAAGTAAGAATATCTCAAATAGCTTCCAGCGGAAGATATTCCAAGTATTTCAAACGCGCGAAACGTTTGCGAATATTTCAAACGTGAAGTATTGGAGAATACTTTAAACGCGAAATGTTTGCGAATATCTCTAACGCGACGTATATTTGCAAACATGTTTTATCGTCGGTGATTATAAAGCGCCACGTTTTGCGCCACGTTTAATGTTTAGACGAGCAAAATTCCATAAAGTAGATTCAATCAGGCTCAAACGAGGTTCCGACAGAGAGAGAGAGAGAGAGAGAGAGAGAGAGAGAAGGGAAAGACCATTATGCGGGGGGAATTGCCTTATCGTAACTTACCCTAAAAGAAAGGGAGGCGGTGGTTAAAAATGTCACACGGTCGATCGCGTGTGCTGTCGCGTCGAGACAAAAGTTCACGAGCACATCGCCAGACGCTCGCGGGAGTTGCTGTAATAAATTAAGCGGCAGTCCTCAACGGTGCGGGCGCTCGGACGAATAATTCTCGGCTCGCCGGCGCTGACAACGTGGTTCCTCGAATTCGTTCTCACGCTTCATCGATTGCCTGAGCGCGATACGTATAAGACGGCGAATCAGGACGAAAGGGAGAGACGGGGCGAGAGACGAGACAAGGGGCGATGTAACTACGCGGGCTGCACCTGCGCGTAAGAGCGTGCATATAATTAAATAGATCGTTGTCGCGGGGTGCTTTCCGTGACGCGGCTCTGTATTCCGACGCTCTGCGAGTACCAGCGCATTTCAAGTGCACTTATGCAGGCTGTCCAACGATGGACGGACGATGGCGCCGATAGTAGTCGGCGTCGTTTCCTGTGTGTCCTCGAAACGTCGTTGTTTTCCTCCCTCCGTCTCCTTCTCTCTTCCCTCCTCGACGTTTTAATAATTTATCCTCCCGACTATCGCGCGCATGTAGTGCTCGAGGCGGCCTTGGAATGAAGCCGACTTACTCGCATCCTTAGCATGGGAAACTACCGCTCGGACGTTGTCTCCGAGAGGCAAAAGAGAGAAAAAACAGCGTTGAAACGTTGAACGTTGAAGAAAGAAACCTCGAGCACCTCGATGGCGAACATAAATACGCAAGTATATTGGAACGCCGTAATTATGACTCAACACTTGCCCCGTCGGGTAAATGCAACGTAAAAAGTGAACTCGCGTCCGACGGCGTTATGAATTCAGACGTCGCGATGAGTTTCGCATCTTTCTAGAGATACGAGATTGTAATTTTGTACGCTCCCTCCGCGAGGGAGGGAGGATCCATCTTGGGCGCATCACGCCATGCGGGACGTCCTTCTTGCAGCACGTGCTCCGCCAACTCCCCTTTTTCTTCTTCTTCTTCTTCTTCTTCTTCTTCTTCTTCTTCTTCGTCGTCTTCCTCCTCCTGCTAGGCCTGACGCGAAGTAACCGACCGGAGATGTTGGCCGAGAACAGGTAAACACCGAATTGTTGGCGCGCACGTGTCACCTGAAGCCAATTGTCATGTCGGAAATACGCGACACGGAGAGCGACTCCTCGTCCCGCATCTATCGGGTTCGCAGGTGTTTCGCTTCTTTCACTTCTGCCCGCGAGCGGGCGGAGCGAGTTAGCCGTTGTAGGCAACGAGCCGAGAGGAATTTGGCGGGAAAAGCCTAAGCTGTCACCCTTGGACCTCAGCTCAGGGATGAGCACCTGCGAGCTTGGCCAACGTGACTCGTGAGAGCGTCTCGGAGTTTCCGGTTTCAAGGATCATCGGCCCGCACGGGAGTCCTTAACGACCTCTTAACGACGCACTGATCGCCGCTTTCATCGGTTGCCCGCGCATATCTAATCCATCGATCGTGGAACTCCTCCGAGTGAAATTCTCCATCTCCGACGGTGGAATATTGACTGACGATTCGACTCGTACAGCACGGGAGGGAGGGAGGGAGGGAGGGAGGGAGGGGTACAATTGGATGACTAATTTATATGTGTGAGACCGGCAGTTTTACCGACGGCTCGTTATTAATCGATAACGCGCTCTATTGTGTACAGTTTTAGCGAATGCAGCTGCGATGCGATCGTATCGAGCACGTATTCTTAGAATCGACGTTTAACACCTGGATTTTTAATTGAGACAGTATCCTTTCAATTTCGCGGAATCTCTCACGACGATTCTGCGATGCTTTTTCTTTCGAGGAGACACACACACACACACACAGAGAGAGAGAGAGAGAGAGAGAGGGAGAGACAAAGAGACATCGTCATTTTAATCTTCGTCGTCTTAACGAGCAACAATGACGAAGATCGAGATAAAAGTCCGAGAATACAGATTCTCGTATACTCGCTGGAGCGGAATAAAGGATCGGCGCTGGACCTCCTCGCGACAGGATCGTCCTTGGCACGGCCGCAGAGGAACGAGTTGGAAATTCGGTGTCAACTTCCTGGTGGGCTTGCCTTTGATAGAAATTGATGAGTCGCAGCTGGTGCTGGCTCGACCGTTGCCAGCCTATTTCTCGAAACAGCGGCGCGCAGTAGGAATCATTTATTATTCGGCGATCGTTCGCCGGCGCTCGCCCGTATCATTCGCGAGCCGAGTGAACACGCGCGGAGCGATGAGGCGTCATTATGTTTCCGGTTTGCCGTGCGACGCGCTACGAGATAAATTAAAACGGCGGAATTATGAGGGACAAATTAAAATGATGAGCCTCCCGGTAGCCGGTGCCTCGCGACGAAGAGGGGAAATAACGCGCGACGGGGTGTCGCGATACGATATGCGCAGCCCGGAAGAGTCTCGCGGGCCACGACGAAATCTTGACGAGGCGTAAATCGAGATTCGAGAGCGCGAACGGCGAGAGCGACGAGAATATAAATCATTTCCGCGAGCGTTTCGGTTTATTTCCCGAATTGGCGACGATTCGCTACCGGTGCCTTCCTCGAGAAAGAGAAGAGAGAGAGAGAGAGAGAGAGAGAGAGAAAGAGAGGAATACTTTCTCCGTGCGACACAACATTGTACTCGGTATTCTTGCGATACCTTCCAACGCATCAACACCTTCACCTCGGTCTAAACGCATCGTCAGACGTGCGTCAGATGCACAGCGCGTTCTCTCTCCGGAGGAAGCTGTCAACCGTATCGAATACATCGAGATACGAATCACAATGCATGCGGCGGCATCACGCTGATGCGTCAATGCGATCCCCCGGTGCGCCACAATGTGAGGATAATGCCGGCAAAGTTAATCGCAATGAAAGGAAGCAGAGCGCGTCGAGAGTGCTCCGTGCGTATCGCTCGTTCCCTCTCTCGCCTCCCTTTCTCTCCTTCTCTCTCTAACTGGGACGGCGACGAGACATCAACAGGTGCTCCCGAATCGCTCTCTCGCGCGAGCAATCGAGAGAGCCCGCTCGGTACAATTACTCACTCTCCTGCTCCATTTTGCTCGGAGGCGCGGGGCGCGCGCCGATAAAACTTATGACTACTCAGAGGGGCCCGGCCGGCCAGCCGAGCCGATCGCGAAGGAACGTTTCCGGGTCAGAGACACGTCGATAACATCTCCCGGGCGATGTTCCCTTAATTCGGAACTGTCACGCCCGTGATATAGTACAATGCAACCGGCCGATTTGCGAACGCGCCTCACGCCGCAGGAGGAGCGCGCCGATCCTGAGAACCGAGCCTCGTGCTGGAAATCGCACGAGTCGGCGAATTAACACCCCCCCCCCCCCCCCCGAAATGCATCTCGCCTATCCGAGAGTATATACGAGCGCTCGTCTATATCTAAAACTTCGCGCTTCCGCGAGAGCGGCCAAGCCGCCGCGAAGCGAATCCTCGCCGAGAAGAGTTTGCGGGCCGCGCAAATTCCACCGATCGCTCTCTCTCTCTCTCTCTCTCTCTCTCTCTCTCTCTCTCTCTCTCTCTCTCTCTCTCTCTCTCTCTCTCTCTCTCGCGCGCGCGCGAGACTCTCCTCTCCGCGTTCTCTTCTCCCGACACCCCACTTCATTCATTCGCCCGTCTACTTTGCGTCGATCGCAATGTGCCCGCGAAATCACCCCTCGCCGCTGCGGCGAGTAATTCGGCCGTAATTAACGGTGTAATTTCCACGCGGCGGACCGCGATCGATCGACGCCGCGGCTCGAGCTCTCGCGAAGGTTCGCCGATGATGAAGCAGAGCGAAATTAGCACGGCCCGCTCGCTCGCGCGCTCGCTCGCGCGCGCGCGCGCGTCACGAAGGGGGAAATTATTATTAACCACCTTACGGTGGACACTTTCTCACTCGAATCGCACAGTTACAGCTTGCGCGTAATAACAGCTTTATGCGCGGCCCGGACTAAATAATGTTTACGCGTTCGTTGATTCTTTGATTCCGGTTGCTCCGGTTGTCGGTCTTTCTGATCCTCTCTCCCCCCCTGCCGCCTGGCCGTCCCCTCGCCTCTCACCGACTCTTGCCTTTTCGACCCCCTTTTGATCGACGAGCGAGCGAGAGAGCAGCCACCTCGGTAATAATCGTGACGGCGAGGGTAGTTACGCGCGCTGTCGCGTGCAATTGCCGGCGCGCTCGGGCCCGGAGAAACTTTAAGGAATCCTAATTACGCTAATAGCCTCGAATTACAATTTGAGGCAAGGCACTGATCGAGAGATACGCCGATACGCTATAATTCCCGTCGTTACGAGCGGCCACATTGTATCCGTCGCCGTTCGCGAGGACGCCCGCGAGATACTCGCTCGTGCTCTTACAAATGACACGGTGCGAAACGTGTCCCTCTGGATCATTTCCAGAGCAGCGCCGACATCTCCCGAAGGAGGAGGAGGAGGAGGAGGAGGACCGCGGAGAGCCGTTTGAACTCGGGGACGCGCTCTCCGGCGAGAAGGACGCCGCGGCCGCAGGGCGATATCGCGCGCGATCAATATTCGCTCAAGGCGCTCGCCCGGGCGGTGACGTTTAATCGCGAACATTTCCGGGAATCGGCGACGCAAAAGATCCGTCCGCGGCTCCGATTGGGTCGGCGCTAAAGCATGTCCAAAAACGAGCCCGGCTGCCGAGGCCTGATCGCGCAACCGAAATATCTCGGTGAACCGTCTTCTTCCTCCTCCTCCTCCTCCTCCTCCGGCTCCTCGTCTTCCTTTTCTTCTCTCTGCCGCGACTACACTCGGCAAGACGCGCGCACGCTCACGCAGCTGTAATGCCATTTACGGCTCCTGCGCGCCGTGCGCCGCGTTTTTTTCCGAGGCTCGACAACGCCGTGGCCACTTTTGACGAACAACGCCGGCTACCCGCGCCGGTCCGTTTGTACTCTGCCCTTCTCCCGCGCTCTGGCCTGATCTTTTATGTTAACGATAAGTTTAAACAAGGCCGGGGCTCCTCTTTGCGCCGCGAGCGAGTCCACATGTGTCGCGCAAAGATCGCCGCGCAATGTCACTCGAAGAAGCATCTCGGTCGTGGAGAAGCGCATTTTTTTTGTATTTTATCTGGTCAAAGGACCTTCGTCGGATGGATTCCTCGCGGGGGACAACGTTATCCGAAAAATTAAGTCTGCTTCCTCCTTACGAGTCATTGGGAGAGAGAGAGAGAGAGAGAGAGAGAGAGAGAGAGAGAGAGAGAGAGAGAGAGAGAGTCCGGGACGCCAACTTGGTCGCCGCTCGAAACCGTCTTTCCCATTCAATCGCATCTCCGGGCGATCCTGCGTCCTCCGTCGCGGTAATTTACAAGCGGATTACGGATGGCGGATGGCCCGTCAGGCGCGGAGGGGGGAAGGGGGGACGAACGAATAAAACGCCCGTAACGTTCTCTCACTACCGTTACGCAGCCAGCCGAAACTCGGCCTCGACGGATGGCGGGCAAAATCCGGAACAGCGAGGACGATTCTTTAATTAGATGCGATTCGCGCGCACGCTCTCGCGAGATCGCGATCGCCGTCGCGAGCCCGTAAGCCAAGGAGCCGCGCTTAATCGCGCGAGGCTCCCCGGCACCGCGCGCGCCCGCGACAACCGTCATACTTGTACTCGTACTCGCGTGTACCGGTTTAATTAATAAGGAGAAGGCTGTTCGCGCGAGTCCAACGAGAGACAGCTGCCGCCGCGGAGGCGCACGAGTGCCGCCCACTTCGATTCGTCTTCTTCTTCTTCTTCTTCTTCTTCTTCTTCTTCTTCTTCTTCTTCTTCTTCTTCTTCTTCTTCGCCCTCCCTTGTTCTCGCTTCTGGCGACATCGAGGAACACGTGCCATACCGGCGCACGCGGCCGTCCGGCCGACCGCTACGCGGATTTCGCACGCGATGCGTCAACAAACTACTCCTCGGAGCAACGTTTATTAACGTTGTTCTCTCCCCGCTGCCTCGCCTGCCGCCGCGACGAGGGAAGATCCGCGACGCGAGGTTGGAGTTTGCTTCACCACCTGGTGGTGATGGAATTTCCGTTTGACCTGAAGTCAAAGGGCGTCATGTGAGACGAACGGATGTCGCTCGTGTGAGCAAAACGGGGACCGGACGAAAATTCGCTGTCGAGGAGAAAGATATTCGCCCGACGACCCTTTGTCGGTCGGCTGCGTTGAAACTCGGTTAACCCTCTGTAATAATTATGTGTAATGTGAAGCCAGCAAAATATTAACCTCCAGATATAAATTAACAATTGTTATTGTAGTATTAATAATAATTTTAACGGATATAAATCGACAACGAATCTCCACAATTTTCCAAGATTTTATTCTAGAAAAAGGAAAAAAGTTTACAAACAAGTATCTGGGGTTGCAACGGCGTACAATGTCTGCACAAGCATATGTAATTCAAGTGGCGAATGTCGATATACGAGGGTAGTCCCAGAAGTACCTGACCTAACAAACAACGTAACAAAGAAAAGACGGTAACAAAGAAAACACAAAAAAATTGGGAAAAAATATCTTTATTTCTCTACATAGTCACTTTTTAGCTCAATACACTGTTCCCAGCGATTTTCAATAGCTTCGATACCCTGCTTATAGTGGGAATCGTCGAGCTCCTCAAAACAGCCATCAACCGCAGACTCCACCTCTTCATTGCTGGCAAATCTTTTACCACCGAGCCATTTTTTCAAGTTTGGAAACAGAAAGTAATCCGTGGGGGCTAAATCTGGCGAATAGGGTGCGCGGGGAAGCAATTCGAACTTTAACTCATTGATTTTGGTCATCGCGATAACGGATGTGTGAACTGGTGCATCGTCTTGATGAAACAAAACTTTCTTTTTCGCCAAATGCGGCCGTTTTTTCTTGATTTCATCATTCAAACGCTGCAGTAAGTTCGCATAATACTCGCCGTTGATTGTTTTTCCTTTCTGAAGATAATCAATGGAAATTATCCCACGCGCATCCCAGAAAATTGACGCCATGACCTTGCCTGCAGATGGAACTGTCTTCGCCTTCTTTGGAGCCGATTCTCCCCTTTCAGTCAATTGTTTTGACTGTTCCTTCGTCTCAGGTGTGAAGTGATGGACCCATGTTTCATCCATGGTTATGAATCGGCTTTATTGCTGCGAAACTTCGCCAAACACTCGATTGAAACATCCTCACGACGCTATTTTCGTTCCAATCGCGGCACCCATCTTGCGCACAGCTTTCTCATGTCCAAATTTTCAGTCAATATGCGATGTACAGCACTTTTTGAAATGTCTACCATGTCTGCTAACTCATCCAATACCATTTTGTGGATTTGCTTCACCATTTCTGGCGTGGTCACCTCATTTGGTCGACCACTGCGATATTCGTCTTGGCAGCTCGTACGGCCTCGTTTAAACTCTGCCACCCAATATTTACTGTTGTAAACGAAGGAGCAGACTCCCCAAGGAGCAGAGTAGAATCCAGCTCCGCTTTGATATTGGTTGGACTGAGGCCTTTCAAATGAAAGTATTGTATCACATCACGATGACCAATCTTTTCCATATTTACAAATTCACTGAGAGCGTTCACTATTGATGGCTGTCAAACAAATACCAAACAACGTAGCGTCGTCAAACTTCAAACTTCAGCTTCATAAGATTGGTACTTTCCACCATGGTCATTCTTTTCAAACAACAACCACCATCTATACGTCAGGTCAGGTACTTCTGGGACTACCCTCGTATCGATGTATGTGACTTCAAAGCTGCATGGCGTTATAAAGGATTGAGACAACTGAGAAAACTGAGAATTTGGCTGAATAGAGACTTCCCACGGGAGGCAATGGAGGATTCAGTTCACGCTGACTTTGTCCTGTCTCCTCTTCAGGGTCGGCAGATTTCCCGCGGGGAATGACGAACGCTAATCGTCGAATCGATCGCTGCGCGATTAGAATGCCTTGAGAGTTCTCCTAATGAGTCGAGGACACTGCTATCGCGCCGGGTCCTCTCCCTTTTCCCGAGAACGATTCGGTGAGCTGAGATAACTATCGCGAGAGTGTAGTGGCACGCGCGTAACTTTTACCACGTGCGCCACTTGTTGCATGTGCGCTTACGCACGCGCCACGCGCAGCAACAGCAGCAGCAGCAGCAGCAGCAGCAGCAACAGGAGCAGTTTCTGCTCGAGTTTCTCTTCCGATCGCGTCGTCGGATCGAGCGGACTCTTTTTTAATGAAGCAATATATCTATCGAACAGTCGGGCGTATGCGCGAGCGTTTTTTCTTCTCCAGCTATTTTATTTATGCTCCGCGCTCTTGATTTATTCGAATGTGCTCTCCGCTTTCGAGCGATTCGCATGCGAAGCTTTCGGACGTGAAACCTCGCGCCCGTTCCCCCTTCGTAACACTTCGCTTTGGCTTTCCATTTGATTTTTTTCTCTTTTTTTGTGTACGCTTTGCATATGCATTGCGCCTCGCGCAGGAAGAGCTGCGGCGAAATGGATCTTTAATGAATCAAGCGGGAGGGGATATGTGTGGGGATATGTGTGTGCGTGTGTGTGTCTGTAGTTTTATGTAATCTTCGATATAGATCACGGTTTCTTTTTATTAAAGAGTTCGTTTCCTAATTAATTGCGCCAGGTTGCGCAATCCTCCGTGCTCATCGGCGTTAGATTAGAGCGTGAAATCAGTCGAAGAGATTTGTTTCGATTTTTCATGCACGACGTAATTCCGCGCAACGTAATATCAGTCCACCAGAACGCCAGCGAGAAATCAAAGATTTCTTCTCTGCCTCTTTTTAGTAGGACTATGTTCTGTCCGTTTTCCTCGTTAAGAGGCTTGCTGAAAAATCGTGCTTGTTTTTGATAATATTTTGTGACGAACTGAATAAATGTGCAAGAATGAAAATTTTAGGTATGTTTACACAACATATGAAGAGTAGAAAAATTTTGTTTATTAACAAATACTCGTATAAATATACGATATGTATAAATATACGATAAATATAAATATAATATATGTAGCTGAAATATACTCTCCTTTTTCTTTTCAAGTTATCGTTTTTGCAGTAATATCTTGGTGGTCCCCCCGTTGGTGGTCCGATCAGAGCGAATTTTAGCTAGAAATCTTGAGGAAGCTTATCATTATCCGGTGAACCGCTCAGAAAAAAAATCGAACAAAATTAACAAAATGGCAACTATTATTAGGAAAAGTTCAAATTTTTCAGTTCTTTTACAATAAAAAAAATTAATATCTCGAAATGAAATATTTTGACGGAGTTGTTCATGGTTCGCCTGAGAGCCACACGAACAAATATTATTGCTTCAAAATTTCAAACCGACACGAAGCTCAGTTTTGGAGAAATCACTGCAAAAAGTTGAACAATAAAATTTCGAGAAAAATGCGTTCGAAATTTAAATGGACGTATATTTATATGAGTATTCGTTTAAAAACAAAATTTTTCTACTCTTCATATGTTACATAAATATGTAACATATGTTACATAACATGTGTTATGTAAAATTTTCATTCTTGCACATTTATTCAGTCCGTCGCAAAATCATTATCAAAAACAAGCACGATTTTTCAGTAATCTGACCCTCCAGTCCCCTTAACCCGTTTGCATCACAGCTCTAAATACGCAACTAACTTCAGAATAAGTCGTGCTTTCGTGATAAGTGATAATCATTATGTGCGGATTATTCCGCTTGCGGATACAAATGGATTAATAACCGTATTCCACGGCTTTCTTGCTTCGAAGCCGGTTTTACTAGGCAACTATGAGCATTTTTCAGTTCCCTAAGTCGCTTGCTAGCCGGGCTTAGGTAAAAATCCAAGACGTCGTCGAGAGTTATCACTCACGGCCGAAAATCGCCGCCGAAGCTCCCCCCTGCAGCCCGAGCGGGGATGCGTAACAACGCGCTTCTAACGGAACACGCTTAGCGTAGCCTGGCGTGGCCGTGCAGAAAGTCCTCGGCGAGGACTCGCGCATTCTCACACACGTTGCTCGACTTGGGTGTCGTTTCACAATCATGCAGCCACCTTGAGACGCGGGACGCCAGGCGCCCCGGAGCCGATGTTATCGCGGCGGCTTGCGCAATTTCGTCCGCTGGTCGAACAATATTTTCTGACCATGTGTCCCCCCAGCTCTCGCAGATGCTGCAGTCGGACGACTGGCTTGCGGCCGATACTGCGGTGCGTAGCACACGCACGACGACGGCAACAACGACGGGGGACGCAGCACGACGACGATGACGAGCGCGGCGAACGCCACTTGCTCTCTACACGCGAGCATTCCATAGCTCCGAGCAGATTTTCTCCTCGGCTCCTGCGGTACAATCGCGAGCTGGCTGGAGCGATCGACTTTGCAACATTATTCGCGGAAATTGTCAGGCAGGCTCCGGGCACGTCAAAGCCGCTGCGCGCGCGCGCCTCGTCGCTGCGGGCTCGTTTTCTCTTTTGCCGGCTCGCCGGCCCTCTCCAGCGAGAGGGAGAAGGAGCGGAGGGAAGAAGAAGGAGGAGGGAAAAGAAACGGACGCGGTTTTTCGAATCGAGCCGGCCGATCGATACGCCGCCCGCCTCCCGCCCCTCGTAATAATACCGAGACGCTCGGCATAATTGTAATTATTGCATTATCCAGGTGTACCTTTTTATTCTCGCGGCGTAACGATTTATCGCCTTCGCGCGCATCGACGCCACTCCGCAATTAGGCTAATGCCGTTTACGTGCCCGGACTGGCGTGCGCGTGCCGTGTAAAACGGCCTTGTTGCCGGCCGTAACGCGAGAAACATGCGAGAATCGCGCGAAATACGCGGCTCGAGATGATATCGTGAGCCGTGGAACGGTACATTGCGCTCTCCCGATAGCCCCGCGCTCCGATAGCCACGAGAAAAAGATGGAGGGTCGCCGATAAGCAATAATAACGTCGGGGAAAAGGAGAGGGCCGAGAAAAGCGAGTTACTTTCCTTCGTGCTTCTCCCTCTCTTTTCTCTTCTCTCCTCTCCTCCTGTCCTCGAGCGACAGCGGAGTGCGAAGTGCTAATTCGAGGATATGAGTCGCGGATATATAACGGCGATGCGGAGGCGGATAACAAGTATAACGGGGACAAGTGGAGACCCAGTTTTAGCGAATAGCGAATTAAACGTACCGATCATCGCGAGACGATCGTAAGTCGCGCGAATCTTTCAGACTGCGAACGATGTTGCAAACTTGGAGCCGCGAGTTTTACGTTGAGGACAGACCTGACGATGAGACGAGCCAGAAGCGGTAGAAACGACGCCTGCTGCGGGAGAGAGGAGCTGAAGAATCCGCTTCTCGCGATTGCTAACTTTGCAAACGATATCACACGCCGTGCACGGCCTTTATGTTCGCGAGTGGAAGTAATCGTGTGTGAAGCAGAGTAACGACCGCAAAGTCAACGGCTAGTAAAACCCGCGTACGGCCTGTCTCATGTGAGGCTACGCCTTCTCGCGGTGAGAAAAAAAAAAGAGTAAGAAGTTTCATCATCGTCAAATGTCTTCGTCTTCTCACGGACAGGAGAAGAAATCGGGGACCGATCGTGGATGTTTCTCCCTTAGCGCGCAAACTCCAGGAAGATGAAAATCCTTCGACCCGAAAGTATCTGTAAATATTCGCTCGTCGACCGCGATGGTTTACATCGCAGGGAGAATGTCGCGATCCCTCCTGGATCGAGATCGGCGATCAATTAACGCTCGTTAATTGATTGATATATATAATTATAGGGACCATGCGATAATTTGGAGTAACGAGCGAAGCGTGGCGTCGCATAAATTATTATGCTAATTGGCGAAAGCGCACATGCGCGATCGGCTCCGCGGTGGGCGAAGCGTAAAGCTGTGATTGCGAGTGAGGAACTTTGCGCATCGAAGGTGTCAAGGGTCGAAGAGAAAGGTCGAAGGGCGCTCCACCTTCCTCCTGGTGTCTCGTTTCCGTATTCGCGTTTCTCGGTGGAATCAGCGACGAAATTGCGCGATCGAGGAATCCCACACCGAAACACCTGAGAATCACTTCTCTCTCTCTCTCTCTCTCTCTCTCTCTCTCTCTCTTCCTCGATCAAAGTCGAGTGCGGCGAACGCAAAACCGGCCCGATCTGTCGAAAGCGCGCGGTCCGCCGTTAAATTTGCACGTTCGTCTTTATTGTTATTGCGACCGCTCGTATAATCTTAACGTACCGGCGGCTGCTCGTAAATTAGGCATTAATAAAATTATTGACGCCTTCATGGTCGCGCCGCGAGCGCGCGCTCTCACAACGGAAGTAAAAAGAGCCTCGCGGGGCCGGCGACTACCCCGTTATAAGGGCCGGTTGTTCCAACTTCTTGGTAAGTTAACTGATAGTTAAATCATATGTTTGTCTTCGTTTTTCCTTCAACTTAGACAAAAACAGAGATATGATTTAACTGTCAGTTAACTTACCACGAAGTTGGAACAACCGGCCCTAAATCGTGAAATCAGACGCGCGCGCGTTCGTGGAAACAAGCGCGCATCGCCGCGCCGCCGCGAGGAGTCGTGAAGAGTCGCGTCGCGCGAGCGCGCGCTCAGCTCAGCTCGTAATTTTAATTAAACGATACATCGTCATACCAGCTGGATTGCGCGCGCGCGTCCGCTCGTTTTCTTGGATCTGGAATCGATATCCGGCGGCGGCCGCCCCGCTGCCAACAACGGCCAACACGCCGAGTTTATCCCCGCCGTCCCGGCTCGGGTGTAACGAGTGCCTCTCGCGACAGCTGCACGCACGCATGCACGTGGCCAAGCAGACGCGCACGCACGTACGCATGCACGCACGCACCACGTCGTGAAAGTGTCGGGCGTTTTTCGCGACACCACGCGAGAGGAGAAATCGGGAGTCGAGCCGGTAGCGAGGAGAGGCCGAGCGACGCGACGTGCACGTGGCGGATCGTCGTTTCGGGGGTGTGCATGGAATTCATTAGCGCGCTTTTAAGACTGTCGTCTTTCTCTCTCTTTCTCTCTCTCTCTCTCTCTCTCTCTCTCTTTCGCTCTTCTTCTCTCTTCTTTAGATGCGAGCATGTTGAGTCGCGACATTGCGAGGGCGTGAGGAATCACGAGGGAACTCTGCGAACGTCGAGGTGGACCAGTCTGTTTGATGACGAGAGGAGGAGGAGGAGGAGGAGGAAGAAAAATCAGGGGAGCGATATCGAATTTGAGAGCCGCGCGAAAGGCGCGACGCCGACCGGCGCGGCGCGACGACGCCGCGACTCTCGTGTGTTTCTCCTCTCGCATTCTTATAAGGCGACGAGCGCGGCTCCCGACGGTGATTATCGGTCGTTTCCACTCGGCTTCATCGCGCCGCTGCATTACCGCGATTGCTTCCGTGTCGCTTCCGTCGGCGCGGCGGAGCTGCGGGATCGATCGGCGCGATTTTACGAGCGCGACGCGTTCCGGGGCCGCTCTCGCGCTTCGTGTCGTTCGGTTTTATAGCGATACTGTCCGACTTTTACGTGTCAATTAGTAGGCACGCTCGCGCATCGCCGGTCTCCGTAAATAATGCGCCGAGCGTCGCTCCAGCCCGCGCGGAAATATTCGAGCGGCCCGGCCGCGCGGACTGGCGGCGAATTTTATCGATCTCCGAGTTTGTTAAAGCCGCTCTCGCTTCGTTAGCTCCGATAATGGCTGGCCTTCGGCCGGCCCTTCCACATGTAGCAATGTGAAATTTCTGCCGCCGCCGCCGCCGCCGCCGCCGCGCCGCGGGAAAGAACGTGCGTACGATCTCATTGTCCGGTTTTGCAAACTCGACAAACCGGCGCCCCCATAACGTTTTCTTTACGGCGTACGCTCGCGCGCTCGGGGCCGGATACACTTAATGCGCAATTAACGGCAATGTCTTTATATCCGCCGGTATACGCATTTCCACGGCGTAAGTGCACGATCATCGACAAAGAGAACGGCCAGCAGCGGCGGAGCGGAGGGGAAGGGGCACCGCGCGCGGCCGTCGCTGTTGATCGCGCTTTAATCTGCGTGTAATACACGCTACCTTGTGGAGCTTCGCGTATATTGATATTATAATGGTGGAAATGTCATTAGCGGGAATTGTGCGCGCTGGATTGTGCCCATTCGAGCGGTTTTACGGCGCGACGTAAAGCGCACGGTATAATGTTGAACACAGTAATTTCGGCGGCGCATTCGCGCGGCCGGATGATTAAAGCGTAAGGAGAGTAGCCAGTCAGAGAGGGAGGGAGAGAGAGAGAGAGAGAGAGAGGCTCCTCTCTCGCGTCTCGGCAGAGTTAATAACACGCCCTCTCTCGTTATAGTATTACTTAAACGGTAACGAGGAGACTACGTTCAGGAGGGTCATCGCGAGACGGACAGGATACAAGGTGCGTCAAAATGACGTACGGGCTCTCTCGGCTGGAACGGCGATAAACGCGTCCAAATTGAGCGCGATCGGCTTGAGCTACGGTAAAAGTACGCGGCAGGCGCGCGTCTCTTGAAAGTTAACGTTGCCGATCCATCGATCGATCGGTCATTCGGTCAGCCGGCTATCCGATCGGTCGATCGGCGATCGGAGACGCGCATCTCGCGGTCGCGACGAGTCGGAGTGCAATTCAGGGTGCAGCGGCAAATCGCGGAGCCCCAGCCGACCGGTTCCCGACGACGACGACGACGACGACGACGACGACATCGACATCGTCCTCTCCGAAAGCGGAAGCCCCGGAGATGTGGGTCAGCGAGTCCTCCGCTGCGCGTGCCGGGCGAAGAAGGGAATTATAAGCGGGTAATCGGCGTTCCCGCGACTTCCCTCCACCCACGGCCGTCGATCGGCGCGGCGCGACGCAGCGCGGCGCGGCGCAGCGCGGCGCGGCGCGGCGCAGCGCGCGATGCCGTTCCTGCCTCTGACGCTGACGGCCGATTTTCACTTTCTATCGAATCTTCGAAGCCGCCAATTACCGGAGAGCCGCCTCATATACGCGCGGCCCTCCGCTAACGGGGCTGCATCGCGTGTCTCGATGCGGCGCAGCGCGGCGCAGCCGCGTCCCGAGAAAAATGCAGCGCGACCGGACAGGCCGCGCGAGGATGCCGCGAATCTCGATCGCCCGTGGCGTGGGCTTGGCGGCAGCGTTCTCTCTCTCTCTCTCTCTCTCTGTGTGTGTGTGTGTGTGTGTGATACGTGTTATGTGTGCCAGCCGGGGGAGCCGAAGTAACACATGAACCGCGCGCGCTCACTACGAGATTCCGTCTCGCGCTCTCTCGTCGCGAGCTGAGCCGGCGGACCGTTCTCGACGGTCCCCGCGGTAATTCGCAAGATCGATAATGCAAGTGGGTCGGAATACGGAAGGAAAAAACGAATGAAATTTTGTTGCGGCGGTTAATGTGTGTGTGTGTGTGTGTGTGTGGAACGAGGAGCGAGATCCGCTCGCGCGATTTTAATGACGGATTCGGGGTTGACCTGTTCTGCAATCGAGTACGCAGGATCAAATTTGCCGAGACGGTTAACGGTCGGCCGCTTTCGCGATTTTAATGACGATTTTCGATTGTTGCGACTGTCGTCGATGCCCGAAGAGGGAGGAAGTTTCCAGCTGGTGAACCGTAAATTTACTCCTCGAGGGGGAGCACACACTTCCCGGCGAAGACGCGCGTTACGACGGAAAAGAGTGCATTTCAAGGTTATGCGCGCTTAATTACATCGTCGCTCGCGACAGTAGCGAGATTTGCACCAACGAAACTCTCAGTGCGCACCGACGCGCGCGTTTGTCCAGCGATCAGGATGAAGACGCACGCACATGCATGCAAGTACGCACGCACGCACGCACGCACGCACGCACGCACGTCTCGGCCCGCGGCTGCGTTTGCATTTAGTCGTCATTTACGATCAACGTATCGTCCGGCCGGCCGAGGCGGCCGGGCCAGTCCGGCGGGCGTGTTTTGCCCGGGAGAAGCTGTCCATACCTGTGAAATTCATGCACGCTCGCGGAAGGTAACCGCCGGCGACAGTGATGGATGAACGGAAGGAGATTCCGTTGAGATTGCGGCCGCCGCATGCGCGCGACTCGCCGCGCGGCGCGTTCGTCCGGCGATCGTTTTTCGCCGCTCCCGCCCGAAAACGCGGCCCATCAATTTTTTCGTTTCGCTCGAAAAGGTGAGCGCATGAGGGCCGCGCGCGAGCGCAGGGGAAGAGAAAGAGACAGCGACGGAGGGGGAGGGAGGAAGAGAGAGAGAGAGAGAGAGAGAGAGAGAGAGAGAGAGAGAGAGAGAGAGAGAGAGAGAGAGAACGACCCTTGATGGCCGATTCGTCTTCGTAACCGCTTTTTGCGCCGATTCCCGCCGATTTACTTTAAACGCGGATTAAATAAAGCAGACATGTAAAAATCCGCCGGCGGCTGGGCATTTTTTGCGTCATTGCTATTGGAAGTAATCAAGTAAACGACGTGTAGTTAACCGATCGTACGGGCTCGCGTCCCGGGCTGTTTGTCGTTCTTTGTTTACTCCACCTCGGCCGATTCGAAGGAGCCGACCAGTTTTTTCCCCCGGCAAAAATTTTAATTGTTCGCCACCTTCCGCCGAGCAATTTCTCGCCGATCAATTCGCGACACTCTCCCGGACAAATCCAAGTGCACGGAGAGAGTAAACAGGAATACGAGTATGGCCACTTCTCTCGAGAGGAGGGCAGTTAGCATAAGGACTGATTACACGCTCGTAACTTCGCGCGACGCGCTCGCGTGAGAAACGGTCCATTGAAAAATACCTTCCTCCCCCCCTCCCTCTCTCGCTCACCCTGTCTCTGTTGCCGAGCCTCTCTCGCGAAGTAAACTACGTGCACGACGCGATAATTAGAAGAGGGAACCGGAGTTCACGATGAATTATCTCGTCGTCTCGAGACTTATTACGTCGACGCCGCGAGCGCGCTCCACCGAAAGAGGGAGAGAGAGAAAGAGGAAAATATATATCGGCCAAAAAAAAGACTCAAAACGCGAGACGCGACGCCCGACAAATTGCGCGCGTGCGGTGCTACGAACGCGGTCATTCCGTGCCGGTTGCACTTTGCAGCCGCGTACGTGCGCGGATACACACGCGGGTAAGCGAGCGCGACGATGCAGTGATTGATGTTGCCGCGCGCATCAGCCTTTTCTTCTCGCGTCCACCTGTGCCCTCCCCCCTCCCTCTCTCTCTCTCTCTCTCTCCTCTCCCTCCTTTCTCTCTCTCTGTCTCTCTCTCTCTGTCTCTCTCTCTCTCTCTGTCTCCATATATCAAGCTTCCTCCTCTCTACTCTTTTCACCGCGCTCTCTCACTCGCTCTTTCCCTCTCTTTCCCTCCCGCCGTCTGTCCCCGCGAGGAAGTCGCACGGAGCGAGCCGCCACACGCGAGCAGGAATTGCAGCCGGGAATGCAAGAGCGACTTCGCGCGCGCGCGCGCGCCCGCGCAGGCAGCTGCTGTTTTGGTAGCGATTTTTACAATACCACCGCGAGAATAACTCGCAGGATAATTACCGGCGCGCTTCTTTCATCTCGCGGCATCGTCTCGCCCGCCCTTTCCTCGCTCCTGCCCGCCCGCCGCCTCGGGCTCTTCCGGACTGGCCGTTTTATATCGCGAGCTCGCGCGCGCCTCGGCTGGATGCCGCCGTGTTTTTGCATTTGCCGCGCGCGTCTTATGACGCGGCACTTTCAAATTCGCGAGAGAGCGAGAGCGCCGCGATTCAGCGCGCAGTTTTTCGCAGCGAGGATCCAGCGCGCGCAGGGCGAATCGCCTAGCGCTCCGATCTTGTTGCGCGCGTTACGCTCTTTAATTACTTTTTTACCGACTCTCTTGACGACTGCTCGCTGCTTCTTTCCTCGCGTTGTCTCCCTTTCTTTTCTCTTCCGTTCTCTCCTTAACCACGGCCACACACACGTTCGGATCGTGGGATCCGGCTCTTGTCGGATTTGGGGAGTAATCGTATGCAAAATATACGCGGCCATCCTGTCTCTCCGAATTAGATGAGGCCATAATCTATAATACATTTCCTGCCGCTTCCTCGCCGCCGGATAATCCGACTTGAATCCCCGAATGAATCCCCTTCCGCGCGCCGTGTGAACGACGTTTCGACGGCATGCTGATTAATCATCCCCCCCCCCCGCGAGATACTTCCGGTATGTACCCGCGCGAGACAACTGCGACGATCGAAGTCAGCGTCGGACATCGGACGAGCCGGATGTCGGGCGAAGACGTTACAAGCCATTTTTCGTCCCTCGTCGCGCGTTCCTCTTGTTTTTCTCCCTTTCCTCCGCCGCCCTTTTCGTTTCTCTCTTTGCACACGAGTGCACGGGCAAATCGCCGGGCGACCTGCCTGGGCCGGCATGCGGAATGTTAAATCAGAGAACGGTTAACTCGAACCGGCGGCTCCTTCGCGCTCGTGCAATCTTCTCACGTCCGCCGAGTCCTCTCCCGGGCCACGAAAATCTCCGGCGAGTCGAGTCGCGGCGACCGATCGCTCCGACCGTAATTAGCAATTTCAACTCCGTCACGTAATTAGCGAACCACCGTTCGACCGCGGGCTTCACTTATCTGGACGAAGAGTATAAGGAGGGCCTTCGCCTCCCTCTCCCTCCCCCTCCCCATCCCCCTCACCCTCACCCTCTCCCTCTGTCTCGTTGAGGCACGCATCCGACACTCACGTCGGTAACGAGCACTTAAAACTGTACCCGCGCGCTTGGCGCTTTTTGTTATTCCTCTCGCGGGAGCGGAGGGGAACACTCCCCGAGCGCATTGATACCTACGTGTTAATCACGGCGAGAGAGAGCGCGCTTTAATACTCGCGCGCCCGATTTTCGGAAACTTTATTCTCGTCGCTTTTACCGCGGCGCGCCCGCCTTTGATTAAGCTACATCGCCGCGCGATGCAGCGTCGTTCTCTTTGCGCGACGCGGAAGGCGTCGTTCCAGCTGGTTTTCCACCCCGCTCGCACCTACGGAAATGCCCACGATATATGCCCTCGGGGGTTGTCGATTTGTCCGCCACGTCGTTCAACGACCGCGCGTTCGGTACGCAAAAGAAGAAGATTCAAGTTCACAGCTCGCTGTGAACTTGAAACTTCGTCGAGATCTCGTTCGACGCGTCGAATGGCGACGTGGCGATGACACCATCAAGTGTCTCGTCAAGTTATGTATGAAGGGTAATGAATTGCGCTTGAGAAATCGACCACATCGATTATTCTGTGATTTTTCGGTCCAGTTGATTTTTGCCGATAAACGTCAATATTGTTTTCAGGGGGGTTTTATAATTATGATGAATTTAATTATATCACTTCATCCTCTTAATTGGGCTGACTGCTCCCCAAAAAATCTTAAATAGCAATAAGGATCAAGTAATATAGGATCAAATAATATATCATCAATCAAGTAATACAGGATCAAGTAATATAGGATCAAGTAATATATCATCAAGGATCAAGTAATATATCATCAATATCTCTACTTGAATTCGCTTCGCAACAGTCTTTACATTTTTAAATTCGAGCGAATATTTTTTAAAAGATCGTGTTTGGGAATTTTTAATACGGAAAATTGAAAATCCGCGACTTAGGGAATTATTCGACATATAAGTCGCGCTCAGGGAAGAATTCATTTTATCGAACGTTCGAAATTGATTTTACAGAAAATTTGTACGAAAAGATGATCCTGTGTGCGAATGCGGAAGTGTTGCGTTCGTAATTTCGGGGCTTGAAGCAACACGCAATACCGATCAAGAAGCGTTTGCCTCTAAAAAATTATGTCGTTACGGCGTCGTTTGATTGAGAATAATGAAGACGCCCGGCTAATTTGTGCACAATGATTCCGACAGGCTCCGTAAATTAAGCCGCGTAATTTGGCCCGCGCCTTCGTCCGCGAGAAAATGAGTCGATCAATTGTACGATACTCCGCGCTGCGCGTCCATTCTTTCGTTGCTTCTCTCGCGCCGCGCCGAATACGTACGTCACCCTCGTAATCTCGCTAAGCCCCACAATTACAATTTCACACGCAGGATATCCAATCGTAAGAGCGAAGTTATTCGAGCGCGGGTGAATCACAAGGCGCCGCGAACGCTGCGGAGATGCTCGGTTTAAATGACACGGAAATGAGAGGCAATTAGTCCACGGAGATGGTCTCGCTCGCGTTGATCGCGATTCGACCGATAAAACAAGGTCGTAAATCGCCTCCGCGACATCGCCGCGCCGATGTGCGTTTGTCGCTTCAACCCATTTACATCGTAGCTCCAAATATGCAAGTAACTTAAGAAATCGAAGTTCGTTCAACTGACTGAGTCGGCCTGTATCACCGCGCATTAACGCACATCATAGGCAACAAGTGAACGTAGTCGAGCGTATTATTCCGCGGTTGGTGACAAGTGAACGCATCGTGGCTCGCGGAATATTCCGTGGCTGGTGACGAGTGACGATCATTATGCGCGGATTATTCCGCTTGCGGGTGCAAATGGATTAACGCTACATCGACTCGCGATCGAGGCTGAACTCGGCTGAACGGCCGATTTGAATGGCCTTATCTTATACTTAGGCCGGCCGACCGAGTACCATTTGTTTTACAGACGCAATTACGAGCTGCACGCGCACGCGCGAGCGGACGAATTGCAACAATAAAAATCAGTCAGACGCGCGCCGTCCGGCAGCTGCCGCGTCACCGGATTCATCCCCGCAGCCGGTAACTCGCCGGCGATGTCGCTGCCACTTTGCGTGCTTCGCTGCAACAAGTAGCTCGTGCTGTCGCCCCTGCGAGGGCCTCTCTCGTCGAGCGTGAGATCCGGCGGCGCAGGACACATTACGTCTGGCCGCGGCGAAATCCGTAGTCCACGCAGGATCAGCAGATTGCATGTCATATGGCCGGCTCCTCCGCCGGCTCATCGGGAATTCGACGTGGAGATTAATAGAGCGTAAAATTTCTCCGCTACTTTGAATAAGCCGCACAAAGTCGCGCAGGAAGGCCCGGCTTAATAGGAGGGCTGGCGGCCTACGCGCCACCTGAAGGCTGCACGTGTCGCCTCGGAGACGACACGAAGACGGCGAACGTGCCGTCTAGCGGCAGCGATCGCAGCCGCTATTCAATAGCAGCCAAATCTAGGCTTGCCAAGTCCAAAAGTCCAAATTGCCGGACATTTCTTCTTCGGTGCCCAAACCCAAGCCGGACTAAACCGGACAGAAATAATAATCATAACGTTACATCAAATACAAAATATGACAAGAATTTATTTACAATATTAATTTCCAAACAACTTTATAAGCAAGATTTGATTGAATAAAATAATAAACTATTACTTTTTTATTTCATATTAGGTGTACAACTTTGCTTCCACCGTTTTTTTTTTTTTTTTTCGAAATTCGAGGCTTTATTGTAAAAAACTGGTTATACATTTATGATTCAAAGTATTGTTACGTCATGCTGACTCAGCGAACCTCAAAACTTTTATATAAACAAGAGTTATCGAATTTATTTTTACTGATTACACGTCTAAATGCGCTCAGGCATGTTACCACACGACCTACCTCACAAGTTATCACACGAACAATTTCTGGAAATTTTGATACCCCGAAAATACTAATAATCTTAACCTAATCCCTATTTGATTTCCTACGAACTTAATCACTGATACCAGCATCACGACATCGTTCTTATAAATATCGATATTTACTTCTTAAGATAGTTGCCACGATTTTTTTTATTTACAAAAGTCTTTCGAAATCCTCTTATTGCCACATGCATCTTATCTCCTATAAAATAATCATCTGGAACATTCCCCTAAAAAACCCCACTCTCTCAACCGAGCTGACTTTTTGAGAAAAGTCAAAAGCCTCAGACACTTCTCGCCGATCCAGCACCCAGGACAGACGCTTCTCTCCAGCACCCCTTCAGGGTTTTCTTAACAATCAAGCCAACTTGTGGCTTAGACCAACCAGTATTCTTCACTTGTTAATTATTCGGTGCAACGATCTTGTGCCTTCTTGGGCCATTGAGAGCGATCCTGCCGAAATCAGCTGCCTGTCCTTGGCGCAGAACTTGAGGCATCTATTCTCACAGAGACGCAGCAACCACACCTTTCATTGTCTACTAAGATCAGAGAAGTCCAGCAGTAAGTTATTTATATTTTATTTTACCTGACCTCTTTCGTTTCATTTTTTTATCTATTCTTCTCTCTCTTTTCTTTTCCTTTCGGTTTACTTCCGTTTTCTATCCCCCTTGGCATTCCTCCTTAATTGTTAAATCAGACCCCAGTGGCCAAACCTTTCGATCACAGTCGGACATAACGAACACGGAATTTTGCTCAGACCGCGATTGTTTATACATCTATGTATACGTACACTTTATAAAAGCTTGTAAATTTTATTTCATTGTGAGCATCCGTCTAATTACTAATAAAACAAGTTGTTTGTAATTGTAAGCCAATCACGATTACCGACTAATTATTCTCAACAAAGATTCTCCCTTCCTTCAACCGTCGCTCACGGTCCTATCCCAGGTAAAAGGATTCAGTTCCTTGACCTAAATCAAGGACCACCGGCGTACGTCCGCGTCAGATAAAGGGATCGCTCCGATCCTTGATCTGTACCGCTGACTTGCAAGTACGTCGGAGCTTGCGAAAGCAAGCGCCAAGTTGCGCTCCTCCTCCAGGACGTAACAGTATTGTCCATCGCCGGCCACTACTTTCTCCCATCTTTCGGGCAGCGTGCGAATCCCGCGTTGAAAAAACTGTTCATCTTTTGAAGAGATCCACGAATCGATCCAATTTCTTACTTCTTCATAAGACCGGAAGTGCTGGTCGATCAGGCCAGCCATGGCACGTGTGCCATTGATCGAAACAAGTGATAGTCAGAGGGAGCAACGTCTGGAGAATACGGCGGGTGGGGTGGGACTTCCCATTTCAACGTTTCCAAGTATGTCTTGACCACTTTCGCAACATGGGGTCGAGCATTGTCATGCTGCAAAATCACTTTATCGTGTCTCTCGTTGTATCGCGACCGTTTGTCTTTCAATGCTCGGCTCAAACGCATTAATTGCGCTCGATAACGATCGCCTGTGATTGTTTCGGTCGGTTTTAACAGCTCATAATACACTACTACGCCGAGCTGGTCCCACGAAATACAGAGCATGACCTTGGAGCCGTGAATAGTCGGTTTGGCCGTCGACGTGGATATGCCCATGATTTTCTGCGCTTGGGGTTATCGTAATGAACCCATTTTTCGTCCCCAGTCACAATGCGATGCAGAAATCCCTTCCGTCTTTGCCTTTCAAGCAACTGTTCACGAGCAAACAAACGCCGTTCAACGTCTCTCGGTTTCAACTCGTACGGCATCCAATTTCCTTGCTTCTGAATCATTCCCATGTCCTTGAGGCGTTTTGAAATTGCTTGTTGAGTCACTCCCAATGATCGTGCCAATTCTTCTTGACTTTGACACGAGTCTTCATCAAGTAATGCCCTCCAATTCTGCATCTTCGAAAACCTTCTCTCTTCCACCGCTATGCCGGTCTTCGACGTGAAAATCACCGTTCTTGAGAGCATTCGCCGCAGCCTCGGCCGCAGATTTCTTCATATTGAAGCAGAAAATTAAAACCTCCCGCAAATGACGAGAATTTGGCTCGTAAACTGACATTTTCAATCGAGAATAACTTGATGACGCAGACACAAATCGACTAATGTTTCTATGGGGTTACGTTGACAGATGCCCAAGTTTATCGCATGACGTCTATGATCTATTTATTTCGACCACTACTTACCGCTAAAGCCGTCTATAGGAAAACGGCGGAAGCAAAGTTGTACACCTAATATATAGAATGATGGATCGGCAGATTATCTACTAGATGGCTTTTCGCGGCGCTCGATCGTCTGTAGACGCTTGAAACGGAGAAATGTTTCTAAAATCTGAACTCTCATTCCATTAATTGGATATAACTTAAAAATCGGACATATGACGTCCGGTTTGACTTACTACTAACCGAACACTGGACAAGACTTGTGAAAACCTGACAGTCCGGGTCAAAACCGGACAGTTGGCAACCCCAGCCAAATCATGAATTACCGCACGATCGACCTCCCTCTGTCGCTGATATATTATTAGTTGACCGTGTTGTTCCGCGGAAATTATTGTAATCGCTATTCTCGGCGCACCAAGGTTTCGCCAAGCGCGAGTGAGCGAAGGAATAAATCTCGAGAGAGATTCTGGTCTTCTCGACTCGCGCGAGACGCGTGCGGAAAATCGTGATATCGCGTAATTGATTCGTCCTACTTGCGTCGCGCGGCGAAGTCGGGAGGCGAAGGGTCGAATTGTTGCGCGAAGCTGAGGTTAACCGCTGAGGCAAAGCCAAAGGTCTCTCGATCTTTCACGCTCCTTTGGACAAAGCAACGGCGATATCGGGTAACCATCAATCATTCGAGTAACGACACCGACGTCGCGCGGACAGGGAAGAAGCAGCAGCAAGAAACCGCTTTGAAGGACAGCTGCGTCGGGTTTGAATTTCATGCTTAAATTCGTGCAAAGAAGTCATAAAGTATCGTGTTGTAGGGCGTCGCGCCGAATCGGTACGCGGTACTCCCTATACACCGCCATTTTCGTATCGCGTCATGTCGCTGGCCGGCAAACAAAAAAGGACCCGCCACTTAAATTGCATTACGACGAAGCTTGACATTCGGCGGTCGCATCCTGCTTCCCCCGGCCTTCCCGGCCGGCCGCGTGCAATTTCGCGATTTCGCGGCGCGCCGCGGTGCAACGCAAAACGCTACCGTCGCAAAAAAGCCTGGAAAGTCCGATCTCTCATGAAGTATTCATGAGATTTAATTAATTGGCCAATATTTACGCCGGCTTTAGATCGGTAGATCTCGAACGGGAAAGCCGTCCGAGGGGGGAGATTTATGACGAGGCGTTCCCTCCGTTTCGTCCGCTTCTCTTGTATCTCTTCCCGCTACAAAGCTACAAATAGATGCAACGAATGCAACTCGTTAATGGTAATCTTCATACGCGTTAATAATCTGAATGCATTAACAATCTCGATACATTAATACCTAAATACATTAATAAACTTGATATGCTCATAGAGCTCCCGATATCTTTCTCTCTCTTTCTCTCTCTCTCTCTCTCTCTCTCTCTCTCTCTCTCGTTTTCGGTCACTCACGCGTCACAGTGCTTCGTTTCTAAACCCGCTTGAAACTCGTGGTCACGATGTGTGACATTGCATAAAATAAAGCCGTGAGAAATATTGAAACATTTTTGCGGAAAGCCAGCCGAGAAGCTCGAAGCTTCAGCGTGCGCCAAAAGCAACCGCGGCCAAGTAGCGCTCAGTGCATCGTTAGAGTCGTAACTTTCATCGAACGCGTGCTGCGGGATCAAAGGACCACGCGAAAACTATTCCCATGATTGAACTTGCAATTCAATTTAGGAAATTTCCGCTGATCGACGACTTGTCGATAAAGCTCCCGAAATTGCTGATCGCGGTGGTTTAAACGGTGGTTAAGCAAGTGCCCTCGATAGGAATTTAATTGTCGGCATGTAACAATTATAAAAATATACCCGCGCGAAATCTGCGCGAGTCGGAGAACGGTGACCTGAGCGACAATCAGCGGCAACAAGAGGTCGGGCAATCGGAGAAAGAGAGAGAGAGAGAGAGAGAGAAGTTCAGCGACTCGATCGCAACGAATCGCGGGCTCAGTGCGACAGCCAGCTCGCTCCGTCGTCCTGGCGAGAGGACGAAGAGATCGCGGAATTCGCACTTCCGAGGCCGACGGGACTCGCAGGCGATCGCGGTCTCTCGTGGGCGCGGCGCGATCGACAAACCGGAAGAAGATCGATCACCGCGCCGGGCCGCCGCCATTTGTTCTCGTTGCGGTGACTTATAGAACGTCGCGCGTGCTTTACGAGCCGGGCGATCATTTATCCGCTCGCGCGTAACGGTACCCGGCTCGTACCTCGAATCAATTCTCTTCTTCCGACGCGCCGGGCGAAAAGTAGGATTCGCGCGTTTAACGCTGCGCGCGTCCGTGCAGCCCCCTTGATTTATCAGCGGCGCGACCGATTAATTACGCGCCCGGCGGCCGCGTTTAAAAGACTCCCCCCGCCCCGCTAACCGCGCTCGCCGCGTGTATCGAATCACTCCGATAATAACGCCCGTGCATTACTCTCCGCCGAGTCGCGCACCGTCGCGACGTTTGCTTAATGCCCCGCGCGGCGAATGCATTAATTATGTTTGTAGAAGAATTAATCAGCGCGCGTTATTCGGCCGCCGCGTATCCGGCGATTCGGGATTCCGCCTTTTCACCGCGCGAGCGACTCTCTCGGAGAAAGCGCGACGCATAAAAGTGAGGGTGATTTTATTCGATCGAATTCCTTCGCATGGCATTTCACATCGTGTGTCCTGGGATGTGCTCGTGTTTTTTTTTTTTTTTTTTCTTCAGAGTCCTGATATCTTTTTACGGGCGTCATACGCCGTCGACAACGTTGGCGATAATGTGTCGAAGGGATAAAACGCGATGGCAGGATACTTTTGTATTCTTTTCACTCGGCTCTCGTCGTCTAGATAAATAATATAATTGTTAAATAATATAATTGTTGCTGTCGCGTCTCTCTCTCCCTCTCTCTCTCTCTCTCTCTCTCTCTCTCTTATGACACACAAATTCGACGATTATCCTGATCCTCGGCTAGACGACCACTCTGGTTCACCGCGCTTCGCGGGAACATCACTGGCGCGCACAAGCATAAGCCGCCGTTGCGAAGAAAATAAAGCCGGGCGAAGCGGGCTCCTGTAATTTCCTTCTTTTTGTGAGGGGAGCGAGCCGGCAAATTGCCGGCCGTGGAAACGGACGAGTCGGCTTTCGGCGCGTGCCAGGCCTCAACTGGTGTTCGGTTGCGCGTTCGGACGTATCGCGTCGGCGGCGAGTCGAGAGTCGATATCTCGAGCAGCGCTCGAAGCAGCCATAGAAGGCGGAAAGTGCGTGCGTGCGCGACAGAGAGAGAGAGAGAGAGAGAGAGAGAGAGAGACGGGGGTGATACGAGGGGGATTCCTGTTGATTGAGTTACGGGCAACCTGTGTATATTAATTACACGCTCGAGGCGCACCGCGTCAGGTTGGTAATGATGTCGTCGACACCGGATTAGTTACACGCCCCTTTTATGTGCCTGACCCGTTTATCCGCGCCGGTGTGATCGTCGATGTCGACGAGCATCGCATCTAGAAAGTCGTCGAGAAAACGCGCGCTGCCGAGACCTCGCGAGGTTTCCAGCCTCGACTCGTCCTCGGCGCGACGACTTCCGCCGCGCGTGGTCATCGCAAAATCCTGCTGGTCGACGAGTGCCCGACTCGATCTGACGAGTCGCAGGAACCTACAGGGGTCGCGGTTGCGAAAACCGGTGAACCTGGTGGATCCTGGTGGATGCTAATAACAAGCCTCCGTCCTCTGAATTAGCCCATGGCGTCGGCTTCTTCAGCAACCATTAGCTGAAGCCCCGAGAAACCGCGATTGGCTGCTCAAGAAGTGAAACACGCTCTAGAGAGGTGGGCTCTGTAAAGAGAGGTGTCTCCAGTGTGATTTACAAAAATAATTTATATTAATTTCAGTATCGTAAAATTTGACCACCCTGCCAAGAATGATCGAAGCAACGCTTTTTCGAGCCTCAGCCGTTGATTATTGAAAAACCGGACATGACGAGCTAATTTGGAGAACGGATTTATGTCTGTGGCGTCCGAAAATCTCCATCATGAATCATCTATGCTAATTTCAGTGTCGCATAAATTTAACAATTTATGTACCGCCACCAGAAGTGACCGAAATGTGAAGGTTTTCTGATGTCCCAGCCATTCATCACTCGACAACCCGACATGACAGAATCCTCCGGAGAACGGACTCACTTTTAATATCCGCAAGGAATCGTTCTTGTAACTTTTTACAGGGTCAAATCTTGCAGCCTCCGTGTTACCCGTGAAGAGAAACACTTCTGCAGCGGTGCAATGGAAATGCAACAGAAACGGGTGCGGGTGGCAAAACTTTCCAAAGTGTCGAGAGAAGATTGTGTCGTGAGAAGCAAACGCGCGTGCAACGGTGGATCTCTCGAGTCATCCGTGTTGCAAGCGCGTTCTCAGCCGCGGCAATGATTGCAGGCCCGATGCGTGTTCCAATTCATATTCACGAACTCGGCGAGCGTGCGTGTCGACGCACACTCTGTCATCGCGCGTAATCGGTGCTCGGATCTCTCTATGTATATTCGATCATCGGGGGGATACGCGCTCATCGCCGGCGAGCCGCCGACAAATCGACACTGCTTTCTATCAAGGCTCGTAAATTGGATGATTAATCGAGCCGGGGAGGAAGAGAATGGAGCGCCCGGGCGAGATTCGATCGCGCCGGGCCGGAGAGGAGGCGAGTTTAAACAGCAGTTGCGCGCGGTTAATGTCGAAAGCGCTTCTGCGCGAATGAAGATCGAAGGATGGTAGACTTCGGGCACCGGATATCGACCGCGAAGAGCGAAAGCCGAAAAAACGAGCAGGATAACGGCGAGAGGGAAGACGAAGTCAAGGCCCGTACCATCCGGCTTTCGACGCACACGAGATTTTCGATCCACATGCTTGCTCGCAGATGATGTCTGCATACCGGGTGCGCCGAGAAAGAAAGACGCCTCTAAGAAACGATTCGCGAGCGACGACGGCCGTAAATTAAACATCTGTAAAGTAGCGCGGCTTTTCGCGGGGCATAACGATCCACAAATCAAGCGTCCGTTTATATTCGTATCAGGGCGATGTCAATCTTGGAGAACGAAGGCGAGAGAGAGGGAGAGAGAGGGAGAGACCAATCGGATGCGATATCTCTCTCTCTCTCTCTCTCTCTCTTCTCTCGCTTCTTCATCGCCGAAAAGGATACTTCGAATGCTTGTAGGGCAAATTCGCAGCGAAGCGAATTTGCTGTTCGACTAATTTGAACATCTCCGTGAGAAAAGAACGAAGCGGGAGAGAGAAAGGGAAAGGGAGAGAGAGAGAGAGAGAGAGAGAGAGAAGGGATAATTCATTTTATCTTTAATTATATCGCACGTTAGTCACGCGCGCGAACTTGCGAAACTCGATGGTAATTTCGCGAGCTGTTGACGCGAACCATCGTGCCCCCCCCACCGCGGATGGCCGATTAATCGCGCATAGATGGAACGCGATTAGATGATTTGGTGGCAATCAGGCACACACACACACACATTCACACGTATGTGCAACACGCCGCGCATCTCCATAACGACCCGTTCCCGTTCGGCCTCTTTTCCCATGTCCATCCCTCCGTGTCCACTTAGTTATTCCTAATTCCCGCCTGGCTCTTGACGATCAGATAAGCGACGTCGTTTCGCCTCCTCGTGTGCTGCTTTTAATTAGCCAATTTACAATCACGGACGTCGCGTGTCGTGTTCTCTCTTTGCGCTTAGCGATGATGAGCAGATCTCACAGATAATAAACCTCTTCATCTGCTCGATTTTCAATTACACGTCTATGAGCTGACAAGCACGCAGATCGGATGCCGGACGCTCATTATAAGTGGACCCGCCGCGGCGAAGAATCCCGACGGAATTCAACGCCTCGTTGTGCCGTTTACGGCGGCAGACATTGCCTGTCGTCGAATTATGCCTCGCCGTTACACGCGGAACTGTAAACCATCCGACGAGTCGAAGATTTCGTATAATTATCATTAAGGCCATGATATACGATCGTAACATTCCGGATTAAAGCAGGAATAAAATACTTCAACGAGATTAGGTACTTTCTTTCACTTCCCGCGAGAGAGAGAGAGAGAGAGAGAGAGAGAGAGAGGGAGAGAGAGAGGGAGAGGGAAAGAGAGAGAGAGAGAGAGAGAGAGAGAGAGAGAATGGATCCTTATCGTTGGGTTTTAACTCCGTAATGAAGCGCAGAGCTGCAAACCATTTCACGGATCGCAGATTTAAGATCGCTATCACCACGACTATGATATATAATTGCAAATGTTCGTGATAAAAGCGGGAATAACAACATTGCTCGTGTTAGCTCGCGCGAGCGATCTCTGCGATCGCGGCGTTATCGCGAAATCTCTCTGGTCTGGCACGAGCGAAGTTCGCGAGCGCAACAGACTGCACAAATGAATAAAAGGCCCGAGACTTTGTGTAACAAAAGCCGGTAATATTGGCGGCGGCGGCGGCGGCGGCGGAACCTCCCTTCGTACCTTCGTTTCACGATACACACCTGTCCCGTCACGAAGCCAATCACGGCGCCCTAACGAACGCGGTCGGAGAAAGCCCTTTTGTGTGTCCGCAGCTTCGTCCTCAGCCGAGCGCCGACTGGCCGGCCCTTTTTTTTAATTGCATCGCATCGCAGCGCCAGTAACTTACACGCGAAGCCGTGCGCATCGAAACCGCCGGTCATTACGAGCCTTCTAATTAGTACGATTGCGTTGCTTATCGCCCCCTCGGCGCGTCGTAATTGATTTCGACCGAAAGGCGCGCGAGAGGTGTTGGTCGTCCGGCGTTTGCGGAATTTCGCGAATCGTGTCGTTGGTCGGCGGGAGCTTTCCACGCATTCATGACCACAGATGACATGAATCGGCACAACGATCGGACGCTCTTGTATTGTTCCTGAGCGATTTTCAAGATTCCACCGGTACCGTTCTGCTCGCTGAAAGAGGAGACTTCACGCCCGCTGCTTCACGCTGCGGCCATTGTGAACAAATATTGCAAATAATGCCCGTTTATTCGACGCCCTTCGCGGCGCCGTGCAGCGACTCATGCTGCAATCCCAAAATGGAAACTCGACAGACGATTTTGATACATCGATTTTGCCACCGTGGGGCGTGCGGATATCCCCTCCCCCTCCCCCACCCCCCAGCGGGCAGTTTTATGGGTCCAATTACGAAGCTTAAAGAATTTAAGTGGCCGTAGGCTCGCTCGTAATTGAAACGAGTATTTTTTGCGCGATGCGCTGGACCAGCGAGAAGGAGGCAGTCAATTTGCGACGAGGTCGACGGTGTTTTTATGGACGCGCCAGTTAAATCCATGCAACTTGCTAAATGCTCCGTAATTCGATAATTAACTATTGGGTCACGCGTCGTCACGTTTGATCGGAGGATATTCCTCTCGTCATCGCGCGGTGGAAAAATATCCTTTATTTCATCAGGCGGAGAGAAGAAAAATACTTGGCGACGAATCGAGCGGAGACCTCGACGATCACCTCCCGACACCCCAATGCGCACGCGCGCCGGCGAAATTATCCTCGTCGAGGTCCCGCTCGTTCAGCTGAACGAAACGGCAAATAACGCCCCGAGCGACTTTCCTCTCCTCTCCGTGACGGGAATACGCGCGGCTCTGGTGTGGTCACGCCGATAGTTTAGATGCATAAGCGATAAGCGTAGGTGATACGGATCGCACACAAGCACACAGAGATTGAGCGCGTGTGCGTAGCCAGCGCGTGAAAGTATTGGAGTGTGGCCAGGTAGTGGTCACCTGCCGCACAGGTGCCCCCTCCTCCTTCGCTATCTCGTAACTCAAGCTGTAGCCCGCCACGAAGGTGGCGAACTCTCGGACGGAGCTTCGGGGTGATCCTAACCGGCGGTCACTTCCAGGTGTAGAAGCTCAACACAATCGGCTTCGGCTTTGTTTCGGTCTCGCCTAAGCATTAATGGCCAGATCAATTCGGAGCGCGTTCAAGTTTCAAGGAGCGCGGCGCCGCGCTCGTCCGTGCGGGAATTATCAATCACGGCGAGCGAGGTCTCTCGCGTCGCTCCGCGCATTCCCAGCCTGTCGATTCGCCCCTGTGAAATCCCCGTGAAATCCGCAGACAATAGAAGCGCCCGAGGTCCGTGTCTCAAGGGATCGTTTCTCAGATCTCGCGCTTTCCCGCGGTCTCCTGCTTCCGTCGCGTCGACGGAATTCGAGGTCAGCCCGTCTCATTTGAGGAAATTTCAAGTCACGGCTATATAGTTCTCGCCCTGGAAAGAAGCGACAAATTTCCGGCCACGTGAGATTTTCGCAGATCGCGCGCGCGGGGGGGGGAGGGAGCCGGAGTGATTTCTGCGAGAGCGCCGCCGAAGGAATTCTCGTCCTTTCGCCCGGCCTATTAACTCGACGGCGTTGCGCGATATCCTCAACGATACTTGTCTTACCGCCGGTGGTGTTATCATCTGGCACATCGGGGCCTTATATTCCCTTCGCTTCGCTTCGCTTCGCGAGCGGGCGAGCGGGCGAGCGGGCGCTCCTGCGCACGTGTGTAAGCGGGAAGAAAAAGAGAAGCGGCGGGAACAGCCGTTCGGCAGAACGCGTTCCAGGATTAACTGACCAATTTACTCGTGCTCTTCTCTTTCTTCCCCGACGGGATTACTAGGTTTCGGGCTTTGTAATCCTCTTTTACCATTGTCGACGCGCCAACGACGAGAAATAATACATTGCCCGCTGATGGGCCCCTCCGGCTCCTCCTAAAATACGCACGCTCCTCTTCGGGGTCCTGCGAGAGCGTCGGATCCTAATCCTACGATGCGCGTTTCGGAGTGTCGAAGACGACCAGGGGAGGGGAAATTGTGAGAAATACTTTTCTTCGCAGGCGGCGGGGGGGGAGGGGGCGGGCGGGCGGGCGGGAAGAGAGTTACGACGCGGTCGTCTAAAAGTAAGGCGTGCGTTGTCACTTCTCATTGCCGCGATCGCTCGTCGACGGTTTTATCTTCCACCGGAACGCTGTCGCCGCTCCCCGCGTTAACGAACGCGACAATTCGCGGCGACGTGCGCGAAACGAGCGTACGCAATTATCCTTTATTATTTGCATTACCGGCATTACCGTGCACGCGAGCGCACGACAAAAGTTGCTTACGCAATTATTAACGCGGTAATTATACTTACCCGCGGCTCTCGACTCGCGCGGCGCGCGTCCAACGTAAGACGACGTGTTACGTTTTCGAAAAGAAGAGCAAAAAGACAGACAGACAGACGGTCAAACAAACAGACAGAGAGAGAGAGAGAGAGCGAGAGAGCGAGAGAGAGAGAGAGGGAGGGAGGGGAGACTTTCCCAGGGAAATTATACGCCCGGACGTTCACGATGATTAACGTAACGCTACATTTTATCGCGCACGATATAATTATCCCCGTACCGTGAGATTGTATCTCGTTAACAATCATGAGCAACAATTACTTTATTTTGCCAGGGAAATTGCGCTCGCTGCTGGACGCAGCGAGCGAACAATTCGCGGGGCCGAGAGGGGAACGGGCCCCGGTGACGGCGAGCACACGTGCGAGCATACGAGTCGCGAAGTCGGGAGAAAAGACGTGTTGCGCCGCGGGCGACAATCGGGCGAATATTAATTATCGTAAACAGTACCGGTTCAGAGATTAACGCCAAATTAAGAAGAAGGTCGGTCAGAGCAGAGAGGCGTCGGCGACGGCAGTAGCGGCGATGCGTCGGGGATTAAAGCCGCGATAAAGCATCACGCTCGACCAGCTGTCGGAAAGAAACACCGTTTATAATTCGAAAATTAATTACGTCTATGTTGGATGTATCTCCTCCCAATTATCATACGGGAGTATCTCGCGCGCTCGTACGGCGCTCGCGCGGTGCGTGAAAACGTAACGCGCTCTCGCGAAGACGCGAAGAGAATCCTCCGGCCGGAATCACTTTGGGCCAACTTAGTCTCCGGCTCTCTTTCGTTGTCTCGCAGCGAGCGGACGACAAAGCAGCGGCCACCGGGCGTGAGAGATCGATCGATCGATCGATCGATCGATCGCGGCGAGTCTCGGCGTGAATTTCCTGCTCGGAATCGAGGCGGAACAGGCGGAGCGAGCGCGCACGAGGGTGATCGATAAATCGTCGATATTTTTAAGATGCTACTAATTGGTCGGCATGAGTCGCTCGTGTTACGGCGGGCTCTCGCGATTGTAACGCCCGGGCAGCACAAGTTATCAAGCTATATGGCGCCAATAAAGCGAATATACGTTCGGGATCTCATCTTGGCGCGCGAGCGCGAGCTTGAGGAAAGGAAAGAGAGAGAGAGAGAGAGAGGGGGAAAGAGACCGGCGCGTTTGGTTTTACGAGGCGCGTTTTGTAGCGCGAGCACGAGGGCGCCGGTAATAATCGAAGGAGGATGAAGAAATACACGGAGCACGCGTCTCTATGTGGTGGTGTAACACCCGTGCTGGAATACGGCTACGGAGGTAATCCTGATAAGATTAAGCGCTTTACAGTCGTTGACGTATGAATGAGTACGCGGAATGAAGATAAAGCGGGATCGCACTCGTACATTACGCGCCAAACGATGTTTATTAAACACAGCACGACCATCACGTTGACCGACATATCGAAGGGACGGCTTTCCTCTCTCTCTCTCTCTCTCTCTCTCTCTCTCTCTCTCTCTCTCTCTCTCTCTCTCTCTCTCTCTCTCTCTCTCTCTCTATCGTCGCGAAATTAGCCTGGCTCTCTTATCACGCGCGTTGACCGAGTTTTTGCGCGCGGCCGCGGACGGATAACAATGCGAGATAAAAGAGTCCACGGATAGTTGAGGGAGAAGCACGCGATATATATATGTATATATATATATATATATATATATAGAAAGAGAGAGAAAGAGAGAGAGAGAATTTATATTATAATTTCTCCGCCACGTGTTACACTCGAGAGACACCTCCGATGCGTATCTTCAATGTGTGTATCTCTCGAATATTTCGAGAGAAATTACACGGGAGATAACGAGAGATAATAAAAAGCGAAGTTTGCTGTTCCCTTTCATCGACGAGGTAGTACGAGTTTACGAAATACGGAGGTGCCAATCGAAGAAAGCTTGTACCTCATATCGAATGATACATTGTGGGTATTTAAAACGTTTGTTATGTAAATGCAGATCGCGGAACACGGCTCGGCCGAAACATGCTCGGACGGCATGCGTACGCGTACACGTATCGCACGTATGCGTGTACCGGATCGCGCGCGATCGCGGACGTAATTTCTTTTCTGCCGGGCTCTCATTGTAAAAAGCCACGGACAGGAAACACACGCGAGGCGAACCGCGCGACGTAACTCAAACGTTCGCCGATGCTCTTCCCCCGTATAAGCGTTAAATGAGCGCTCCCAAGCGTTATCCACGTGATAACACGCTCCGCGATCAGCTGCGCCGAAGAAAAGCGCCGAGACACGGAGTCAGGACGCGGAAATGTCAAGGAACGGGCGGCGCGGCTGCGAGAGACGAGAGAACGCTGGTCGTGTCGGTCGTCGGGTTCATCGAGTACTCGAAAAGGTATTTACATAATCGATAATTGAGCGTAGCAGGGCCGGAGCGCGTTGACCTTCGGCGCCTTCTGCAACACCTTGTTCTCGGGTCTCGTGAAAGCAGAGGAGGCCACGCGCGCGCGGCCCGACTACCATTAAATTGCCGTAGCGGGTTACGTTGCTTGCGAACACGCGTCACCTTGTAGCAGCACGTGGTAGCATTTATAAATGTTCGGCCGGGACCCGCGCGCGTAATTTATACGATGCGCATAAAGAAAGTACGGGGAACACGGAATCGTTAATGACGCCGCGAATTAGGACGCGATATTTTCTCGCGCGTCAGCGTCCATAACTGCGCTTATTAACGCGGACGCTTATCTCGGAGCGGAGCGGAGCGGAGCGGCGAGACGTCCAGCAGACCTCGCCGATTCTAAGCCCGCCCGTGTGCGCGCACTACCGTTATCCCGGTAATCGTAATAAATATGTGTGTACGAAGAGGTGAGCGCGCGCGCACTCGCGAAATAAACGCCGGCTGATAAATTAAAGAGACCGGAGAGTCTCGCGATATAACGCGCGAGAGAGAGAGAGAGAGAGAGAGGGGGGAAAGAGAGAGAGAGAGAGAGAGAGAGAGAGAGAGAGAGAGAGAGAGGGATGATATATATCCGCGCGCGGGTCTCTCCTTATCGACGGCGCATCGGCCCGTGTAATCGCGTGTCGAATAATGAAATACAATTAAGGGTGAAAATTCGCCATGGCCGATGGCCCCATAAGAGTCTCCGCGCGGGTGCCTTTTATGGCGAGGTGCGTCGGTGGCACGTTAATTACGTACGAATTCGGTATCGAGGTACGACGCGCGCGCGCGCTCGCGCGATACCGTAATGAGGTATAACAATAAAGTACGCGAAACAGGAAGAATCACCGTGCAAGAAAAGAGAGAAGAGTAGCGGACTCTCTTTTTTCTTTTTCTCTTTCGCTCTGGACCTCGCGCGCTCCTCCTCCCTCTCTCACTCTCCCTTTTCTCTCCCGCTTTTTCTTTCTCTTTTATCCCTCCCTCTCTCTCTCTCTCTCTCTCTCTCTCTCTCTCTCTCTTGCTCTCTACATCATTACCTTTACATCTTAATCAAATTTCGCTTTCGCTGAATATATTGGCGCTCCTCCATGTCCGAAGTAATCGATGTAAAGTCAATTTGCACAAAGTCCCCTTCGCGAGACAAAGTGAAATTATTCAGGTGTATCAATGTGAGCGCGAATCGTAATTCAATGCGAAGATCGCAATTATCGATACGAGGCAGCGGCTAGCCGCCTGGAAAAGTTCGCGCTCGCCTCTGCATCTCCTTACGGTCTTACCGTTTTAACGTCGTTCGCATTAATTTCGCGCGACGAGCGCGCCAATTTAAGTTACCTTTGTGTTAATATTTTATCGCGTGCCGCCGAGTTTTGCACGGCTCTTTTGCACCGGGCGACCGTCTCGGTCATTTTTACAGTCGCCCTCGGCCGAAACTCGGCGTCGCCGGATTCGCAAACGGCATTATAAACTGTTCATTGCTTGATATTTTACTGCCAATGTTAAACGAGATACCGGCGAGAGAGCGAGAGAGCGAGAGAGCGAGAGAGAGAGAGAGCGAGAGAGAGAGAGAGAGAGAGAGAGAGAGAGAAAGAGAGAAAGAAAGAGACAAACTTGGCGGCGTCGTCGTGGCCGCGCTTTCGTATTTCGGGGATAAGGCGATCGGGTGACAATTAAGCTTCCAGGAGGAGGACCGCGCGCGGAACCGAGCGAGTTGGCAGCTGTTTTTCTCACATGCTCGTAACACGATCGCAATTTTGCTCGGCCCGGCCGGGCGGCGCGCCGCGCTGCGAAATACCCCGTTACATGCTTAGTGATTTTATGCCCCTCTTAATATGAGCGCACACCCTTTATCATCTTATGCACCACTTCCGCGGGCAGATACGTTGCAAGGTGTCAGAAAATTGGTCTCGTAGCCTGCACGGAAATTTCGGTAACGCAACACAGGATGCTTACGTAACGCGCGATTCCCCGGCACAATGCGGGATCTTCATCTCTCGCGGCCGTTCGCCTTTTTAACGGGAGAATATAACATTGCGCGATATATATACGTATATCTTATTCGCTCCTGCTTTCTTTAGAATAGAAGAAGAATTTTCGCGCAGTTTCGCGTAGGTGTAGACATCGGGACTCGTCACGAGGCAGAAACGCACAAAACGCGTAATGCACTCTCGCGCGAATTTCCGTCGCGACAAGAGATTGTCAGTTTCGACGACGGCGATCTCTCAAGTGCAAAGTCCGCGCCGCGCCGTGCCGGACGGCGGATCCTTCACATAAATCCGCGGCGAGCGGAGGGGACGCTAGACTTCAGCGTGAAAGCTCGCGTTTTACACGTTCTAATCCAGCGGACGATTCCTGCGGTGGATAATTATCCGCGAGGTACGAGCGGACACACACACACACACACACACACACACACACACGTGTGTCGGGACACGCTGGGGGACGCGCGTTTAACGATAATCACTCGCGGGGAAGTCGGGAATTCGAAAAAGTCCCGTTCCACGATGGTGGCCGAGCGCGGCAATTTAATTACTTTCCTTAACGACACCAAAGTACAGCAGCGGGACGACGGGAGGGAGCGGGACGGGAAGGAGGGCGAGCTCGCTCGCGTACGCGGGGCTCGCTTAAATCAAGGGAGCTTATCAGCGCGCGCGCGCAGCGTTTACCGCCGGCATTTAGTTGAAATTAAGCGCGGCTTACTCGCGCGCCTCGGGGATAAATCGGCGAAATCATACGTCTCGGCGCATTCAATTACGGCTCTCTCTTCGCCGGGGCCCTCCGCGATCGTGAAGCCGCGCGCTTAACCGCGGGCCCAGCCTAAATTCCGCCCGCTGTTTTGTTACCGGCCTCTCTTCCCGCTTTCGGCCGATCCCATCTCGTCGTAAAAGGGCACCTCCGCATCACCGGCAGCCATTTCGTCTCGATCTCGTCTCGCGGAACGCGATCGAGCGCGTTCCTCTTGCGTGGCGTTTACCGCCGGGGCGCGCCTCAGGGTGCGCCTCCGGGCGACCTCTCTCTCTCTCTCTCTCTCTCTCTCTCTCTCTCTCTCTCTCTCTCTCTCTCTCTCTCTCTCTCTCTCTCTCTCTCTCTCGTCGAGGAGAAGAGCCGGTCGCTCGATTTTCCGCGCTGCGGCGGCACGTTTGTGTCGAGAATTGTGCTTATCTTAACCACGTGGAGTGTAATCGCCTCGCGTAATTGCTCGAGAGAGCCGGGTGGACTCGCCGAAGAAGACGTCATCGGACGGAGCGTTCCGGTGACGCGCATCCGAGCAGCGAGCGCAGGGCTTGAAGGGCCATCGGGAGCGACGCGCCATCCGCCTTCTTCTCTGCTCAAGAGACGCATTTGCTAAATCGCAGCCGATTACCGGCGATAACGATGCTTCATCGCCGGAGACGCGAGCCCCGAGAATTAAGGCGCATCTGGCAGCATCCTTCGGCAACCTCCCTCTCACGACTTTTACGCTCCTTCACAGAGATTTAAAGGGGCGTGTCCGTGGTGCGCGCAAGAAGCACCAGGAAGAAGAGCGACGCACACAGCTGATTCGGGCTCGCTTAATGGTCCTCTTACCCGCATTCCTTCATTAATGAAAAGCGCCGGCGGTTATTATCCGTCCGCGGACCGCCCCGCGTAGGAATTCATCGTCTTGTCGCGTATCTGCTGAATTCTCTTTCGCCAATTTTGCTCCTCCTCTTTCTGTTCTCTCCGGTTTAAGATTCCTTCCTCTCTTCCCGAATGGCGACGGCGGGGAGGGGAGGGGCGGTGGAGAGAAGAGATCGACCGGTAACTTCCGCGCCGGTGGAAGCGCGACGACCATTTCTCCTCGCTCATTGAGGACCTTGGCAGAACGGAGGGCGGCTACGTCTCTTCTCGAGGAGGGTCGCAAAGTTTTGCGACTTCATTCACCACGGGTCAAAAGAGAGAGGGGGGGGACAGGGTCTTCCACGCGATCTCATTCATACCCCCGTGGAACAACCTTAAGGTGCCGTGAACGGAAGCACGAGTCGCTTCCTCTCGCCCTTTTCATTCAGCCCCGAGGCAAGCCCCGGGGGTACTTCACCCTTTCAATTACCTCTTTTCGGGGAAAGAGACCAGTCTGTAATTTCACTCGTCGCTGTCGTCGAGTATCCTCCGCCTGTTAGCTTCTTAATCGCGTTAGAGGGAAACTAACCCGCAAAAGTGGCTCGATCCGTCTACAGGAAACGACGTTTCCAATTTAATTTTTCATAACCGCTCCGAGTGCCGTTCTCGTAGGTCGAACATTCACTCCCGCGAGACGGAACGTTCTTTTCATCCGGTTGTTGGATCTCGAAGAACCAATTCATCAACGATACAATGACGAAGAGATCTCAAGCCCTGCGAGGAAGATATCACCCGCTGAGGCGTAAGCAGCAAAGTAAACGATTAAAATTCGTAGGCCGACACGAAGCGGCGAATTGCAGAGTGAGAAGAAACGCGTGAGTGAATACGGCGGATACGTGGGTGAGCCGAAACAAAGGTGTTCGCGTTCGCGCTGCGATTAGCGACGCCAGCGGGCTTCGCTAGGTGTAATTCCGACTGCCGAACGTAATTAATAACCCGCATTGAATAGAAATAGCGAAAAGCTGAGAGTCGACGATGCAGGCAGCTTATAAATCAGGTTTTACCTTTATCGGTAAGCGGGCGAAGAGGAAGAACTACAGAGAAAGAGACAGAGGGAAAGAGAGAGAGAGAGAGAGAGAGAGAGAGAGAGAGAGAGAGAAAGAGAGACAGAGAGAGAGGAGGGAGGGAGGAGGGAGGGGAGGGAGAAAGGAGAAGCGCGCTCGACGATACGTAAAACGTCGCGCAGAGCGTTAATGGTGCGCGAGAGCCGGCCTAACGACGGAATAAATTGCTTTACTCCTCAACGACGTGCTTTATGACTAGGTGAAATTTATTGCGGCACTTTGCCGGACGCCCCTGCGAGGCGCGCCACGCGACCGCACGCTTTTAACATTAAAACGCGGAATTAGTCGGCGCGAGCGACGCGAGACGACGACGCGCTCGCCGCGCGATATTCCGCCGCTGCGTGTGCCGGGCAGCTTTCAATTATCGTTCGCGTGAAAGCTGCGATTTTTAACGGTGAAAGAACCTTCGGACGAGGTTCAATCGGACCGGGGGGAGGGGGGAGGGGGAGAGGGCGGACGGGAGGAAGAGGAGGAAAGGACGTTCGTAAGAATCGTAAATTAAAAGTGCGGCTTGCGCGAGCGAGAGCACGCTCGAAACGGCGAGATATAGTGAGAAAATTGCCGTTCGCGCACAGCGCGGTGTTGCGACTCTTCTGTTATCCTCGTCGACGTCGACGAGATTTCGGCGTAAGCCAGCGAAAGCCCCGGCATCACGCCGATTGAAACACACCTTTCGCGAAGATGATGCGTCGTTCGTTTTACACGAGGAGTTATCTTAATGACGGAGCTCTCTCTCTCTCTCTCTCTCTCTCTCTCTCTCTCTCTCTCTCTCTCTCTCTCCGCGTCCGCCGGCACGCCACCAGCTGTAACTCTTTTGCCGAAAACATGAAATTTCATACCTCTCCCTCGTCCCGTCTCCTCACGCAATCAAATTCGCCGGCGTATGGACGCTCTCGCACGGATAGCGCTCGTTCGTTCGTCCGCTCGCTCGTACGTACAAACGTGTACGAGTAGATCACAATCTGCCGGCAACCCTAACGGAAAAGGAAAACCCCTCATTAGAGGCAAACCCAAAGTGAGTGGTAGCGTCTCATTAACGAACCCTCTATCGGGACCGTATGGATATGTCTGCTCGTGCTTGGAAAAGAAGCTCAATGGTCAGGTGCAACCTCAAAGCGTGCGCGCAGCTGGCAACGCTATCCACCTCCTCTCTCGCTCCCTGCCCTCCTCCCGCCCTCTCGGCATGAATTCGCCGAGACGGAGCTTTTCCCTCTCACTTTTCCTCCGCCCGGGACTCGCCCGGTTCCCGCAGGAGGAGTCGCCGGCGACGCGAGCGAGTGTTTCGACGAGGGGAGAATGTGCGTTTGAAATCTGGGCGAGAGGGAACTCGCGAGTCGATTAAGAGATCCTCACGGTTCTGGCCGTCTCGTCTCTCAGAATTGTCATATAATTGTAAATATATTTTAATGATATACCACCTCTCTCACTCTCTTTTCTCTCTCTATATCGACATATCGATTGCATCATTCCGAGCGCGAAGAAACTGATATGCTAATTGTTACCATTTTTCGGGAAGGAGGTTGGCCTGCGAATTAGTTTGCTAGATATTAATGAGTTAATCGCTTATTTCGCTACTTGTAGCGAATTACACAGCTTTCTCGCAGAACTTGAAATCTCTTTGTCGTCGCCGTCGCTGATGAATTGGTTCTTCAAGATTTATGAACCGGATTAACCCCTGAACACTGAGATGTTTCTCTTACCTCCTCTTATCAGGACGGTTGAATTTCCATAATTTTTTAAATTTCTTTTTAAATGTACATGAACTGTAAATATTTGGTAGAAACTTGTAGCAAAACAGTTTTAAACGATACGCAATTTTTAAAGGAAAAATAACCTTCAGCTGAAGAAGAAAATTTCCTTTATCTGAGCATAAATGGTCTAAAATATTTATTACAACATTACAAATATCCTAGCACCTAGGACACCGCCGTGTAATGTCCTGCTATCTAGTTAAGAAATATCATCGGGTGAATGTTTACCCATCCTAGTGTTTAAGAGTCAAACAATATCCGGTCCAGCGAACAGTAAATATTCGATCTGTGAGAGCAGCATTCGCAGCGTATGAAACAGTTAGCTTGAAACGTCTGTAGACTGCCGACGGATTGGGCCGCTTTCGCGGATCAATTCGCCCCCAGCGCGATTACGAAGCAGCGAACAACTGAATGAAAACATGTTCTGCCTCGCGGAAAACGGAAAGCGCGACCGACCGTCTTCAGCAACGAGGAGCAGCCGAGCGCTCGAGGACGTTGCGCCGAGCGCGAATCGGCCGCTCCGGAGCTCGCGACGTTCCGCCGAGGGCGGCTGCTCGAATCGGGGACCTAATTTCGCTCGTGGCCAGCACGACGGAGCGTTATCCAGAGCGAATCGCGCACGGCTCGGCCCGGACGCGGCTTTAATCGCCGGTGAAATCACTTAAGTAGACGTCCGTGAAACGCGGTTCCGCGTTTTCGGCCCGGCGTAATGGCGCGGAATGGCAAATGATAGCCGGTGGTGGTCGCCGTGTACGCGTTCCCACTCCGCGCCGGCCCAGCCGGGCTGGGCCAGACACGGGCCCCGTTGCTGTGCGAGAACGCGAGAGCCCGTCGTCGCCACCGGCGCGCACCGTCGTCGTCGTCGTCGTAACGCTCTCGATGCGCGCGCCGCGGCCGCGGTCAATTTCCATAATTTCAGGCGCGCGTCTCGCGCGCGCACTTCGCGAGGTACGCAACCGCGAAAGTCGGCCTTCGCGGCAGATATAATAATAATTTCGCCGTGCACAACACACGCGAGCGAAGCCGTGCGCGACGTCGGCCGAGAGAGAGAGAGAGAGAGAGAGAGAGAGAGAGAGAGAGAGAGAGAGAGAGAGAGAGAGAGCGGGACAAAAGGACTCGCTGATAAGGACGACAGGATTATCTCAGAATATTCTCAGGAACATAGAAGGACCCTGACGTAGCGATGGGCAAATATCGATCGAGGAAACAAGCATCGATTCTTACTTCCTTGAAAAATCGATCATATCAGACCGATATTTTCGCGGCCGATTGTTCCCTAGATCGATTATTCTTTTCGTCGATTATATATATCACTAGATTTGTTACTGAATTTTTGTCACCAGGGAATTTGTTTACTACTATCAAGGCCCGTCTACAATAGCTGCAAAAATAAAGTTGTAACAGTAAACAGTAAAAAATAAACCGACAACAGTCGACTATTATAAGAACGATCGACTTTAATTGGTTTATTTCTTGGAGCTTACGCCTATAGCCTTATTCTTACATAAGCTTACGCTTGCGGCCATTGTGAGAAAGGGCTTTTAAGGTTTTAATAATATATTAATTTATTGTTGCAACATATAACTCTTCACGTTAATTTAAAATAAACTAGGGAAACATCGATTGTGTGCAGAAACGATTTGTTTGATAATCGATTAAATCGAAGACGATGCTTTTTCTTGACGAAGCCCAGACGAAGCCCTATCCTGAAGGATATCCCGAGAATACGCTCGTTTCGGCCTGCTGGAAGTCTTTCTCGTCTATTTGCGCTTGTCGCGCGGCTGGTCGTGACTTGGGAAGTGCTGACAAAGCGTCGCGAGGTCGGCTGACTCTTCGCTCGATTCTTCGCTAAATTCTCTCGCTGCTGATTCTCGGTTATCTCCTCGGCTGATCACATCGCGTCGATGTAATCGCCGGTGCGATTGAGTCGGTCTGTAATAACCGGAGAAACGCGCGTATCGACGAGAAGTACGGCCTTTTTTCGGTATTACGCGCATCTTTCCATGTATAGCCTTCCTTTCTCTCTGTCTCTCTCTCTCTCTCTCTCTCTCTCTCTCTCTCTCTCTCTCTCTCTCTCTCTCTCTCTCTCTCTGTCTCTGTCTCTGTCTCGGTCTCTCTCGCGAGCCAGGCTCTACAGCGTCCGAGGATGAAGGAAGGCCCATGGGAACGGGATAACGTCGTTATCGAGATGTCTCCATTTAATTTCGCGCAGATGTCACGTTGGGCGGCGATACGGACGCGATTTGCATGGCAGGATCGTTTCTTCATCGGCTGTCCTTTCACTTCTCTCGCTGATTTACGCCCGAATAAAGCGAGCGCGTCGTCATGCTATACCGCATTGTAACGAGCGATTATCGCGGTACATGCAAAAATAGCGTGTAGCAGGTGCTGCGGGAACGTACTCGAAAGGTGATAAACGGCGGTCTCGTACAACACACGCACACATGCGCACACACGCGCGCGCGCGCGCGCGCGCGCGCCTGTACGTAAATTTTATTATAATTGTACTCTCGCGCGCGAATCGAGAATAAATCAATTATCCCGATATAATTAACATCACGACGTCTGAATCGCTCCGAGGCACCACGACGAGGCATCGAAATCTCCTCCGTTATTCGCACAAACGCTCTGCTCATCGGAGGCGGAGCGTTTGTGTGGAAAAGCGCGCGCCGCTCGACTGAAAAGCTCACGGAGAAAGTTGAACTGTCGCGGCAAGTCGAGACGGGAGATCAGCTCGAGATTAACGACGAGAAGAGACGCGAGTGCGAGACGTTTCCCGAATTCTCGTCTCTGATTCAGACGTCGAGGAGGCTTCACCCGGACACGTGTCCGGAGACACGAACCGACCTTGATGACTGACTTATTGCACCCAAATTGCAGCGCGTCTCCTTTAATCCATGTGCTCATTAACCGCCGCAACCCAGAAACGATCGCGCCCAATTAAGTCGTGCGCGGGCTTTTTTTGCGGGAAATGCGAGTCGTGCTCGATATCGCGAAAGTCACGCCGGTGAAAAACTGGTCCCCAATATTTTATAATCGTTGTCATACATGGCCGACGCGCGGCACTCTAACGGCGATGCGTACGAGCCGCCCGCCGATCGGCGCGCCGCTGACATTATCGCGAAAGTAGCGATCAATAATTACCCGGTATGTACGTGTGTGTAAGGGAGGGGGGGGAGGGGGAGAAAATAATTATTAAATCTGTACGCAAACGTATCGCGTATACGAACGCGCATGCGTATGCAAACGCGGGCGCGTGTGTGCGCGCGAGATGACCGCCACCCACGACGCGGCGGAAAGACGGGAGAGGAGAGAGAGCAGAAAGAAACGGGACGAGAAGAGAGAAAGAGACAGAGAAAGCATAATCGAATCGTTAATACCGCCTCGTGAATGGCAACCGCGTCGGGCCCCTGTACTTATGCACGCGCGCGCAGTGTACGTCCTTTCAATTCCTTTCTCTCAGGCCGCGAAATGCCTGTTATATTTTTTCCTCCCGAACCATTCCTCCCATTCCCCCTTCATTCCCCGCGCGCGATCGATTATTAAATTCATTCCGGCCTGCAGCGTTGATCCTGGCGCGGATTTCCGCCTGCGCGCAGGCGAATTCCGTTACTTGCGAAACTGACGTGTTTGCTCTGGAAATCCCCGGCGAAATCGCAGCCTGTAGCAACGCGTGTCGAATCAGAGTGCGACATATGGACGATGGTTAATTGAGAGTCGAATCGAGCGCAGTCAAATGAAATGAGGCTCCGCGCCGGCCATTCCCGTTTCCTCATTCGTACGTTTTTCGTCACTCCGGCAGGTTATACGATTATCCCAATTCCCCGGTCGAGAGTGCCATGACTCATCAGCCTCTTTCAATTAGGGCATTAAAAAACATCGGGCGCATCGCGTCGGTTTGCCTGCTGTGCGCGCGTGTGCGTGTGTGTGTGTGTGTGTGTGTGTATGTGCGGTTAACTGATTAACCGCTCCAGATCAGCGGAGCGGATCGGCCACGCGCGCGCGCGCGACGTACAGTACGCTACTTTAACAACGACAAACGGCGCTTATGGAAAGTAACACACCGAGAGAGCAGCGCACGCGGTCTCGATGTTGATTAAAAATTATTCAGAGAGGCAAGAGACAGGAGGAGGGAACGCGCGACGTGTCGCGAAGGAGGAGTATCACGAACCGTGGGAAATCAAACACGCGATGAAGTTCGCCGCAACCCGTCTCACATCTTAGGCTTAGTCTACAATAGATGATTTAAGCTTTAAGAAGTTGACCAATTATAGTCGAATATTCTCCTCAACTTTGATTGCGATCGCTCAGTTTCTTGAATGCTCAAGGTTCCAAGTGCTTATTTAGCATGTTGGAAATTGGCCAATTTACTCAAGGCTAGAAATTACAACTTTTTCTTTTCTTTGGTACTTTAAGCCTTAAGTCTTAAGAAATTGATTTCAGTCACAGACAATGTGTAAGAAGAATATTCGACTACAATCGGTCAGTTTCTTAAAACTTGCATCATCTATTGTAGACGAGAGACCTTGATCACGCGGGAGTCAAGTAAATCGTACGACGGAGAAATCGCAAGAGCGAGTGCAATTTCGAGACCGTCTCTCAGCTTGCGATTTCCCGGGCGAATTCGGAACTCTCACCGTCTTATATTATATACACCGAATATACCGAAAAGCATTGCACACGGAATTGATTTGTGTTTCCCAGGTTAGACACCGTTGCGAGGTGCACTGTGAAAGGCAAAAAAAGCGTAGACGGTCGGAGCTGCCGTCGCCGGCTTTCGCGACGCGTTCTCTCCTCCTTTCTTCCTCGCGCACACACACACACACACACACACGTGCCGCCATCCGATTCGAATCGACCGATCCGACCGTTATGTACAAGCACGGGCCTCGCGCTATAAGTAGGAGCGCACACGACGACGCAAAACACCCATGTGTTTTCGGCCTTTACCGGGCTCCTCTGCTTGCCAGATGACACCGAGTAACCATTCAGTATCCACCACGGTTCCTCGAGCACACACCGGCGCACACGGACGAACGGACAGACAGACTGACGCGCGCGCGCGAGTGCTCGCATAGGGCGGTCCGAGAAAGGGCACCTTATGCGCACCCTCGCGTAGCCGAGCGTCGTGTGCCAGTCGCGTGCCTCCGATAGACATTTCAGGATTCGTCCTTCCCCGGGATTTCCCCGATTGCCGTTACTAGGGATGGGCTTCGTCAAGAAAAAGCATCGTCTTCGATTTAATCGATTATCAAACAAATCGTTTCTGCACACAATCGATGTTCCCCTAGTTTGTTTCAAATCAATGTGAAGAGTTATATGTTGCGACAATAAATTAATATATTATTAAAACCTTCAAGACCCTTTCTCACAATGGCCGCAAGCGTAAGCTTATGCAAGAATAAGGCTATAAGCGTAGGCTCCAAGAAATAAACCAATTAAAGTCGATTGTTCTTATAATAGTCGACTGTTGTTGGTTTACTTTTTTTACTGTTTACTGTTACAGCTTTATTTTTGCAGCTATTGTAGACGGGCCTTGATAGTAGTAAACAAATTCCCTGGTGACAAAAATTCAGTAACAAATCTAGTGATATATATAATCGACGAAAAGAATAATCGATCTAGGGAACAATCGGCCGCGAAAAATATCGGTCTGATACAATCGATTTTTCGAGAAAATAAGAATCGATGCTTGTTTCATCGATCGATATTTGCCCATCACTAGCCGTCACTATCCTAGACGCACTCAGACAGTGCGTGTCTCTTGTCGCGCGGCGAAAATCGAGGCGGTTGCGGCGAGAAGCGACATTCTCGGCGGAATAAACAATTCAGCGATGCGTGTCGAAGCACGCGATATCGTGAATTTGAACGGCGATTAATAATAACTAACGATAACGATCGTCTTGCGAGAGAAAACTCCAAGCTGAGATAACGGACGAGCCCGATTGAAACGCATGCGTATCTCGCGCATCCGAAAAGTGACGTTAATCCTTCGGCTCGGACAATCGCGCAAATTGCCAAGAGGAGAATCCCATTCACACGCACGCGCGCGCACACACACACGAAACCCGAGCACCTGGAAATAACGACAGCTCGCAAAGTCGTCCTTAATGAAATCCCGTCGCGAGTCCGACGGCGAGTGTCGCCAGCAATTAGAGAGTACACGGCGACATTTCAGGTTAATCGGCGAGGAGAGCTCGATCACACGCGCGTCACGTCGCCGAATGGCGAATCTGACGTTGAGGCATTAATCTGCCGCGGCCCGCGCGTCGCGACGACGCCGGCTCGCCGTCAATCAGCGGCGCCGCGCCGTCCGCGAAATAGATTACAAGAGCGAGGAGACAAGTCGCGCAAGAAGCGCGGAAGTGAACATTAATTATCCTTTACACGCGCCTCCTCGGCGGACAAGCCGCCGCCGCCGCCGCCGCCGCCGCCGCCGTGACCAATTTTCCCTTCTCGGTCCGGCCCGAGCACGCGCACACGCACACACGCGCGCATTCGCGTGGCCCGAATATCTCGCGTCATTTCTTTATTAAACGCCACAATTACGCTCCTGCGTGTACCGAGAGAGCGACCCGTTCAACCGGAGACAGACCTTTTTCGCTCCCTCCCCCCCCCCCCCCGCCTCCGCCACCCCGTGGATTGAATTAATGCACGTCAGGCGAGCCATCTTTCTTACCATCGCGCTCGCGCACGGCGGAGGAGAAGCTGCGTTTCGCAGATCGATCCCGATCGAAGATGTATCGCGAGATACATCTTCGCGCGGATCGACGTTATTTTTCAGCGATCTCCTGCCCCCGGGAGTCTCCGGTTTCACCGCCGCGCCGGGGAAAAAAAAAGAAAAAAAACTCATCGCGTCACGTCGCGGCGAGGTGTAAGCCTGAAATAAAAGTCATGCCGTTCTCGGCCGATCGAGCGAGGCGTAGATCGAACGGGCGTAGATGTAGGATGTAGATGTCGGTTCGTCGGGCGCAGGTGTAAATGTTAAGAGTAGGCACACGCTTTACGACTGGGCACAAATCATCCGCTGTGCGTACACTGCGCGCGCGCGCGCGCGCGCGCTATTGTTCCTCGAGACTGGCGTTTCTAGCGGCAATAAAGCCGCGAGAGTCCGCGAGTGGACGAATGTAAAGATAATATCGTATTTCAGTGAGCGGCCGTAAAGTGACGACACGCGTATGAAGGATGCTCGACGGATGCTCGGCGACGTGACACGGCCGAGATCGCGATAATTGTTCGCCTTTATAGCCGTCGCGTGGGATCCTCTCGTCTCAATTAACACCGATGCTTATTGGGGCTAATGCGTACTTGAAGAGAGAGAGAGAGAGAGAGAGAGAGAGAGAGACTCGTCGTCGACTTTCCGCGAGCGGACTCGCAGATAATTCGCGCGATACGCGAGTCTCATAAACTTGATAAGCACACAGACCGAGCGCTCTTCGCGAAAGGTTGCGAAGACTACCTGAAGAGCTTGACCTGTGCCGCGCTCGATTCTGCCGGCTTTGCTTCTGTTGGAGGAAGCCAGAGAAAGGTAGCATTGGCCAAGAAAATTTAATTATAAATAGCTCAGGCGAAGTAGCACATCCGTGGAACAATGGAAACATAATTGCAGGATTGGGCAAGTTACTCTGTAAAATCTAATTGTAGTTATCGTTTTTTTACTGAAAAAGTAATTAGTTACAGTCACAAATTACCGATTCTGAGAAGTAACCCGTTGTAGTTGTAATCACTCAAAAAGTAAGGAATCATTATTTTTCAGTTACTTTTTTGTAATAATTGTGCACTGCTGTTTTAAATATAAGAATCTTAGATTTCAAATTTTACTAATTTATTGTACATATAAGTAACAATATTTCTCCCTCATGAAATAAAAAATCAAATCACACGTTCTCTCTAAATACTGATAAATTTATTATAAAAATATTATAAGACAACATATAATATTGTAATAAAGTATAATGTTTTAATATTTTAATAAAATTTATTTAATATACATTTTATCTGTTATAAATAAATTTTATTAAGATACAAAAATATTCTGTTATAATATTATAATATAACGTATACAATATAACAATAATATTAACAACATGCACTTTATCCCGCAACTCCTAATCGATAATTCCTGAGCAATTCCGTAAAGTGCTCAGCACAGTAACCTACCTACATAATCATAACCGGCTATAAAGTAACTATTAAAGTAACTATTAGATTAGTCATTAAGTTATACAAAAATGTGACTGTGAATTAAGTCACAGTTATAGGACGAAAAAGGAACAGAGTTAAATCGCAGTTATCTAGAGAAAAAATAAAAAAAAGAAAAAACAGAAACTCGAACTGAAACTTTGTTACAAGTAACGAGTTACTTTCCCAACCCAGCATGAAATTGTCCCTTATATTTAGCCATGGAAGTTCGGGCGGCAATTCGGATAGCGTGCGGCTGGCCTCGGCCACGGGTCACTCGGTCGGTTGACTCGTCGACCCGGGCCACGACTAGCCCTTTGTCTAAAGTTTCTCGGCGCGTGTAAGGGCGCAACGGCGTTTCACGGTTGGTCTCTCCTTCGTGAATCGTGATGCTTCATTTAATCACCCCGCAGGGGATGAACGACCACCATACACGCTCGCTGCAGCCCCACACCTACGGCGGCCTTTGCGAACCAGGTGTTCCCGCCGACTTGAACCGGCGCGGCCGCGACGGGCGAGTCGTCCGCGCGGCAAAGCAAGTGCTCGGCCTCGGCGGACTTGGACTTTTCAACACGCCCGCTTTTGCGACTTTTCCAAGTGCGTACGTGCGTGCACGTGGCAGCCGCGGATGCTGAGGCAGCCGCCTCGCGTCGCGAGGTTCACGTGAGCGCTCGAGAGGAGTAGCTTTCGCCTTCGCTCGCCCGTACGCGACACTCATCCTCGTTTTCCGCTCGCCGTTTCGGTTAATCGCCATTCTCCGCGAAGCGTGTGCGGGCGTATACGACCGTTGACGCGCAGCTGCTCCTTCACTTGGCGCGCGCACGCACGTGTGCGTGTACGCGTCGTGACGTCGACGTGATACACGTTGTCCGACGTATACGGGGAGTCCCAAAAGTAACGGACCAGCCTAATAACTCTTCGGTATTGAGGTTTCAAGGAGAAAGATCTGAGTGAAAGTTGAAAGGGATTTGAGTGAGCTATCTTATGATGACCTTGACTTTGACCTTGACCTCTATCTTCAAGGTCACTTGGAGGTCAACTTGCGTTTTTTAAACGGGAACCCCTATCTTTTATTGCACTGTTTTTTTTTTCTACTAATTAATTTGGACAAACTTTTGTCTAAAACGTTTCTTTATTTGCCCAATATTTGTTGAGATACTTGAGAAGAACTCGATAACTTTCAATATTTAACTTACGATATCTCTCTAATTATTTGTCGGAAGAAAAAGTAGTACTAGACTTTCTTGCTTTAGTTAGTCTCAAGAATATATTGTTACAAGAGTGCCCTGATTTTTGTTTGAATTTGATGACTTTGAAATCTCCGAAATAAGTTAACAAAAGTCAGGGCGCTATTGTAACAATATATTCTTAAGACTAAATAAAGCAAGAAAGTCTAGCACCACTTTTTCTCCCGACAAATAGTTAGCGACAAATAGATATCGTAAGTTAAATATTGAAAAAGTTCTCAAGTTTTCCTGAAATATCTCAAAAAATACTAGGCAAATGAAAAAACGTTTCAGACAAAGGTTGTTCAAATTAATTGATAGAAAAAAATAGCGTAATAAAAAATAGGGGTTCCCATTTAAAAAACGCAAGTTGATCTCCAAATGACCCTGAAGATCATGGCCAAGGTCAAATTCAAGGTCACCATCAAGTCCGTTACTCGATTTTCCACAACTTTTGTACTCAGAGTTTCTCATGAAAACTTGATCCTGCAAAGTTAGCCGGGGGTTCCGGTATTTTTAAGACACTCTGTATACAGGCTCGCCGAAATCCCTTTACCCCAGCCGTTCGTCGCCGTTGCTTCCAGTCATGGTGGCGGGGAATTGCTTGCTTTTATCAGCTATTATCAAGCTGCTCCACCGTTACGCGAGACTTGCGTGTCACGGGCGCATCGTTCGATGAGTACGTATATAATTTATCGACAAGACGGAGCTGCCACACAAAGTCGACGGTTCGGAGAAAATGGAGATCCGGAAGCATTAGCATCTCTCCAGTGTGGGTCCAGCGATCTGACGCAAAAGAGGCCGACTCGAATTGCCTCGAAAATCCTGCGTACAGGCGGCAGGTACGTTCGTACGCAAGCGGAGAACGCGTTACGCGTCGCTTGCCGAGCCCGCCTATTGAATAATGCATGTTGCACCGCGAGGCGAGGATTTTCATGCGGCAATGACACCCTCGCGTCGAGCCCGACACAAGCGTCGTTAGGCAGAAAAAGGGAGACGGAGACAGGGAGGGAGGGGGAGAGAGAGAGAGAGATAGAGAGAAACCAGCGACACACGCATCATTTTCGTTGACATTTATGACGCGGCTGTCGCTCATCTTCCGGGTGTCAGCCTCGCGAGCGTCACTTTCGAATTAAACGTCCCAATCGCCGCGTATCTGCTCAGCCTGATTGTCGTCAAAGCCACGAATTAATTAATATTCAACCTGACCAAAATTAATCTTGGAAGGAAGGAAATCAGAAATAATTCGAGCGGACCTTCGTCCGCCGTCTGTGGCTGGCAAGAGAACAACGAGTCTCTGTTAACACACGCTATTAGTCAGCCATGGGGGCAAAAAAACAGTGAAATCCGAGGAGGAAACGAGAGGACCGATCGCTGAGACGAAGAGGGACGATTCTCCTGAAGGCGCAGCCTTCACATCGAGCACGCGTCGATGAGACGATGCAGCGTAAAAAGCGCGCGTAACCCAAGAGCGTGCGTAATGCGCGTTACGTTACTTGCTCCACATGCGGTTACGTAATCGCGAAACCGTAAAAGCGGCGACCGCTTCTCTCCCGGGTGTGATAGTCGTACAACTGTTCCCGGCAAATTGCGGCCGACCTCGAGCCCGAGCAATAAATTCGAATCGGCGAGAAATACTTCACGCGGGGGGGATACTGCGATAGGTCGAGCGCGCGATAGGTCGAGCGCGCGAAGACACGCGTGTCGGCCGAGAGGAATAAGATGCATACGAAGATAACGCGCAGGGCAATAAAGGAGAAAATGGAGGGAGAGAGTGAAGCGTGCGCCGAGGAAGAGACCGAGAGGAAACGAGAGAGAGAGAGAGAAAGAGGAAACGCTGTGAAACGACCGTGTCTCGCGTGTGAGACTGCGAGCGAGACAAAACGCGACAAAGGAAGCAGTGTGATTGTCGCGGCAGAGAATAAAGGCGCAAGACACGAGAGACTTTATTCGCCAGCGAGGAAGAGAGAGAGAGAGAGAGAGTTTAGCGCACCGAATTCTTATTTTTCAAATTCGCAAGACAGAGAGTCGTCTATTGGGGTTCCTCGATCGCGACGAAGTAACAGATCGTCAAGCGGCCGGACGAGAATTTCTGAAAAATGCGCATTTCTTAAAAATCCGCGGAAATTACGAGACAGGAGCGAACGAGCGAGCGGGAAAGCAAAGCGCGCTTGAGCTTGGCAAAGGGGGGGGGGGGAAAGAAGCAAACGAAGAAGCAGGAATGAGAGAAATTGCGTAAAAGGGAAAGAGAGGGAGAGAGAGAGAGGAGAAGCAAAGTGCGGGAGTAAGAGCTCGAGGGAGGGAGCGGGAGGCAGAGTGAGAGTGAGAGAGAGAGAGAGAGAGAGAGAGAGAGAGAGGCGCGTGCTCTCCGTGAGAAACGTGGCGCGTGCCGGCGTGTGCCCGACTCACGTGCTCACCGACCATTGGCGTACTCACTGTCTATTCCGATGTGCAACGCGCATGTGTTCTTCGCGAAAGCAATTGCTCGTCGGTGCAAAAGAATTGCCGGCGAGCGGAATAGCGGAATCGCAAGTTCAGCGGCAAGTTTCAATTTGGAGGAGAACGCGCGCGACTGTTCCGGCATTCGTATGAACCCACACAGTCGGACCGGACTCGCAGGTTTGAGACGGTGAGACCGGAAGTGTGAGACAATTCTCGCGCAGAATTATTTTAGGACGATCAACACAGTCGTAGAGTACTTTCTCGCAAGTCGCAAGGGAAAATTCATTGTGACGAGCTTGAGCGAATTCGCATGCGAGACGCAGTCCGTCACATCTTGAGAAATTTCACCTCCACGTCGACAAAGAACAAGCAACACGCCGCGCTGGGTGAAAATGACCGTCGAGGAAAAATCGTTTCAAGACAGCTGCGAGGAGGCATAAATTTCCCGAGCGATATTACCCGTCGCGAAACTCCCTGCGATCGTTGGAAACACAGCGCGCTGGGGCGGTGCATCATATCGCCGGCTAGAAAATACCAGCCGTACGCCAATGACGGATCCGCTTACTTTTTTTTGCCCAGAGGGAAGGGAAGTCGGTTGCGCCCGCGCGCGAACGTGTGTCGGATGCTCGTTCCGGTTGGTGCATCCTTGGGCGCATCCTTCGTGCACGCGCTTCTGACCGAGCGTGACTGGTAGATTTTGGGAGCGCGCCGGGTAACAACGCGGACTTATTCCGCCGAGGAACGCGAATAACCGCGCGATCGATTCGATCGGACCGACTCCTTCACTCGCTCTCCCGTTCTCGAACTTTCGGCTCGATAAAGCGAGCTTTGTCCGCGCGCGCGCGCGCGCGATTATCTGCCGTGTATATCTAGACTCTTGAGAGTTGAATCCTTGTAAAAGACCTGTTGCCGCGTTGAGGCGCGCGGAACGTGCCGAGATTCAAAACACGTACAAGTGTCGCGTACAATCGCGCGATGTGTGATCTGTGAGCTCTGACGAATTCTGACGAGAAATCTAATCGAATGAATTCATCTGATCTGATTCAAAATTTCCGACCGAGATTCTCCTTCGATAGAAATTTTCATTTAAAGTTCTTTTTTAGCTAGATTGACTTTATTTATTTGTTTATTTATTAAATACATTTGACCTCCAACAGATTCTGACAAAAAATCTATTCAAATTAATTCATTTAATATGATTCAAAATTTTCAACCGAGATTCTTTGTCAACTTACATTTTGACTTGAAGTTCTTTTTCGATTAGATTGAAATCATTTGTTTATTTATTGAACCCATTCGACTTCCAGCGGATTATGATATATAAAGAGTCGAATTAAGATTAATTTTTCTGATTTAATACAAAATTTCCCAGTTGAAGTTCTGTCAATTTCAATTTAATCTAAAGTTCCCTTTTTGTAGCTTAAATTAATCTGTTCGTTTGCTAAATCCACTCGACGATATTCCAGCAAATTTGAAAGCAAATATCGACCGACAATTTCCAATGCGCGCCAATGTCATGTTCAAACGAGCCGAAATGTCGAGTGTTGAAAACGAACAAACGATCGTGTTCAGTTTAACGAAGAACGCCAGTACGAGATCGCGTGTGTGCAGCAGCTTTCTCTCTCCATCATCTCGCGCAGCGAGAAGGAAACATCGAGAAAATTACGCGCGCGCGCTCGCACACGTGAACGAAGCCGAAGCATATATCGATTTCGATTTTGAAAAACGCGAGAAGAGAGAGGCCTCGCGGCCGCGCTCGCATCAACGAAACCGCTTACTTAATCTTGGCAGCGAAAGATGAGCGCAGGTGGCCACCGGCCAGCCCCCGCCGAGGCCGAGGCTCCGAGTGCGCGAATAAAAGATTACAAATTCAAATGAGAGGGGGATGCATTTCGTGCAACGAATCCTACAATTCGACCCACCTCCGTTACGTACGTTACGCGCGTACGAATTCGAGACACGCAGCGCGCATCATTTATGCCGGGCAAGTTCTGCGTCGTTAGTCATAATTGCTATTACATACCGGACGTAAACGACGCCGATTCTTTATCTCCTTCCCTCCTGCTCCCTGATTCACGGCTACCTCGCGAGATGGACGATTTACAACCGTTACGGCAGCCGTCAGCGCGATTCGCAGACGCCGACGGCATCGCGGGAGACGCCTGAAACGACGAACGGCATATCATAGCCGTTCCGCGGAAATCGATGCGGAAATGAGGAAGCTACTCACTTCAAGTGCGACGAATCGCACTTTCGCGGAAATCTCGCGCACGCGCGCGCGCGCGCGCGCCGCCATAATTGCCCCGGCAGGAAACGACAGCAGCTGAGCTTGTCAGAGGCGGCCGTGTGACGTTTGTGTGATCTCCGGGACGGGGAACGCGTGCAAACGCGTATCGACACGCAATCAGCATTACGGGCGAGCATAGCTCGTCGCGGCGTCGGCAGACCGCTCGCGAAGAAACTGCGAGAGCGCGTAATGCCGGAAATCGGCGGCGCGCGGCGCGCGGGGAAAAGTGAAACCTGCTACTCGTCGCGCGCTGCTCGGCCGCGTGTATTTCACGTCGCGCGCGCGCGGCTTTGTCGGAAGGAGTTTGTCGGGAGGGACACGTGAAATCTGCAGCCGCTCTCGCGAACACGCGCGTGTACGAGAGACACGCGACAAGCGGTGCGACGAGTTCCAGTTGACTCTGGCGGTCCTGGAAGCTAACGGGAATCGGCCGACCGACCGAACTGCAACATGTTATTCGCGTCGCTCTCCCCCTCGCCCGCCCCCCTCCCCCCGCTCGGACCGCTGTCCTCCCGTACTCGCAGCCTCCCCAGCTGTGCGCGTCCTCGTAATTACTCGCACTGCTTAATTACCGTCTCTCTCTCTCTCTCTCTCTCGTCTCATACTCGCCCCCGCTGCTCTGCTCCTCTTAAATCAGCTACCGCGGTCAGCATGCGCATGAGCGACCGCTCAGCTCTCCTGCTACACCTGCTACGAGAGTCCCGTCTCTTCACGTTTACGGCAAATATATATATATATATATATATATATATAATGTATAATGTCGAGATAAGACGGGAACGTAATTTGCGCCGCGTAAGACCGCGCGGCGAGTTCTGCACGCTGCAGATAAGGATTAAAGTCCGGCGCGACGCGACGGAAACGGCGCGGCCGAACGGGAAACCGGTCATTACGGCGTTCGTAATCTCTGTTTTGGGGATTCGTTAACGCGGTTGTTGATGCGTCGGCCGGCTCGGAGAGAAAAGTGGCGACGAAGTTTGTTTACGATGTTTCGGCGCGATCGCGTCGCTCGATAAGCCGAGAGTTACACCTATGTGTGTGTGTGTGTGTGTGGCGAGTCTTCAATCATCGCTCGCGCATCCACACACGCAAGTAGCATCGCATAACATCAACGTGATATACAGGGTATCCGTGAAGACGCACGACAGAGCTCGTGCGCTCGGAGAGAACGAGTCAGGGAGAGAGTCTTGTACCATTTTCTGAACTATAACTTTTTCAATCATCAAGGAGAGAAGAGACCGCCCGCCGCCAAGAGACTATCGCGCGCTCAGCCATTTCTCACGCGCCGCGCCGCGCCGCGCCGCGCCTTCTCGTCGCTGCAAATCCGCGTGTGTGCGTTGCTTCGACACGCACAAGCGTGTAATTGGCTGAAGCTTTCTTTACACGCTTCTTGTCGTCTTAAATCACGAGCCACTTGATTCGTTTAAACACGTTATTTAACACGTTCAAGCGACACGAGATTTAGGTCGACGATGGGAAACGTGTGAAGGAAGCCTCGGCCGATTACAATTAATTACGTTTATACCTGTCAAAGGGTAACAATCTCGCGGTGATCGCGATCGTCCACGCTAATTTGTCGATCTTTCTTTTACCGATAACTCTATAGTTTTTTTCCACGCGCGGTTGTTCGGAAGGCGGAAGACTCCTCCGCTCATTTTCACCCGTTACGATCGTAATCCGTGCACGAGCTTCGCCGTGCGCGTCGTCACACGGACACTGCCTGTCCAATAAATTTACGACAATTATTATTGCAATCTCGATACGATAATTAACGACACACAAGTTTGTGGCGAGCTCGCACGGAGGGTATCAAGCCGCCATCGAGATCCAAGATGCACTCACGATTTCGACTTGCGACTCGTCTCCGCATCGCTGAAACGGACGTTGCCCTTTTCCTCCGCCGAGGTGCAATTACACGTGCGCTCGCGTGCGACGAAATTGATTGGAAAATTGAAACTGGCCCGTTACGAGCACGCGCTCGACAATTAAGTGGCATTTGTTAATTATTCCTCTTACCGATCTCACCGCCGCCGCCGCCGCCGCCGCCGCCGCCGTGCTTATTAAGTATTCTCGCTTGCACCTGCAACGGGAGTTTCGTTCCGGAGCGAGTCCACGAGTCGCGGCGAGAGATTAAGGGCTACAACCTGAGACAAATCTCGATCGGGCCACGAAGCTTTATTACAGGGTGCCGCTACGTTAACGAGCAGCAGTTATCATCGGAATTGCTCCCCGCTTGATCTCCAACTCCGACGGAGACGAGCGAGGCTTCGCTGCTAAATCGGTAAAGGTCATCACACACTGATGAACTTAAGCAGTAAGACGTAAGCAGTAAAGAAATTGACCGGTCGCAATCAATTATTCTCGTAAGTTTTAAAATGGCGTTTCCTTAAGTTTCGATTATGACTGGTCGACTTGCTTGCTTACTGCTTACGTGTCTTACTGTTCAACTTCGTTTGCGTGCGATGGCCTTTAAACCGCCTCGTGGGCTCAGTGCTTTACTCAAGCTTCTCGAATTGGAGTTTCGTTCTCCGGGATAATCTCGCTGCTAATTGATCGGAACGGCAAGCGACGCTTCTTCGCTCGGTCTTCGCTCCGCCGAAAGAGTCGACTCCAATTAAGCTGTTGCTCGTTGAGCGATCTCGGACTCTCGACAGATTTCCTTGCAACACACATGCGCGGGGTATCACTGTTTGGCCGACTCACGCGTACAAAAGTGACCTGCAAAAGTGCGCGCGAGATTACGGCGGCGCGGATTAACGGTGAGGGAAAGCTCGCGTCGCGAGCCTGCGCGGGGGAGAAGCGAGTCTCGCGGTTACCGAGTCAGCCCGAGTCGATCCTGAGAGCGATTTCCCGTCGGCCGTCGAGATACTCGATCTCTCGAGCCGGAGGGAAGAGACGCTCCCTTTGAGATTTCCGGTCACACAAGTCTGGGAAACGAGGGCGTGCGGAATTGGCACGATGGGCGTAGCTCGTCGTTTCGGGCCGCCCGGCGATGGCGGTGCGGAATTGCGAAACTTCCCGTGAGTTTGCGAAAGCGACTCGGCCTGCGGAATCGGCATCGGGCGCTCGCGGGCGATCTACAACCACCGCGCGAAGCGGTGTGGAAGGAGCCGCCGCGCCGGCACTCAGCACGCAGCGGCCGCAAGTGCTGCACTCGAATACGCCTAACAAAGAACGTCTTCGTCTGCTTGGCGAAGAACGGCCTTGTACACTCGGGCCCAACATTACCCTTTATTCCGCCCTTTATTCGGGGGCTCGCGGGGGAGGGACGAAATCCGAATGCTTTATTTTTAAAAATCAAAATTACAATTCAATCAATCATCGACATTCTTACACTGAGAGAAAAGTACATGATATTTGGAACTATAATGATACAGTAACTAAATTATAGTCCGAAATATCATATTTATAGTAAGCATTATTACCATGATATCGGTAATAATTACGATATAGGCATAGTATAACCAATCATATAATATTTTTACTAAGAATTATAGTAAGTTGAACTAAAATTATTGTATGGATACAAAATCCATAAAATGGTAGGTAAAGTAACTCTTTTATATAGGCAATATTACCAGAATATTTGCTAAATGATGACAGATGTAACTATATGAATATTAAATCACTCACTATATTTGTGAATGAGAAATTACCATATATGTGGATAAAAGTAACTAAACAATTATTTAAGACAATATATATATTGACTATATATATTTGCGTTTATTCTACTATATTTTACAGGTTCCGCCAACTATAAAAATATGGTTGACACCAAAATGAACGATAAAATATAGTGAGATTATAGTTAATTCAACTATATTTTTCTATCAGTGTATAGTCTCCTTCATAGTCCCCATTGCTTGCAACACACATATATGCCAGCGTTTGATGCCAGTCCTGGAAACATCGCTCATACGCGGCAGACGGTATGATGGCCTTCAATTCACGCAGCGATTTTTCTTTCATGTTCTCAATCGATTCGAAACGCAGTCTGCAAAGTGGTTTTTTCAGTAAGGAGAACAGGAGAAAGACCATGTCTGGTGAATACGGTGCTTGCGAAGCGACATTCGTTGAGTTTTTGGAGAAAACTTTAGAAAAAATTCAGGTTTTTCGGAATCAAGCGCGATGTGACCCGTTTCATGTCCAGTAGTACATTGGACAAAATCTGCTGGCACGATTCAAATGATATTCCAACCTCATCTGCTGTCTCTCGCACAGTCAATCGACGATTTTCGAGCACCGATTCTTTCATTTCCTCAATGCGCGCGTCATCCGTTGACGTTGATGGTCTTCCAGAGCCCGACGTGGGTCGTCTTCAACGGATTCTCGTCCTTCTTGAAACTTCTTAAACCACTCAAACGTACTTGCTTTCAACAAACCAATCATCGCCATAAGCTTTTTGCAACATTTTGAATGCGTTTGTGAGCGAAATTTCATTCGCAACACAAAATTTCAAACAAATTCTTTGCTCCATATTTCTCGACATCGTAAAAATCGCCGTGCGCAACAATCTTCACCGATATAAACAACTGCCACTGTCAAACCGCTCGAAGGAACGCCATGATTTCTTCACCAAATGTGAAGGATATGTGTATACCAACTTAAGAAAGCAAATGGATTTGATTTACAGTTTACTCGCGATTTTTGCAAAATAAAGTTCGGATACTTTTTGATCACGGTAGCATATCGTCAGATGTTAAATCTCTCGGGACGCTGAAGGAACAAGTGGAGGAACCAGACAGAAAGATGCTGCCGGAGGTCTTCCTAAACCTTCCTGTCCTCGAACGGCTTTCGCGCTCGCAACTCGCGCTTGCAAATGAATAAATTTCATCCGTCAGTGCGTTGTCATTAGTCGAAAATAGAGAGCATCTCTGCGGAAGGATGACAAAGAGCGACGTCGCATCTCGCTCGCGCCTCGCCTGCTTTCTCGCGAGAAAAGAGAAAAATGAATCCAGTCTCAGAATCGAGTAGCGAAAACGACTATACCTTCGGCATGCACTGACTCTCGTCGCTCGTGTCGAAGTGAGCAGCGATTTAGTCGAGAAACGGCACGGACAGCGCGAAACCGGACGACGCTGATTTAGCAGCGAGGCGTCGACTTTTTCAATTCACTGTACCCGCCGGCGGAATCGCGTGCGATTTTGCCCTCTTTCGTCTTTCTCGATTTCGGTCGAGGTTTCCGACCAGAGCAGTGCAGAGAGAGAGAGAGAGAGAGAGAGAGAGAGAGATTTCGCACATCCTCGTCGACCGATATGGCGGGAAAGTTTGCGGCGTGAACGTTCGTTCATTCATGCCTCCAAAGACGTCCCCGTACAAAGACGGAATGTCACGCCGGAGCGGTTAACGTAACGGGCATGTTCTCCCATCCCCCTTTCTCCTCCTTTCGATGGGGTCCAGCCGTTTCTTCCAGCCTCGAGGAGTAGGCGTCTCCCGAAATTTCCCGCGGCCCGGCAAAGGCCGCGTCACTTTCTGCCGCTTCTTCGCCGATACTTTCTATCGGAGAACGCCCTCTTCCTTCCTGACTTTGTTCCCGGTCGTCGTCGTAGTTGTCGCGCCTCGCGGATGTGAAAACGGCGCCGCCGCATTTGTACAAACAAGCAAGAACTTCGCGAAGAGCGACGCGCGCGACTGTGCGACTTTCGCGAACGACCGTTATACGTCCGCCCGACGTGTCAGGCTGCATGATGCTCGCTAGTTCTTCTTACACGCCCCTTTCCTCCTCCGCCGGTACTTTTACTTCGCCAAAACTTCGCCGATATCTCCCGATGTTTGCACAGCAGAACCGCCGCGCTGCGCGGCGCGGCGGCGGTATCGGGAGTATACAAGCGGCAGGTGGACACTTCTCGCGGGACTGATGTCTTCTCGATACATTGTTGTTGCGTAATTGCTGCATAAACGCTACGTGCGGACTGAACACCCTCTTCCTTCCCGCTTTCGTATTTGCATCGAATCTTACGCAACTTTTGCGCACCTCGTGTACGTAGACTTCCTCCGTCTTGTTTAACGTCCGATATCCGTTCGCAATAAATAAAAGGTATGTCTGTGCGTGTGTGTGTGTGTGTGTGTGTGTGTGTGTGTGTGTGTGTGTGCAAGTGTTGAAATATTTTGACATTTGTTACCTCATTTTATTTGCGCGTCGGTCGAGGCGAAAATCTCGGGATTTTATCAAAATTTCCACCATCAAGGACAAAAATGGCGGGAGGAGAAAAAGAGAGAGAGAGAGAGAGAGAGAGAAAGAGAGAGAGAGAGTTTGTTTCCTTTGTGCTTCTTTATGTCTTCCGACGAACAACTTGTACCGTCAGAAGACAATAGCCGCGATTCGACAGAATTAACAGAATGAACGTGGAACCAAGATGTCGACGCAGGCTGAAACTTAAAGATCCGTCAGATGTGCGCGTGTGCGCGAGGAACACTTGGAGAGGCATGTGAGCCTAACAATGTAACAGCAGCGTCTTATGCAACTTTGCGAGAAGTCTCGGCGCGGCGCGTTGTTTACGAACGACGCTTCCTCATCGTTCTTCCTGCGGCCGATCCGCAAGCAACCGCAAACGGATCTTCGTTCCCTTTTCCCTTGTCGTGACGGATGCGAGATCGATCTCTTTCCTGTAATCGCGAGAGCTCTTTTGTCACCCGCCACCGCGGCCTCCGCGACGCGACAGTGCTTTTCTCCGAGTGCACGTACACGACAGGAATAAGCGCGTTAACTAGCGAAACCGAGTTCGCATCTGACGTGCGAGAGTGCGTCCTCGGCATTAGTGCGTGCGGAAACCGAGTGCGAAATTCGCAAGACCGAGAAGAGCCTAGCCTCTCGCGCTGCGGCCGCGTTAACTCTTTATAAACATCCGCGTGTAACTTCGAAGTCACGCATACATGTGTCGATATTTGTAACTTAAATCATATATACATTTGTATACAGGGTGTCCGGGATTTTTTGGAGATTGGAGAATTGTGAAGATTAATCAGATCAGACTGGGAAGAAGAGTCAGGTCGACCATTTTCAAATCGCAAAAATCGCAATGATCATTAAGTTATTAATAATTAAAAATGACCGCATCCAGAAACTTTTTTAATCGATAACTTGAAAATTTGCAAAATACAAGTACAAGACTTTTCTCTTCGGAACGATCCAATTCACCAATTATATGACAGCTTCTGTATTTAGCGACAGGTTCAAAGTTCAATGTACTGACATCTATCGCTGGACACAATAGCCGTCACATAATTGTAGATTGGGTCGTTCTGAAAACCAACAGGTACTTTACTGTTTTGCAAATAAGTGAAGCAAATTTTCAAGTTATCGAATAAAAGAGCCTCTAGATTTCCAACCGTTAACTATCGCGATTTTTGCAAAATGGTACACGACTTTTCTTCTCAGTTTGATCTGATTAATCTTCGCAATTTTTCTCTTTGCCAAAAGATCCCCGGCGCTCTGTGTGGATGCTGTGTAACCTCACTGTAACTTCGAAGTTACAAACGTCTTCATTTTTTGGAACAAAATCTTTGAAAATTAATTGTTAATTTGGAGCCGGAGGGTTAATACTTCCCAATCGGGGTTCCACGTTACACAATTTTTCTGTTGTACTCACGAAAAAAATAACGAAGAATTCAATTGCAGAGGGTTTAACGTGGTCCGTGCTGAAAACTACCCGCATAACCCCGCGGTGCTCGCGTTCGCCTCCGCCGTAATAACGCGCAGATATATCGACAAGACGGCGACACTCGCCGCGGGTGTGCCAGCGCCGCGGAACAATTGCCGTTTCAGCGACAACGTCGCGGCAACATTATCATTGTAATTGCGTCCCCTCCTCCGAGGAAGCGTGAGTCTCGTTCAGCGCTCGCGACGGCCGTACAAAGTTGGCTCCTCGCCGCGGGGATTTATCGATATTGCTTCCCAATTTCCAACATCATAAATTCCGCACGCCAAATTAAGTCGCGCCGGGGCGCGCACGAAGGGGCCGATGTTAATTGCGCGCTGTAATTAGCGGTCGTGCTTGCGCTCGCGCTCGTCGTTCGTGAAAGACACTCGACACGCGGCGTCTCCGTCATCGGTCGTCGTGTCGCGACCGCGAAGCCGGAAGGCGATCGGCGATTTCCCGCCAGAGGTCTGATATTATAATTAAAAGGGCGCGCGCGCGAGGCGAGACTTGAATCGCGCGGAGGTTTCACGCGCGTCTAAAGCGTCGTCTACAATGGTAGGCAGTAAGCGGTAAAAAGTAAGCGTAAACGGTAAGAAATAAACCAATCACAGTCGATTATGACAAAAATAATCAACTGTGGTTGGTTATTTCCATTTCTTACTGTTCACGCTTACTTCTTACTTCTTACTGCTTACTGCCATTGTAGACGACGCTTAAAGCGTGTACAGTAAGAAATGGAAATAACCAACCACAGTTGATTATTTTTGTCACAATCGACTGTGATTGGTTTCTTTCTTACCGCTTACGCTTACTTCTCACTGCTTACTGTCATTGTAGACCACGTTTTAGAATGACGCGCATTCGACTCTTCTTTGCGCGCTCCTCGCCGCTTCAAGTCGCGTCATTCGACACGCTTCGACGTACGCCTCAACGCGTACAATTTAACGTCACTTTTTCTCATCGCTCGGCAGTTCGTCATTTGGCTTCTTCTCTTTCACGTTTGCGTCATTTCACAGGTGAATTGTGCGGATTGTGATTGTTGAGATACGTGGGAAAAGCGTCAAATGACGTGACGCGAGGCGGCGGCGGGGGGGAGGGGGGGGGAGGGGGAAGGGGAGGAGGGGGGAGGGGGGAGACGTGGAAGAAGAGCCAGAGAACAACACATTCAAGCTTATAGAGCGTGGCTGCGTGGCGTCGGAAATAACGGCATCACGGTGGTTATTAATAGCGGCACGTGTTGCTCTTTATTCGCGGCTGATAGGGACATTCGTTTGTCGCGCGAGTGTGCGGGATAGCTTCGGCGCAGCGCGGCGAGCGTGACGGAAGCGTCTCGTTTTCGCACCTTCTGCGAGCCGAAGGTTAGCTAACTTACTGCAAATTGCGGTCGAAATGAGAACCGCGAGCTGCTGCGCTTCGATCGACGAACTATTATTGCACGCAAGGTGTGCGAGCTCGCTCGAACGTGACCGCTTCGAGCGCGCGCGGAAAAGAGATGTCGGTTCGTGCAATCAAAGTGGGGCTCAGGTGAAAACTCTGCGATTAGACACGCGATATCGACCGCTCGTATAGAAATTTCTCAGGATTTTCCCAGATACAGTTTAGATTCCAACTAGAGAATACCCAAATTTGTCCCAAAATAGATTATCCCATCACGATACCAATTAAAAATCCCATTCTTGTCCCAAAAATCCCAAAAATGGGTTCTCCATCTAGAATCGGAACAGAAGTAACGTAAGCAAATTCCAACCTTTTTTTTATTAACGGGCAATAGGGATAATACAAATAATACAAATGTTCTTTTTGTCTCGTAAGTTGTTCCGTATTCGGACGTAATATAATATATTTTCGTTTTATACAATGTATAGAATATATTTTTATATTTGAAGATAATAGGATTGTATTTAAAACAGGCAATACATATAAAAGAATTGAAGGTAAATTCCCCACTGCAATGGTTGTTACATAAAAATAAAGTATTACCTTTGTATCTAATATATCTTCCAGATCTTATAACGAATACGCAGAACGAGTAGATTTCACAGAGACTGGGATGATCACAGATCTAGGCATTAAGATCTAACCATCATATTATTAATTTGGTTATGTATATGCATTATTGTTGTATATGTAAGAGATAATTATTATATATTAATATTTACAATAAAAAATACATATGGTTTTAAATATTCATTTATTTTATAAAAACTTCTCACAAAACATTGCTTCAAGTATTTGTGCTTCAAATATTTACATTTTACAAGTATACGTGTGTATGCATATATATATATATATGTAAAGTATAAATATGTAAGGTATTGTATATCTCTTTCTTATCATAAAATGAAAACCATAAACATTTTTGGGAAAACGTTGGGAGTGACCAAACAGAGTCTGTTTGTGTTTCCCATTTAGAATCACATTTTTAAAACTTTACACTTCTAACTAGAATCTGTATAAATTTCCCAGTTAGAACCCAAACATTTTTTGGAAAATCGGGATAGAGCCCAAATAGATTCTAAAACATTTTCTATACGGCAGGAACGAGTTCCGATTCCCGGCTGAATGTTCACTCAGCTATATTGTTTCGTAACCGAATTGAATTTTCGGCAGAATGAAAACTCGACTGAGGTAAGCGAGTCGAGTAATTGACCGAGTAGAGCGAGCGGAATCTTTTCCTTCTCCTTGAGTCTTCCTTCGCTCCGCGGGCAACGGAAAATTCGCCAACGGAGTCGTCATGCTTTCCGCTGTAACTCGACAGGTGGACGCGAGAATGTTAAAGTGTCGGTCGACCGTGAAACTTGACGAACAACCCCAGCAGGCTCCGTGCGGTGTTTGCGTGAGAGAGGGAGAAAGAGAAGGAAAGCGACAAAATTACAAAGAAAATTATATCATGACGTGTGTCATTTTCTTATCGGTAATGCTCGTAGACGCGGTTCGGCGAGGTGCGCGCCTTAATTCGAGGCTTTTCCGAGGAATAAAAATAATGCATTTAGAGGGCTTCTTCACTTGCAAGAAGCAATTATCGCTCCGACGTTATTTTCGACGTTATCTAATTGCGAGCTCCTGTTCACGGCTATCGTAATTTGCCGGCCTATTACCGGTCTTACCGCACTGCGCGCTGTGTATCGCGACCCGATAACCAGTACTTTATCAATCGTGCTGCGCAATATGTGTACCTTTATCTCCCCGTAATAGCTCGGAGTCCTTCTAAGAAAGACGACCAAGCAACATGTCGCTCTCACATTCGCGTCGATGCACCTCGCGAAGGAGATGCCGCCTCCTCTCTCTCTCTCTCTCTCTCTCTCTCTCGCGGCGGCGGCGGCGGCGGCGGCGACGGCGGCGGGCGAGATACGCCGAGCGGCAACGGGAGGGAGGAAAATGAAAAAGAGAAGAAGAAGAAGAAAAGAAAAGAAAAGGAAAGAGAGAAAAAAAGAGAAGCAACACGGAGTGGCGGGAGGGCGGGGCGGGGAGAGGCGCGCGCTCGCATTGTTCGCGCAGCTGTTTACCCAGTTTTCCAGCAGCGCGGAGGCATTGCGATGCTAATTTTGTCTGCATTGTGACCGATACGTGGCATTCAGCGCATGCCACGCCGGATCGGCACGTCCGCGGGCGAATAGCAACTAGAGGAGGAAAGAGGGGGGGGGGAGGCGAGGAGGGGGAGGGAAGGGGGCAGATGGGTGGATGCACCATCGTGATCGTGATCTATGCGGCGATTCGCGTCACGGCCGAACCCAGCCCAACTTAGCTGGGCTCGCGTTCGCATGTCGGGAAACGCGATCGCGACGAATATCTGCAATCGTCGGGAGGCGCCGGGCAAAGTTCAACAGCGTCGCGGCCGCAACTTGCGGACGGGGATTTACATCGCTTCGAGGTATCGGTCGGCTGCGCTTTGACACGCGCCGCGAACTACCCGCAATTTACTCCCGCGCGAATTGATCCTGACGGTTTTGCACGACGCGTCCTTACGTCACACAAATTGCCGAGAACCAGCCGCGCAACGAGGCGAAGGTGACGATAACGGCGACTAATGAGAGCCCTTGCGCGACTGACGACTCGGGTGGATTTGCGTGATTAACCACGCTCGCACGGAAAGCCGCTGCGCGCGGTTAATCGCCAGCGTTATCTCGACAAGGTGCTGCGCGCAGCAGGTTAATTGTTCGGTTCAGACAATACGCCGGGCAAATATAGCGCGTATCACGCGAATGCGTCGTTGACGGAGCTCGGAAAGAAGGGAAGCTCTACTATCGCGGTGTACGTCGCGCACACGCGCCGCGCGCCACGTCGCCGTGAGACGAGGGAACGAACGAGAGGAAACGGAAGAGGAACCACATCTCTCTGAGAGAGAGAGAGAGAGAGAGAGAGAGGAGGTAAACTGACTCTTAAAAACCACCGTCAAATATCATCCCAAGCAAACTTTTCTTGTTACCGTTTACAGCAAAATACACAACGAGAACTGGTCTGTTTTATCATAATGTGGTCGCTACTGATACAGTGTGAACAAATACCTATAAAATTAATGTTGTCAGTATAGTTACACTTTTTAACAAAATCAAAAATCCCTTTAGCTTTTAAGGGTAAAACTGGCGTCGTTTACTGCGCAGGACGCGCAGGTGAGCAGCGAGCGCAAATGGCGAAGAATTGATATCCCTTGACACGATTTTCAAGCGCACGCGCGCGCGAGCGATAATTTAGACGTCCGATGTCGGGTCGTTGCGAGAATAATTAATCCACTTTTCGAAGTGATTAAGTCCATTTTTGCGTCACGCGAAATTGTGCTCACGGACAGCGGCCGGCGCGATAATTATGAGGCGTCTTTCGCCGTTATCGTGCAATTAAGCGCGGCCGGCCGATGCGCGCGCTTCGTCCCTCCCCTGCCGTGTTATGCACTCCGCTTCTATTATCCTTTAGCACCCCACGATATGACGCGCTATGACGACACACACACGCGCGAGGAAGAGTTGGTCCCGGAAATACACGGCCTACGATAATTATTTTATCATTGCCACCGCGTTGCGCGCGTGCGCGTCCTTGAACTGCTTAATTTAACCGACATTGACATTACGTGCCGCAATATATTTTGTGCTGCCACGTAGTTACGAGCTATGAAATGAGCGATTCCAAAGCGTTAACTCAGGTCGCGTTATGCAACGCATATCGTTCGTCGCGCGCGCGCGCGCGCGCGGTTACTCAGTACTACAATTGCCGCTACGGCACGGAAATTTACATCGAGACAGACAGTGTTTCAATTTACTTTTTTTTAAATGTAATTTTTTTAAATGTATTTACTGCTTAACTGGCCTCTCTCCATGTAAAACCAGCAGAAATTACAATGAAAGGCAAACAACGGCCGCTGCTGTACAAGCGAGTTTTCTGATACAAGCGACGAACAAAGTCGACTCATAAATATAATCGCTTTGAACGCTTCGATCCAAACTTCAGATTCTCGTCAAAGAAGAACGGGGAAAATTAATTCTTGTTCATACGAGTCAACTCACTTGAAAGTTAACGGTTACTTCATTTCGTAATGTCGTCACTGAAGAGGATTACTCACTGATGAAGAGGAGGGAAAGGTGGGGTGGCTGAAGTTTGAGCCGAAACGCTTAAACTCGTTATATTTACTTATGAATCGATTGTATTTATCAGTCTTGTCGGAGAGAAAACTCGTTGACGGTACAAAGATTGTGCCGGCGCTCATTTGCTTGCTCTTGTTGGAACTTTTAAGTGGCAATTTACGACCCGCACTCAGAAACTTGGCAGGCATTATATAACTCGTCGGCACAATCCGCGGTTGTCGCGCGAATTCGCGCGCGCGCGCTCGCGTCTTCGACGTGGATATTTCTCGAAGGTAACGACCTTCCTTCGGAAGGAGATACGCGATGGAGAGACGAAGGTATCGCACCGGCATCAGCTCGGCAAGGGTTGCAGGATTCGCGGAAATCACCACGTGAAACAGCACGTGTCACCCTCCACGCCCTCACGCCCTTGAAGGGAGGTTGCTGGCGGACTGCCGCTACCCCTCGACGCGAAGCCGCTCGCAGAGAGAGAGAGAGAGAGAGAGAGAGAGAGAGAGAGAGGGGGGGGAGAGAGAGAGAGAGAGAGAGAGAGCTGCAGCGTGCATTTTCGTGGCGCACATCTCGCCCGCAACTCGGTTGTTGCAAGTCCGTAACATCGCTCAGATTGGCCGTGCCCCTTCCAGCACACGTGTCTCGAGACGAGCGCGCACGTGTTTGAGCGCTCGTCTAGAACACGGCAGGCTCGTTCGAGACGTTGCGCCTCTTCTAGGAGAGGTAGCCAATAGAGAGCGATCCCGGCAGCGCCGACGCGTTCGCCTCTCGTTTACTCCTACTCTTCACGCGTCTCTGTCGAATCAAATCTAACGGCAGATATCTCATGCGCGCGCCGGGGAATGCCTATTGGCGTGGTAGTGAAATCGCGTTTGCTCTTGCCGCGGCTTAAAATGGACGAGTTACAACTCGTAACGCGCGCGACGGTAGGCCGCGGATAATTGGACATTTGAGATGAAAATGAAGGGAAATTCGACGGGGGTGGAAAACACGCGCGAATGTAGATGCGAAATCGCTCGTCGTTTTATCGCGAGAATAAGTAAATCGGATTGGCACTCACCTCAGCCGTCAGCGTCAGCGAGCTGCGTCTGAGGAGGAGTGCCTCAGCTGAATTTGAGTGACACCGTATCGCGACGACGTGTCGGATGCCAAACAGGACGCAGGAGAGCGTCGACGACGCAACGCCTCGACAGCAAACGTCGACGGGGATACTCGAAGCTCGGCAATGAAATTTGTGCAGCGCGCAAAGCCGAGGGTTTGTCATCTTCGCACGCCATGAGCGTGTGATTGGCTCATGCTTTCTTCCGCAGTTTCTAGTCGTCTTCAGCCACCACGTCGTCGAATTCGTTTGGACGTCACTCGAGAGGCTCTAGAGGCTACCGTGGGTGAAATTTCACCCCGTGCAAATTTTGTCTCGTTCTTGTCGAATGTTGGATTATATCCGCTGCGAACGATAGCTTCTCTACCTTTCCTGTCCGATATTCAGCAACAATACAAGTGCGTTCGTTTGTCTTTTCTATTTCCAGAATAAAAAGAAATATATATATATATATATATATCGAAATCTCACCCGTGACAGGCATTAATGTGATTTTCGCTGACGGTGGGTCTTTTAAGGGTTAAGGACAGGCTGTTCCAACTCCTCGGTAAGTTAACCGATAGCTAAATCATTAGTCCGTCTTTGTTCTTCAAATGGAAGAAACAACAAAGATAAACATATTGTTGCGTCCGAGCCACAAGTTTTGTGGCAGCATCCGTTGCTCGCGAGCCTTAGGCATCCGGTAACCGCGATTTTGACAACTGAAGGATGATTGTCTGGTCTAGACGACGGAAAATCGAAAGAGGGAAACAGCAACAGCTGACAGAGAGTCTCCGGCAAGCTGTCATCGAGGACAGACGCGAGAATTGTCAAATATAGAGAGAAGTACTCCTGTAAAAAGCTTGAGCGAGCTGCGCTGTAGATAGTGAAGCTAACTTATTCTAACGCGAGTGTTCTCATTCTCCCGAGTGCGTGGCGCGAGTGTATGAGTGAGCGCAACAATATGATTTAACTATCAGTCAACTTACCGGAAGAAGTTGGAACAACCGGCCCTAAGCGTGTTAAGCGGCGTGATTCGAGACGATTCGAGACGATTCGAGTGTCAGAACAACTCGCACTCGGACTTGTCCTAGCAACGTCCGAGATCTCTCTCTCCCTCTCTCTCTCTCTCTCTCTCTCTCTCTCTCTCTCTCTCTCTCTCTCTCGTTAGTCCCGACCGAAAGTGCGGCAAAGTGCGCGAACATCCGGACGCCGTGAAATCCGAACGACCAACGTGCGACATTCTCTCGTCACTCGTCACCCCCCCCCCCCGCTCGCGCGCTCGTTATGCAGACAAATCGTTAGATAAGCCTTGAAGAATCTATCTCGAGGCGAAATAAACACATTATATAACTTAATCTTGCGCGCACACACGCGAGCCAAGAGTGTCGCGGCGTCTGCTGCTACGTCGCTATTAACACGCGCGATCAAGGGGAACTTGTCGCTGACAAACAGGCAATTTGAATTCGAGAACACCGAACGCGCCGCGATACTCAATCATTTATGCGCGGGGCGTCGCGGTCCGCTAATTATCCGCCCGATGATCTACGGCGCGTGTCGTGCAAAATAACGGAACCGCTCGCGTCATCTCCACGTGTACATATGCGTGTGTGTATGTGTGTGTGTGTTTTCACGTGCGTGCGTGCGTGCGTGCGTAGGTACGCGTGCGCACCTCCTCGAGTCGTACGAACATCCCTGTGCTAATTCCGTCTCCGCTCTTCCTCCATCCATCGTCCCCACCTCTCTCTCTCTCTCTCTCTCTCTCTTGCTTTTTCTGTCTCTTCGCGACGACAATTAATCCGCTATTGAAATTGCGTCCGACACTGATACCGGAACACCTGCACCGCAGCCCCTTCCTTCTCGCGCTCGCAGGAAACCGCTCACCGGTTTCAACGTTTAGATCGCATCCCCGAGACGGCAACGTCGACGACGACGACGACGACGACGACGTGGTGGTGACGATAGTGGTGGTAGTGGGGTTAGAGATACGCGCGATCGCACGTATTTCCAGCGGACTATGCGATTTCCACAGCAGCGAGAAGGGGAAGAAGCGCGCGCGCGTCGTCCTCTCCCTCCTATGCACCCTGTGCACCCCACCACGTTCGAGCAGCACGCCAACATCGGTAGGCGTGGCCTCCAGGTAGCACACGCGCCCGTGAACACGGCGCAGGTGAGAGAAGAGTGAAACCCGGTGAGCGAAGCCAGGTAAGGGGAAGCTACCCAGCCGACGCGACGCACAACACACGCTCCTCCACGCGCGAGACCGTGCGTGCCCTCCTCGGCCACACCGAGGTCAGTCGGGGTCCTGCTCTTAGTCAGGACACTCGGAGAGAGAGAGAGCTCCCTCGCATGAGCTGATCGTCCAGACAGCTACCTGTCGTCGTCGTCGTCGGGCTACCTGGTGATCGACTCTCCGCCCGCTCTCGCCGTACGTAGTGCAGACTGCCCCCATCCGCGAGAGAGAAGAGGAAGACATCACCCTGATTAGCCTGATTAGGGGAACTCGAAGCTATCGCAGAAGAGAGACGTTTTCCAAGTTGCCGGAGGCAACTCCCGAGCTGCAGAGTTTGGAAATTCGCGCGAGACAAGGTCGCGGCGCTCACCACGTTCTCTCGCCACGATCGACCTTGGTGTGAAGCACGTGGCCCCGGAGGAGACTCGGCTGTAACCCGCTGGCGAACGGGGCCAGCCTCAAGGTCGAATCGGGGAACTTTCGGTCCCGCGTCTCTTGGAGCCGGCCGGCGACAGAGAGAGAGAGAGAGAGAGAGAGAGAAGAGAGAGAGAAGAGAGAGAGAAGAGAGAGAGAGAGAGAGAGAGAGAGAGAGAGAGAGAGAGAGAGAGAGAGAGAGAGAGAGAGAGAGAGAGAGGTCGTCATCGTTTCACGCGCGAGATAGTAACCTGTGCGAGAAAAGGACGTGTGCCGCGAAAGTTCGACGTCCGCCGCCGACGTCAGCGGACAATCTGTGTGATCGCCTCGCCTCGGCCGACTGATCTAAGCAGTGCTGGGCCGAGCTCGGGGGGATAGTGCACGGGGACTCCATGAGCGGCGTGGAATTTTAGCGCATCGTTCGTCACACAGCTGGGCGTAATGTACGGTGAGTAGACATGCGGCGCGACATCGTTGTCGACGTCGTCGACGTCGTCGGGCGAAAGCGAGGAGGCCGAAGCCGAGGAAACGAGAACGAGGAGTCGCGGAAGATGAACGACCGAAACGAACGAGACACGGGGGGAGGGGCGGGGCAAAGGTCCGTATATTCTGAATTCTCTTTCATCACTGTGAAAGTGTGATTGTAAAAGTGACTTGCAAGCGATCAGGAGGCTTACGAGCTGCTTTCGTAGTTCACTTTTAACGATAAAGAAAGAGAGTCAGAATGTACGAGCCAAAGAGTCATACGTGAAGCGTTTCTCGCGAGTTCCAGCAGAAACGCGACGCGAGTTTCATGTGAATCGCGACGACGACTCGGGCTGTTCTCAACAGCCTGCAAGCATTTCCACGATGTTCAGAGTCGCGTTCCTTGTCGGAAGCAGCCACTTGCACTTTTGCGGACTTTGCACCTGTCTCTCCCCCGCCACGTCTCGAGGCGGTCCGAGCCGAGAGAGGCATCTCCGCGTCGTCGCTTCCGTACGCACGTTGCCGTAGTTTCGCTATTTTGACGTTTCGTGCGCTGCACGAAGAGCGATGCGAATCTCGCCTCTACTACCTCTCCGCGCTTCCTCTACCCTCGCGGTGTAGCGCGTTACTTGTTAACGTTATCGCGATAATTGTTAACAGCTGCGCCAAGTGTATCCCACCATGACGGCGATTAACCGGCCGATCTTATCGCGCCGAGATGCTGGAAAGATGATATCGGCAGCTACGTGTTTCGATTTACCTCGAATTTCCGAGCGGCCGGCCAATCTTGCCGTGACACTTTCGTCGGGACGGACTTCCGCGAGTCGCCGCCAAGTCGTCACACCCGCGCGCACTTTCCTCACACGTACGCACCGTACGCTCGTACACTCTTCGTGAGATTCCGCGCGATTATTTCGCAAAAACGGTGCCGCCGCCGTTCGGATCTTCACTCGGATCACTTGCGCAATCCGCTCCAACGAGCCGGACCACCTTTGTCCTCACACTCCTCCCTTTTCCTCTTCGCACTCGACCCGATCAGAAATTTCCGGAATTTCCCCCGTGTCCTCGCGCCGGCGCCCCTGTCGCCGTGATTTTTCGTTAAAACTCCAGTGGAATGTAAAAGCGTTTGAAGCATTCAAAGCGAAGGCTCATTTACCTTTACAAAATTCCGTCCTTCTTTCTCGTGATAAAAGCAGCAAGCGGTCGCTTACGCAAACGAGAGTCTTCGTTCACATGTCACGAGAGTGACACACGTGTACCAATCTATAACCGTGGCGCAGCTCAGCGCAGTGATAAGTTCCGCGAATGATAACCGTAATACGATGCATTGGAACAGTCGTATTTCCCAAGCGCATAATTAAAGTGGAACCGCGTGAAACTCACTGTAATTTTCCGGGACATTGTGCGGAGCGCCGGCTATGAGACACGACGAGCTCGCGTACGTCACTCGGCTGCATTTGCAAATATTTGCAAAACATTAGCAGAATAGCTTCGTTTTTCGCGCAAAACCCAGATACCGCGCGCGCGCGTTCAAGGTCTCGCTTCTTAATCCTTCCCTCGCGGGCTCGCAGGAAAAGTCGAGCGGGCTCGAGACGGAAGCTGAGAGCTCCGGATCGATCTCCGGTGATCTACAGATCACCGGAGGAGACAACCGAAGGAACAAACGAAAGAACGAAAGGCGGGCATTTTTAATTTCGCGCCGGCTCTCGAGGATGCAGCGCGACAACGCCCATGACTTAGCCCAGAAATCCGCCGTCTCGTCATCCGGAGGCCGCGACGGGGAAGAACATGTTCGACACTTGTTCACACAGTTCTTAATCAAGGCCCGGCGTGTGTCAACACGGATGAAACGATCGCGCCCGCGCGACTCATGATTGTTTATCGAGATTTCGTGCGTGTTCTCGCGGTGAGAGTTACTTTAGTAATTAACGAGCAAACACGCGCGATCGGCCGGCCGCGAGATTCGAGGTCCCCCATTTGTCATCGATCGGTTGTCTGGCGCGCTCGCGCGGTCCGTTGATTGGCGGATATCCTCTCTCGTTTTGTTTGCCGTCGAGCGCGACGCGTCGGAAATACGACAGCACAGCACGCCGCGGCGGCGACGAAATCGGGAAATTCCGTCGAGATAAGCGCGCGCGGCGGCCGTGCGCATAGAAATCGTCGGAAAGGACGGAACCCCGATAAATAGAGTCGCCCGTGGGCGCGCGCGCGCGCGCGCGCGATTGACAGCGCGCGTTAACGAGAACATTGTGTGAGTCACGGGCGTGATTAATTGGATAATTAAGGGAGAACTTCTCGCAACGCCGTTATCAATTTCGGCGACGCGACGAGGGGGGACGAAGGGGGAAGGGAGGAGGAGGAGGGGGAGGAGGGGGGAGAGGAACGGGCGAGTCACTGGCTCGGAATTTGCAGCTTTGCTCGCTACATGCAGCATACACAAACACGCCAACTCTCAAGTGTGAAATTAAGAAATGACGTAGTTGACGTGGCGAATCTGTTGAAGCGACGGCCGGCATTTCCACAAGTGTTCCGGCCGTTGAGTCAATCAATCTTCGTCATTAATCGAAGATTTTTGTTATTACGCACACGATTATCGCACACGAGCGTGCGGTGTTTGTTGTCGTTTTTTTCTGAAATGTGCTGCGAGAAAGAGAGAGAGAGAGAGAGAGAGAGAGAGAGAGAGAGAGAGAGAGTCGTCGGGGGACGCGAAAACATCGGCAGTTAACGTTCGCACACGTTCGGTATACGCTGCAGCTGCAATTTGGACGTTGATTGAATGCTAACACTGGAAAATACCTGCGATCAAGAGGTGTCTCTGTATGGATTTATCTCCCCCTTTTCGTTTCCCCTTCTTTCGCCTCCTCCTCCTCCCGCCGCCCGTTCCTTTCTTTTTTTCGTTAACCCGTTCTGCGCAGATACTTTGAAGTAGCATCATCGCATCAACCGATATTAATTAATTGCGATATCGATGTGGTAAATTATTCCCTGATGTATTAACGTAACGCTCTCTCTCTCTCTCTCTCTCTCTCCTTTTCTTTCCTCTCTTTCCTTTCTCTCCTGTTGCTTTCTTGACGTTATCGCGGAAATTATAAGCTTAGCAGGAAATCGGTGAACGACGCTTATGATTTATTCTCACGCGTGCAACAAACAAGGCTCTTTATTTTCGCGGTCGACGTGACGCTTAGACAACAAGGACGCAGAAGCGCGGCCGCGATGTATCGCTAAGTTGCTGCCACTTGTGAAAATACGTTCATCTAATCGAGACGCCGATCGCTCGGAAACTTCCTCCCGAGAGATCTCGACCCTTCCGACCGGTTTGCTCTCTCGCTTCGCTTGACACTTCCGTCCCACGTTCGCGTCTGCAACACATATATCCCCGATAATTCGCAAAATCGTCTCACTCGAGTTCTGGTTACCCGCGACTAATCAAACTCGAGGACTGGACGATGACTCGGCCGATTTATCCGCTGTCCATCTCCTCCGCTTTTCACATCGCCATTGTATATATATAGCATTTAACGCATTTTATCCGTAGAGGTAAGAAAGAGGGGAAAAGAACATTCGTCCGAACGCGGTGATCGTTGCAGCCGAGCTTTCCTCTTCGTCCTGTTTCCCCGAATACGCTCGGAACGTGCCGCAGCGCGCTCGTCGCCCACCTTGACTCGTCCGGTGCCGAAAGTTACGCGGCGCGATAACTTATATTCGCAATGAGTACCGCCGGGCGATCGGCCGAGAATCGCAACGAGCGCGCCGTTATCTATGGAAACGAGCAACGAATTCCCGCTGCCGGCTCATCGGCTATGAATTATACAGGAATGCGGCTCGTCGCGAACGCGCATTACAGATTTATTCAAACAACGAGTAGCGGTTATTAGCCGTAGTTTATGTCCAGGCGCGATTCTTATCAGCGCGATGGGGGACCTTCGGACTAGTGATTTACTTCGCGGGTTATCGACGCTCCGCGACGCGTCCGCCGCTTCACGCGAAGCGACTGTTTCGTTTTCCCGGCTGGAACAGACGCGATCGTAGCCTCGAATATCGCCGTGGCGCCCACAATCTGCGTGTAAATCGCACACGAGGACGCGTGGAAGAAATCGGCCCGCGGTCGACGGCGAAAGAACGATGGCAACCGCGCGACGTTGGCCTGTGATATGGCGGTTAATAATAGATTACTGACAGGAGATTGGAATTATTTACGAAATAACGCGGACGAGAGACAAGCAAGAGCCGCTGGTCTACAATCAGGGCGAGTGACAAGTTACAAAGGAGATAAAAGTTACTCCCGAAATAACAAGGAGATCGAGGCAAGAAAGACCGGCCGAAAGGCGGCCCAAATAAAGAGGCGAAGTGATTTTGCCCGAGTCAAGGTTTCATCACCTCGATTAATTTTAGAATCGTAGATACGCGACGGTCCAAATGCGGGAGGCAAAGTGATTTTGCCCGGATCAAACTTCATTGGCTTGATTAATTTTAGAATCGCAGATATGCGGCGGTCCGAATGCAGGAGGCAAAGTGATTTTGCCGAAATCAAATTTCATCGGCTTGATTAATGATTTAGAATCGCAGGAATGCGCTCCGAATGAAGAGCGCAAAGTGATATTTCGCCTCAATCAGATTTCATTACCTCAATTAATTTTAAAATCGCAGATTTCTCAGAGACCAGCGTTGCCTCTTACTCGCCCTCGTTGAACCGCCTGTCGCGCCTCGAAAAATCGGGATCGAGATTTTCCTGCTGCGCTCGCGCGCTTCGATCTAATCTACCGAAGAGCCCGAGCTAGCGCTCTACCGATTTCGCAGCACCGTACTGCGCTACATTGCACCGATCGAAAGTATACCGTTCGCGCTTATCAGCACGGCTTAGCCGCACAATGCCGGTTGCCGCTGACCCGATCGCTAATCGGCGCTTTCGAGAGCCCGGCCGGCTCTTTTATCGCGCGGCTCGTCGCGAACGAAGCTCGTTGAGCAATCACGTTTGTCCGACCTCGCCGATTACGATCTCGTCTCTCGATTCCGTCCGTCCGTTCGCTCGCTCGCTCGCTCGCTCGCTCGCTCGCTCGTCACGAGTCGCGCGGGCACGCACGTCGCGCGATTTATAATTCATTTCGCCGGCCGACAACCGCCGCGCGTCGCGTCGCGTCGCGTCGCGTCGCGTCGCGCCGTGCCGCGCTGTTTGTGATTTCTTCCCCGTTCGCCCCCTCCCCTCCCCTCCCTAGCCCTCGCTCCCTCTTTCTCGCCCTTCTCCTCTCTGTCGCTGTGCCTTTTTCCCTTTTTTTGCGCGGGCTTTTTATCCCACCGCGAATCTGATACACGTGAAGCGCGGCGACGAGCGCCGACGCGGTGCATTAAACGCCGGCGCGCTCGTGTTAAACGCAACGGGCATGAGCATCCCTTATTTATTCGGTGAGCGAGATCAACGGAGCGATAACGGGCACGGCGGCGACGTTTAAATAACCTCGACCGAGCGACCGTTATGAATATTGAGGGTTTTTAAATCGTACGGCGTTTCCACGGCGGCGAATGCAAATGGCGAATGTCAGCGAAGCGCGTCGAATTCTAGAAGGAAGAAGTCCGAGCGACGACTTCGAGAGTCGAATCCGCAGCCGCGCGCGTTCGTCGTCGCGCGATCGTTTCTCACGCGGTTCGATTGGGAGATCGATCTCCTCCGATAGAGAGAAGCGTCCGAGTTCAACACACGGATATACAGCAGGGGATTCTCAGCTGCGGGGAACCGCAGAAAGAAAGGAGAGCACGGGGCTGTGTGTCTCGAAATTCACATGCATAATAAAATATTCAAACTATCTACTTCGCAAAAACAGCATGCTCGGCCGCGAGGCGTCACGGTTGCTTATGATGAATTTCTGTCTGTGAGATTTTCGATGGTACTCACTTTACACGTACGACGTAACGATCGCGAAAAATCGCGATGTCGCGATATCACGACGTCCATCATGCGCGTACTCGATCAGCAAGAGGAAAAATAATAGGAATAAGGAACAGTTAGTTGTAACAACAATCAATCACTAGCGCAGTTGCCATTTGCTTGGAAGCATTATTTTCTTTTACAAGTCTGCACGGAGTATCATCCGCGGTTCGAAAGCACCAGATACATTTCGGCGTTTTGTTATTCAAGGCATGCCCGTCGCGTCGACGACGACGACGACGACGACGGTAGCCACCGGTCGTGATTTGGCCCGTAATCGTTCCTTCATTCATGCGCGAAACGCGCGCGATCGGCGAAACAATTTCGATCGCGTCGCTCGCGATCAGCGTCATCAGATTTAACGCGTCACGAAAGAATCCGCTCCGAGGCTCCATGTATTATTCATCCCTCCGCGAACGGATATGTTTCGTGTACATAATGAACGCGCTCACGGAATGCGGCTTCTACGCATGCTTTCGAGCGGAATGGCAGCTCGTAGCTAACGTTCTCGCCGTTTATTTATGCCGCGGTGCCTCCATGATAATTTTCGACATTAAACGCTACAGAAATAGAGCGGCCGACGCAGCCACGCCGAGAGAGGCCGAGAGAGGCCTGAGATCACGCTTCTCAATGCTGCGCTGCGGAGCGGCGAGTAAAGCGAATGCCGTAATAATAACGGCAATAATTGCTCGCGAGATCTCTCTCCGCGAGATTTGTCGTCGGATCGACGCGTTGATTCGTCGCTCAGCGAGCGCGGCGAAAGGGACGATCTGTTTCCGCGCCGAGGAAGCCGCTTCTCACATTTTCGCCGCCTCTGATCTGCACGAGCGGAATCACGCGTCCGACTTGTCTCTTTCTCTCTGCCGATATTTATCACCCTCTCCCCCCCCCCCCCTCCCTAATGACTCTCTCGACTGAACCGATATCGTAAATCATGCTCTTTACTTTCCCGTAACAGAAGCGGTACCTCGAACTTGGCACATGAAACCGGAACTCCATTGCAATCCCGTAGGAATCCCGGCGGGCGCCTTGTCACCCCCGGTCACCCTCTCGCCGCCCAGCAGCCCGAGCGTGATCGCACTGCCGCCTTCGCCCTGGAGCCCGGGCGTGCCCGGGAGCAGTTCGAGCACCATCGCCTCGACCAATGCACCCTCGGGCCTCTGCCAACCCGTCCCCGACCGTTTCAGCGCCTTCACCCTCGTCTCAAATTACAACCCCGACCTGCGACTGCAAAGTCTACCTCTCAGCGCCAGCGTCGCCGCCGCGCGAGGTAAGTCGCCGCGCGCGAGAGAGACTCGTCATTTTCCAAACGACTCGCACGATTTCCCGGCGAGATACACTCGCTGATCGCTAAAGGGGGAGGGGATTACTCGCTCGTTGTTTTCGATAACGTTGGCGCGATAAGCGCGGCGCGAGGAAAGAAATGATAAATAAAAAATCCGAGACAAGTGCGCGCGCGCGCGCAACAGCAAGTCGCTACGCTCTGCGAGGAACTCGCGAGCCCGTATAATCCTTGCCGGGACAACACGGCAAGCGAGCAACGGCAAATCTAACGTTACACGGGAGGGTATCGAACTTCCAGATTGCCCGCATTCCGCTGAACGCACGACCATCTTCTTGTTACAGAGATGCGCTGCGGCCTGATGTACGGCGGCTATGGGTCATCCGGCAGCGCCTGGTGGGCCCGTCACGTGGGCCTGCTGCTGCCACATTCCTTGCTACCGTCTACAAGAATCCCGTCCCAGCAGACGACACCGGTCACGAACTGCTCGCCCATTCATCCGGAACCCCTCAGCCCGGCGCGTCCCGGATCGCCACGGAGATGCACGCCCGAGAAGGCCAAATTCGGTGAGACTTTTTCCTCATTCCGGGGACTTTCTCGCCGCGAATCGAAGCCCGAGAAGGCTCCCCAATCTGACTGTCGACGAACGCTCGCATTCGCGGGCATCAGCGGCATTCCCATCGCGTTCAATTAAGCCTAATATGTTTAATCGAGCGAACGCTCGAGACCGTCGAAATTAGGGAGGGTTAAATTTGACGAACTCGTGGCCGCGTCTGGTTCACAGTCGGTAGACCTTGCGGAGCGCTCGGCCAGAGTGCTCCCTTGAAAAAAAAGGTAGACAAACTACCGAGCAATTATCGGTAAGTGGGTATTATCGATCCGACAACGTTGTCACAGGAGGCATCACTTATCGCATCACGCCGCTCGACTCCCGGTCGTATCGACAGAAAGTAATTACGACCAATTAATTCTCCTCGAACCGCACATATTTGTGTCTTCGATATTAAAGTGCAGACGAGAACTATAAAATTCGCCCGACCTTAATAACGATGTCGGGAGCTCGATCGATAAATAATCGCTGACGACAGGTCATTTCCATAAGTTTGATTTGTTCTAAGAGAGAAAAAGAGGGGGGGGGGAGGGGGTAGGGGCAGGGAGACAGCGCGGAAAATTTGCATGGAAAAATGGTCGAAAAGCGAGAAGACAAGCGGCGAGGTTTCGATCAGCGCGAAACACTCAGCGCGAAGTAGACCGATCGACATGTGCTTACAGAGGAGGAGGTGCCGCTGAACCTCAGCACGAAGCCGAGCGACGTCTCGTCGAGTATCAGCAGGAAAAATGAAATCTGGTCACCGGGCTCGGTGTGCGAGAGGGAGGCCAGGGAAACGAGAGCGCCGTCCTCCAGCAGGAGTCCGTCCTCGACCCCTATAATTACGCGGCAAATTCATCACTCGCCTCTCACACCGCCCTCTTCGACCGAGAGGACTTTTCAAGTGAGTGTTAATACATCGTATCTCTTTACCCTCATTCACCTCATCCCGTTTCGCCGGACAGCGCGTCCCGCTGCAGTTATTAACTGCACTGGGAGAACAGGTGACGCGTTATTCCACGACACGAAGAGAGAAGGGCATTTTCTCGAGAGGTTTCAATAGGCCCGCCGCGCGAGTGTGTTAAAATAAACGGGAGAGACACGCGAGAGAGTATCTCGAGAGAGTATCTCGCGAGAGTACTCGCCGCATTCTCTCTCTCTCTCTCTCTCTCTCTCTCTCTCTCTCTCTCTCTCTTTCTCTCTCGCGGTGCCCCTCCCTCAACTGTGACTCGCGTGGCAAATTGTTCAATTGACGACGATTTATCATTGAAGCAACCTTCGGTTGCTGCGACGGCCGCTTTGTATCTTGTTTTACGTCTTCTTCGTAGAGACTCTGCCATCTGCTCTCGTTACGTCGCTAATTCCGCAAACCCTGCGGGTGATGATAAAATTCCACTCCACTCCTCTACTCGGGGAACAGAAAAATCTAGCTCGAGCGACGAGCGACGCGCAAAAAAAAAAGGAAAAAAAAAACAGGCGAGTGTCGCGTCGTAAAGAAAGATTTTCATGACGCGTCGGTCCACGTGGATCTCGTTGCAAATCGCCGCCGCCGCGTAAGATAGCCGGCCGATAGGCTTCCGAGGAAGCCGGGCGAATATCGGTCTTGGAAATCTCGACCCCGGCTTCCCCGATCCCCGGTTTCCCATCGCGGCGAGTGGATCGCGCGCGAGGCGCACACTCTCTCTCTCTGTGTCTCTCTCTCTCTCTCTCTCTCTCTCTGTGTTTCTCTCTCTCTCTCTCTCTCTCTCTCTCTCTCTCTCTCTCTCTCTCTCTATCGTACGTAGCGCGCCGATTTTACGAGGTCGGCAAACACTCGACTGCGGCTTTTATTGGCGGGCGCGTCCCGGGCTCGTAAAGAAGCTTCGATTTCCACGCGCGGCTCGTTCCGCGCGCGATCAACTCGACCGATCGCCCGCGATCGCGACGTCCTCCTAAACAACACTTCGCCGGTGTCGCTTACCGCCCCTAATTGGCCCGCCTCCCTCTACCCGGTACTCTTCCTCCCTCGCTCTTCCTTCTGTTTTTCAGGCCGTCCACACACGGCCTGTCTGTCGCGCGGAGCGTAAGCCGATTCTGACCGGCGAATTTAATCAGCTGATTGGCGTCAGTCTTCGATTAATAATTGAGAGTCGCGTGCGCGATATCCGAGCAATTCGGGCAAAATTGTCATGAAGCTCGAAATTCGAGATGCCGAATAGTCGAAGAAAATCGTCTCACCCGCCACAACGGTCAATTCTCGGCCGATGAGATGAGATATCGCTGGTCGCCATTATTCCCTGAATTGACCTGAAAGCGACGGAGCGCGAGAGAGATTGATAATAAAAGGCGCGGCCGATGGAAAAAGAAATGAGGCCTTTTTCCCATCAGTCGTGCCTTCAATCAAGGCTGCGCAGCAAAGTCGGTTCTTCTACTAGCTGAAGACAGGGACATTATTCTCGGGCGGATTAATAGTTGATGAGCGGCGCTTCTCAGAACGCGCGACAGCTTTCGAAAAAGGTCGCCGATGATCGATACGTGGCGGGTGTCTATTTTTTTTACGAGCTGCAACGGTAAAGTGCTCCAGGCCAATCTGGCGGGGCGAGGTCACGTTGATTTCCTTGAAAATCGATGGACGCCATATATACATACATACATACATACATACATATTTCGTGCAAACGGGGAAAGGGTTTGTCTCGAGGCGAGCGTCAACAACACCACTGCGACTTTTTACCTCGTGACGGCAACGTTTTAGCTTTTCCTTTTTCTCGCGCAATAAAACACAATAAGGCGAAACAACCGATTCAACCTGCGAAGCAGCGCACGGAGAATAGAAACTAATGAAAGGCACAAAACCAAAAAATATAAAAATGCTGCTGCAACAGCCGGGCTAAGGATAAAGTTCCCATTTTCAGCCGTAAGAAACGTAAGAAACCCCGCGTCAGTTCGACGCGAGTTAAATCACGGGAGAAGATTCGGACGCGAAACGCGTATACATTCGCCGAAATCATGCGCGACACACTCGGAGATTCGGCTCCGAGAAGGAGAGACTCACTCACGGTCGAGAGCAACGTCGAACGCTCGCGCGCGGACGAGGCGTCGTCATTAGCCGTCGCACGTCTGTTATCAACGTAAGCGCGGCGTAATTAACATAACGAAGTAATCCGGCCGAACATTCGTATGTACGCATCCTCGCCTTATCGCACGCACGCACGCACGCAGCGCGTTTCCCCGGCTCGCTCGTTTGTATACGCACAGAAGCCCGCCTGGCCGGGCTTTCGCAGCGCGCGCGAGACCGGCCGAGAAAACCGGTCGATCTCCAGCTGTTCCAGAAAGGAAAAATCGCCGAAGCGGCGATCCGCGCGAGTCACGCGATACGAATTTCTTCGGGACGTAAGTACCCTTAAGTGCGCCGCGCGCTCGCGCCGAGGATCGGGGCGAGGAAACGGGTCAAACGTTTGACGAATATCGGCGGACCTCGACAAAAGGCCTCCCGCCGCAATTACGCGCGCGCGCGATTGAATGGACGCGGAGGACTCGCCTCGCCGTGGTTTTACGTCCGACACGTAACCGTAAGCCGACACATTAGGGATATGTAGGCCGCACACACACGCGTACGCACGAAAGCCGGGGTCAGCTTTGTTTCATGCCACAGCACGCTTTCGGGCAGCCGAGCTTGCCGTTCGACTCCCGGCGGCGCTCTCTCGTTTCCTCGTCGGTGACGATCCGCGGCCGCTGTCGCGATTTCCAAGCGTCGATCGATCCCGAGAACGTGATGGAAATGGAATATTGGCGCGGCGGTCGGTCGCTTGGAATTTCGCGTCATCCCCCGAGCGGAAATTACTCGCGCCTAATAATTCGACACGGGTCACCCTTCTAATATCGAGCAGCTGGTGGCAGCTTGAGTGTGATTGCGCCGTCGCGTCGGTACGCGACGCCGAGCCGATCGATCGGCGATTATCGCCTGCCGAGATGTCGCGGGAGTCTTTACCGCCGCGCTGCGTACACCTCCTCGTCCGTGGGAAAGCCGCAGCAAGCCTCCTTTATTTAATCCGCGCCGTTCTCGACGAGCGACAGATGTCCCCGACGACGGTGTCGACGCCGGCGTGGAAGGGCCGGACAAAGAGCGGCGCGAGAGATTAACGGTAATTACGCGATTTTTCAAGTATATACCCGCGGCCGTCGCGGCGAGTCGCGAGGAGAAACTGGAAGGCGGTCGAGGCCGAGGACGAGGCCGGCGCGGCGCGGCGCTGGCCTCCTCGAGGAGGAGGCTTTGTTTCCGAGCCGGTGCCGGAAGCGGACGCTTTCGTGCGGCGACAATGGCCGGGGCACGGCATCCTCGCCCTTCCCACAATCCGTCCGCAGGTTTCCTCCGGCCGATCTCTCGCGGGCGGACCACTGGCCGAGGAAAGCTTTCTCTTCGGCTTTTTCTTCCCGTCCGCGAATCCGCGAACGGGACGACGCGTCCCACCGCTGACCGCTCCGAGAGAGGATCTTGCCATATGGGCAGCGGGGACAATTAAAAGAGTGACGATTGTTGTGCGTGGGAGTCGTGACCGTTGCGAGCGGGACCATGTCTCTCTAATTGCTGGTTAAATGGCAGGCTCGCGAATGTGCGGGCTGCTTTGTCAGGATTCGAACTCTGAAAGGAGCTCGGCATTGCGTTGCGAGTCGACGCCGTTCCGTCAGCGATTGAGGGACAAAGAGATTCGCGAGGACCCAAAGCCTCGAGAGAGAGAGAGAGAGAGAGAGAGAGAGAGAGAGAGAGCAAGAGGATACGCGTGTCGCGTTTCAACCACGCTGAAATCATTATCATTATTATTATTATTATTGACGAAATACTTTTCATGTCCCTCGTCCTCGCGGCAGTTATGACCAAGGTGACAGGAAAAGCCCGCGCCCGCGCCGCGCTTTTAGATCGAGTCGAATGAGGTATCCGGTAATAAAGCAATAGCCGTTGAGCGACCGCGGCGATGAAACGCGCGAATTATCGTCCGCGCGATCACCCCCCCCCCTTCGGCCCCCGGCGCACGCAGTGGGGCCAGATATTTTTTGGTTGAAAATTCTCTAGAGACCTGAATTTCCAACCGATCATCGATGACACCAATGGATGAGGTTGATCCTGAATATATTCTAAAGAGATCTGTCTAGCCGAAATTTTGAAAAAAATTATCGGTTCGGAGTTCGTGGGTTTAGCGTTTGTCTTAAAAGTTTCGAGGCTCGAACTTAACGCTTCATAGCTGAATATTCAACGTCGAGTATTATTAGGTTCTCGAGCTATGGCTAGATTGGGTTCTTGGACTGTTCGGGGCTCTTCATATATACGGCTTCATGCATCCACGTGCTAAAAAGTTGTCGGATTGATAGATTCCTAGGTTGATGAGCTTAAGACTCCAGAAATCCCTCGGTTTTCTGCTTAACGGGTCTATATTTCACGCTTTTGTATTTTGGGCATGTGAGTTTTAGGTTAATGGGTTTCTGCTTCAAGATCGAACAAAGGGGTCTCTGTTGATTGGTTTCATAGTTTCAATCCGCTGAATACGCTATTAGATGGAAATAAGTGTCGAATAGTGAGTATCTCGCAAGTTTCTCGCGTTTGACGATAATTTTCCCTCCTTTGGGGCTAGTAATTTGAGAAAAGAATTTTCCTTTTTATTTTGGCAAGACGGATCTCTTCGGAATTCATTCAGGATCAACCTCATCCATTGGTGTCATCGATGATCGGTTGGAAATTCAGGTTTCAATGGCTGCGTTCAGCAGAACAAAATGATCAGTGAGCGCTTAGTGATTATTGTCTGTGACTGGAGCATTCTTTTAGATTCTTCATAGACCCAGAAGTATTTGCCAATCAGGAGCGAGAATCACTAAGCGCTCACTGATCATTTTGTTCTTCTGAACGCAGCCTATGTCCCAGAATGTTCAACCAAAGAATGTCATCTGGCCCCACTGTGCGCCGCGCCGCGCCGCGCCGCGCCGTCTCCTCTTCAGCCACCGGCCGACAGGCCCGAAGCGCGAGAACTAGCCGCGGAAGAAGTCGAATATCGCGTGAAGATAGGTCGCTTCTCTATATTGATCGCGGCGCAGCGTGAATCATGCATATTTGCACTCGTGTTGTACTCGCGTGCGCGTAATAATATTCCGTGGTTGGCATATTCATATACGCCGCGTATATTGTCAGCCTGGACACGCATCGAACCGCGCCGCGCCATTGTGACGACTGGCGCCCGTGTGACAATGAGCCGGCCAAGAGGGAGAGAGAGAGAGAGAGAGAGAGAGAGAGGGAGATGGGGGAAGAGGAGAAAGAGAGAAAGAGCGCAAGAGAGAAAGAAACGAACGACGACGCTCCTCGTGAACACAGGTGCGCCCGGCGTCCCGGCGCTCAGGAGCGCCTTCCGTCCACCCTTGTCGCGCTCGCTTTCGCTCCCCCCTCTCGCGCCCTCGCTCTCCGACGAAGCGAGAGACTATCGCGCCGGAGAAGTCGCGCCGCGGAGTCTCGGAGCGCGCTGCGTTTCCCGATGATTACGATAATTGTCGCCGTGAGAGAAAGCAGAAGACTCCGGAGAGAGGGTGACGAGGAGGGGGAGCGCGAGGGAGCGGGAACGGGCGCCTTGTTTTGTTATCGCAAATCGAATTTGCCGGCGTGAATCGCGAGATAAATTTTCGGATCCTCGCGTGTGTGTGTGTGTGAGGATCGACTCGTGGGACTCGAGGGAGTTTAGATTTAGTAATTTATTAATTTAGTGAATTAGTTTAGAATATTAGCAACTGCGGGTATTCTAAAGAATAGCGCGTAAATGGAACGTATGATGCGCGCGACCCAAAGTGGAATGCATCTGGCGGTCGCAAGATAGAGGAGAGGCCCAGCCGCGAAAAGAATTCTCTCTCCCGAGAGCGACGCGATCGATATCGCGTGCGCTGCACGGACAGCCCGAGCTGTCGCGCGGAGGAATTGATAAATTAGCTACTTAGCGGTTTAACGGTTGGACGACGGTGATTTGTCAGCGTGGGGAATTACCGCTAGCGACGGAATGAGAGCCTATCTCAGCTGGTGTTGGATCCTGAGTGTCCACAGGAGTCTCGATACGCGCCGACTTTGAAAATGTTCTCAGTGAAACTGAATTTCTGCCGCTCGTCCGGGGCCCCAGAAAACTTGTTTTCTTGGAGGGAGGGGGAGGAGAGGAGGAAACATTCCCGCGGAAGATTTTTATCGAGCTTCTCTCCTGTCTTGTTTCCACTTTACCGTTCTCTTCTCATGCCCGCACACAGGCAAAAGCATGCTGCACGCGAGTAATTCTCCCGCATCTGGATAGTCTCTCACTATAGATACGGATATAGTGTGGATCTTTTCTCTACGTGGAATTTAATCTAAATTAGGTATCACACAGACGGAGAACGTTATCGACGAAGATAGCTGCGCGTGCGATTGCACTCGCGAAGAGACGATCGAGCGCGCACATATAGAAGTGTAAGAAGTCTCGAGGCAGACAGGGGGACGACGCTCGGCTAAATCGCTCGATCTGTTTGTTCCAACAGTGTAAGCAGTGCGGCAAAGCATTCAAACGGTCGAGCACGCTCAGCACTCACCTCCTGATCCACTCCGACACGAGGCCTTACCCCTGTCAATATTGCGGCAAGAGGTTTCACCAGAAGTCGGACATGAAGAAGCACACCTACATCCACACCGGTGAGTGTCCTCGACGACGACGACGATCGAAAAATGAGAGCTCGTTTCAAGAGCGCTCCGCCCGAGATCGATTCGCGGGATTAACACGGCGCGCGTTTATTCCGCCAGACCTCCTGGCGAATCTTCGACAACTCGACCGCGCGCGCGCGCGCGCGATGACGCGCTCGACGGTACCTTCGAGCGAGCAACTCTCGCTCGGTCAAGTGCGCGAAATGTGCAATTGTGCAGGTATACTTTGACGAGTAGTTTCCTCCACACGACCACGTTTCCTTCGCGACCTAAATACTTAATACAAAGTCTCGGGGGAGTGCACCTCGCTTTGTGATCCGTTCTTTGTCAAGAGCCTCCCCCTCCCTCTCCCTCTCTCTCTCTGTCTTTAACGCGCTAACCGGACCGCAGGAGCGACCGGTGGACGACCACATGACAAAGTTTCGGCGTATGCGAGTGTTGCGTGAGCATCGATAATTGCATTCGTCGGTAACAAGCCCCTACTTTATATATCGAATTTTTACGCTACGGCTATACTCATGTACGCTCAACTTCGTTCAACGCGTCCTCGGAATTACAGCTTGTCGCGTGTTCTCCCTTAAACTTCTTCTTTCTCCGCGGTCTTTGACCAAATGTTGCTGCTGCATACCGCCGATCGATAACTACAATTGCTCGTAACGAGCTTCTGCCCTCGGCGTCTACGTCGAAATGGAAGACGCGGAGAGCGGACAGCTGGAAATAATCTCTCTCGATCGCGGACCGGCCTGATATATCTTTCGGCCGCTGAAACTCGCGATAAATCCCCATCCCCCCGCCCCCCCCCCACGCAATGCCCCCACGCGATGCCTCCGTCGTCAGAATATATATATATATATACCAACTTTTCAACGGGGTATCTCAATCGGAAGAGAAGAAGAACGAAGGAGAGAGAATTATCCCGAAGTTATTCCGCCGATTAATTCCGATCATTCGCGTTATCATATAATCGCAGCCGCGGGACACCCTGAATTCGCGCACGCCTCTTTCGTCCCGCGCTTTCTCGTTATTATTCTTTTATTCTTCGTCACGCATCCCGAGCGGATGGGACAGAAAGGACGGCCGACTCCTCGGCAGGGGGAGGGGGGTGTCCGAATTATTTATGAACGACTGCCTTGTTGCCACTGTGGCAAGCCACTCGGTAAATTATTCAGGCCATTGTTGTCCTGTGATCGGCGAAATGTCCCAAGACAAGTCGTGCGCCGCGCCGCGCCGCGTCGCGTAGAACGAAGGCGAGAAAGACTTATTCCCTATAGCTTCCGAGAATTCACCGGCAAGATTCACTTAAAACGCGAACCTTGGTGAACTACACGCCCGCTATAGATCCGCTCGCCGCGTCGAGAGCAAGACGTCAACGACCTGAGGGGTGAAGCGAAGGCTTTTCAATTTTTTCCATTGCAACTTGCAACCCCGACGAGGCGCCCGCGCCGAGTCTGCAAATTTCGCCGCGAGATGCGTCGATCGTCTCAACGTGTGCCGTATGCGAACATCGTCGATGAAAAGAAATATCTCGCGAACACGCGGATGGAGCGTCCGCGAGCTAAATATCGGCCGCGTGAAAATTGCAACTTTTTGCCCTCTCGTGTCTCGGGGGCGTCGTTGATACGTCGTTCGGCTTCATTAAGGGTAATAAGCCGTCGCGCGACGCTCTGGAGTGCGCTCGAAAAAAAGTTGCACTCGCCTGATGCGCGTTATCGCGCAAATGAGATTGCGCGGTAATGTGCGTTTTATTCAACCCGGCGCCGCGAAAAACGACGGGAACGGACGCTCGCGGCGCGCGCGCGCGTGTGACCGTGCCTTTATACCGACACGCGCATTTAAACATAACCTGTCCGTGGTGCATCTTCAATGTGGGCTGTCTCCACGAATGTCACACCCACGTCAACCCGCGCGACTGACCCTTTTCGCATATGAAAGAATCACGCAGGGGGCATGTACGCGACACAGCAGGTCGATATCGCGCGAGGAAATGGGAAAGGAGGATCGCGCTCGTCGCGAGCCCTAAAGGTCGTAAAGGTGCGTATACATTGAGCGAACGAATCCGAGCGATCCGAGCGAACCGTGCACTCGGTAAATGTGTACTGTGGTGTAGGTGGTATTCACTGAGCGAGCGAATCACAGATAGCGCAATGATATCCTCCCAAGGAAATCCCAAGGACATCCAGAGCGGATCCATCGCGGATATCCTGTATCTCTATCTCAGTTTTATCCCGAGATATACTTTCCTGAGTCCTGAGGAAGAGGAAATGATAGTTAAATATTAGCTTTGAGACATCCAGAGCAGATCCTGTCGGCGATCCTCCTGAGGACTTGCACGGGATATGTCAGGCATCTGAAGAACAAAGTAAAACAGTGTATTGAATTTGCTAATTCCGAATTATGACTTTTTTATTTGAAGGTGATCAGGTGTAAGGAAAAAGAAGCACTTGACTCGACTTTAAGTCGGAATTGGCAAATTGAATACATTAATGAATCAATTTCATTTTCAGAAATAAAAGAAAAGGATTGCGCCGCCTGGGTTTCTATGCTATTTGAGACTAGCGGATTTATGAGAAATTTATATTTTATTATACAGCACTCAACATTCTGAGATTACCTCTAATGTTGCACTATAATTAATAGAGTCTCAAATATACGTATGTACGTAAAACTGTCATTTAAAATATTTACCACGGCACAACTAAATCCCCCAGAATTATTTTGAATACATCTAGGATATTCTGGGATACTTTCAGGACATTTTCATATCCTAAAAATATCCCAGGACATTCCAAGAATATTCAGGATCATCCTGAGGACGTCTTGAGGCCGTCTGGGATATGTCAATCGGATGTAAAACTCACTAAACGCTCAATGAACGCTCATACTACTGGATGTATCCAATATTATTCTGTCGAATTCACCGTTCGCTATTCGTCGTTTGCTCGCCGCTTAGTGTATACGCACCTTAACGCTGGCATCGTGGCTTCGAGCCAGCTGACTTCGAAGCTCGGACGAGCTTCCGCAACGAAACAATTGGCACATCCTCGAACAACGCTCGTTGACGTCGTCCTGGCAACGTTTCTGCTTTTGCTTCGCAAGGTGTCGTGCCTTTCGCACGAGATTAAGATTTTCTACGGCGGGCTTGTGTCGCTGACACGAGTGTGTTGATGTGACTTTGTTCAACGCTTAATCGACTTGGCCGTGGTTTAATTCGCGATGCACGCGACAAATGCACCGCGGCGAGGTGATTCGCGAAACGTTCCGATGACGGGGAAATGCGCGTCAGAAGGTTCCGCCCGGAACGTTGGATAACGGCGACAATCCCTTTCGCAACGTAAGCCGGAAAAAGGTGGATTGGCATGCAATCAGATTAGTCCGGATTTCATTCATTCGACGCTCGCACGCCGCGGCGGGGCCAAACGAACACGCACATCGCCCGCAATAAATATATCGGCAGATCATCAGGCGCTGTTTCGTATGGAAATCGCGTGTCTCGTCACGCACACGCGAGAGCGGTTATTCTTCTTCCTTTCGCCGTACGAAGCCGCCCGAGGTGGAAATTTGCTCGCCGTATACCGATAGAGTAAAATTCGCCGGCGGCCGTCGCGAGATCACCGTTGGGAAGCTTCGCTTTTCTTCTCTTCCGAGTGGCTTCTATCGCCAGCCTCGAGAGATTACGAACCTGCCACTTGTCGGCTGTCAATAACGACACGCGTCGCAATTAGGGATGCGCGATATTTACCGGTTAATCGATTCGTCCAATATCTTTTGTCCAAAAATCGACAATTAACTGCCGATATTTTTGAGGTCTGATACACCGATATTCGATTTCTTTTGTGAATATCGCGAGAGTCTGCTGCGCCATCTGCAGCTTGAAATTTGAAACAAATATAATTAAATTTCAAATTTCTGTTCGTAACGTTCCGATATTATCGATGACTGTTTAAAATATTAACATATTTAGGCTAATATTATATCGTACGATAAGCTTATGTCAGGCACGTTGATTGCTTGGCGGATAGAGTATTTCTAGAATTGCTCCGGACATCCTGTAAATTCTGTATTCGACAACTAATCGACGTGTACCTAACAAGTTTGTTATACGGCGCAATTAATAGGTCTGTTCTTTTCCTTTATTCTATTTTTTCGTATCGATGATCTTGAATTGGTCGTTTAATAATTCTGTTATTTAATTTCTTCTTGTTCTAAATTGATTCTTTAACCGAACGTGGTATGTTAAGCCAGCTATGAATTTTATCATTATATGATTTGCTCCATGGACATGGAGCTTAATTACATAATCTTTTCTAAATGCCGTCAGAAACAATCAACTTTTATATCTGCAGGAGTCGTCGAACGTTGAACATCGATTTGCAAACGGCAACTTCAAATCAGTTCAAATCAGTTCAAATTACCCGAAGAAATATAGCAGAAGAATTAAAGAATACGCAAGAAATAAATAAATAAATAAATAAAAGAAAAAAATTTTTGAAACATTTAAAACTGTTTTGCAATTAATAAAATAATTTTATAATATCCAAAGTTGATCTATTCCCAAATATTATTTTATGAAATTATGAAAATAATAAAATTGTAAATATTAAAGAAAATAAAAAAGAAAAGGCGTTTAGTTTTAAAATATTAAGAAATAACAATTAAAAATTAAATCCGACATATCGATTCTACGATTTCTTTCTTTTCGCAATAATTGGATATTCGATATTGATTTTTTCCATCTTTATCGATTCTTTCGATATCGATTTTTTCATCAATATCGCGCATCCCTAGTCGCGATGAAACTGCGACTCGAGTCGGGGGATTCGAGAACGGGCGAACGAGAAGCAGCGGAGCGAACGCGAAGGGGAAGTCTCGATTTATACGCGCGATCGGGCGACTCGCGAACGCGTCGGCTCTCCGTCGCTGCACAAACGCGACGCGAGATCGCCGAGTGACACCGAGCCGGTTTGACGAATCACTCCCGCGACTCGTTGCGGCCAACTTCCAACAGAGCGGACGGCTTATCACCGGCGCACGCGACGAGCGGAAAATCCAGACGGGAAACGCATTTGCGCGGCGCCGCGCATCAAAGGCGATCGCATGCGGCATCCCCGCGAGCTGCTACACCCGAGCGCGCACCGGCCACAATCGCACAGTTTTCCCTGTAATCCAGCGCGGTTTATTATCGACGCAGGCTCTACCGAGGAGAAAATAACCGCGTTCGCCGCACCCTAAAACAACTTTTCTACAAAGAAATGCGGATTTGTGTTGCCACAACAGAGCGAGCTAACGCTCCATCAAACATTCATCGGCCGCACCGCGTTCTGCACTTTCCATATCCGATGGCGTTATCTCGGGGGGGGGGGGAGAAGAGATGGGGGTCATGTTATTCGTTGAGATGTCGGAAGTCGGACGAATCAGCGACGACGCTGATCGCGACAGAGAGACGCCCGCCGTCGCGGTCGGTCGGGAGAGACGAGACGGGAGAGATCTCGCGTTTCCCAGCGACGACCGCGGTGCGACCGTCCGAATGAAATCTCCGCACGCGCGCTCGCGATCGAATATCGAGCGACGCGTGCGACCGATCCCCTCAAACTCGGCCGGAAAGCGGTCGACCCGCTTTTTCTTTTTTTTGTCTTGAGCGACTGCCCTCGCAAAAGCGGGGCAGCGGAGGAAGCGCCGATCGGAAAGCGATAGGGACACGTTTTAATGGCGATTTAATCAGCTGCCTCGGCCACGTTTCCTCGTGGAAACGACCGGAAGGAACGCGTGTACGATGGGAAACGGTCTGTTTGTCGCGCGCTAAGCGAGTTTCCGGCCGCGACACGTGCCCGACACGAGTCGTCGTGGGGCGTGCGTGTCCCGTGCTAATTAACGCTAAGGGGACGTACGCCGCCGCCGTCGCCGCCGCCGTCGTCGTCGTAGCGGGTTTAGACGATGTTACCGCAAGAGAAAGGGAGTAGCACCCTCGGCGGGTCGGCGAGCAACTCGCTTCGGCTACTTTGCGTACTCTTCTCCTCGTCCAAGCGTTCAAGAGGGGTTACGGTAATGCGAATTTAATCGACCTCCCGCCGCATCGCGACTTTACGCTATCAGTTTCGCCGGGGGGGGGGAGAGGGGGTGACGCGTCGGCTGTTTCGAGATTTGCGTATCACTCGAGAGAGAAAGACGACGGTGTATTTGCGGGATTCAGTTAATGAGTTGTTCTTTCGCAGACGAACGCGGACGGGTGGCTTCCGCTTTCGTATTTTCCTGCGGAAATGTAGAGGTAAAAGTATATTTCGTATTTTTCTTCAAGAATATGTCTGATCGAGCCCCCGCGTCGCGCGACTTTACGCTATCAATCCCGCGCAGAGAGCAATTAATAAATTGTTTTCGTGCAAAAGGGCGGAGAGGCGGATAGCTCCCGTTTCGTATCCTGTTTCCAGAGCTCGTCGATTGAAGCCCAGGCAATTAACGGTCGCGTATGCGCCTCAACGTTGCGAAAAACAAGCGGAGAGATAAGGTACGAGCGCGCCCCGCGAGTACGTGCTGCTTAAAGACCCGCCGAATGTGAATCAGCAATGGTTACGATAACTTGCGAGAAAAATTATCCTCGCTGCATTAACGAGCAACTTCTTTGAAATATAATTGCGGACAACAATGGGCTTATTAAGGTTTCTCTGAACATACGACTCGTGGTTTGAAACAAAAAGCGTGTCATAAGCGTGTAACAATGCCGATATCGCGATCGGTACCGATAATAACTATGAAGTGAAATCGGCAGAAGAAATTTCTGCGTTTCGAGTTATAGTGGAAGATACAAAAGAAGGCAACATGCTTAAGAGGCAGATGCTGCACTCGTCCGAAAATGACATTCGTGCGAAAATTGTCGCAAGTCGTTCCCCCCTCTTTCTCGAACTTTCCCGCTTTTAACCCTTTCAAGCCGATCGGTACCATCAAATGTTTCAAAAAGACCGACCTTGTATATTCTTATTGCTTTTGGTATTAAAATCTACCATTTTACTACCAGTCTCATACAAAAATGATTGGTAAAATATTGACCAATGATCCGCTCCTATACATAAACATTTCAATGAAACGGTCAGGATTTACAAACAAAAAAATCGTCTCGGAAGGGTTGGACGCGTTCTACAGCTTTAATGATTTCCGCGCAAAGTGCAACACACTACTCGCGAACTTGGTTTCCCGACGCGCGATCGTGCGCGTCTCTCGCGCGTATTGAAGAAATGAAGACTCAAAAATGTTTTTACAAAATTTCCCGCTACACAGCGCGGCGAAAACGTTCTCGGAAAGTGCGCTCTATCAAGTCTCAAGCATTTTGCAGAGTGAAACGCCCCGCGATAATTTCCACCGGGTTGCACGTTTGTTCTCTATACAGCTAACAGCCCTAATAACACGTCTCGGTCGAAAGAAAAAGAAAATAAAGATTCATAGCTATTTCGACCAAGTCCGCCGCGACGAAAGCGTATCGCATAAATGATTCCTAGGCATGGGATATACGCGGCAGGCTTCATTGTCACCATCGCGCGCGGTGCCTTTCTCGGGGTGGCTCGGGCGACGTATCGCCGGTGCAATTTGATTTCCTGCATAATTGACGATCACTTATCACGATTACTTTGTACCTCAAACAGTCCGCTCACGAACGCGGCTCGGGCGCAGTGTGGAAGAGAAACGTGAGTCACGTCGAGCGAGTCACATTTCCGTCGCGTCGGAAACGTGCGCGGTGACAATTTCACGTCAAGCATCGATTCAACGTCGAACATCACTCGCTCCCCCCGCCCCCCGGCTGTGATGTGTCTTCGACCGTTTTAATCATCGTGATTTCGACGGGACTTCCGCTGTCAAATACGCGACACCGTTCGAGAGCGAAAGCTCGCTCTAGACCCCTCTAGCTCTCTCGCTCTCCCGTGACGTTAACGTGCCACCGTAATTCCTTTCTCTTGAAGTTATCAGGGGGATCATTAAGGAAGAGCCGCATGATTGATTCCAGGAAATGAAGCGGATATCTCGGGTCATAGAACTGCGAATCGATAATCATGCCCACTTTACTTATAAGCGCGTTTCTTGCACGCGTAAATGTCCGATGACCTTCGCGCGTTTCCTCCTGCATTCGAATTCATCGCAAGCATGAACCAGAATGAAGATAGAACTTTTATTCGCTTTCTCTCTCTCTCTCTCTCTCTCTCTCTCTCTGCGAGTCCGTCAAGAAGCGTCGGGAAAGCGCGACAGCGACACGCGGCGACGACGTGCGAACAAAGTGCGACGAAGCATCTCATCCCGGCGCTCCAGCTGGATGAAAAGAAGTCGAAGTGACTACGTTTATCCGTGCGAAGCACTCGCTCGTCGCCATCGGCGAACAAACTTGGGAAGCAGCCGCGACGATGAGATCGGCCGGCTCGGTCGAACCGATCTCGGTCAACATCCCCGTCAATGACTCATCCCCGGCTCATACATACATACATATACATACACGCGCATTTTACGACATAACCGCGTTGCAGCGCATGCATTCGCTCGCGCGCGATCAAATAATTCATCGCGCGGCGAGGCAGCAGCCGCGCGCGCGCGCGCCGTCCATAATGCAAGGCGCATCGATAATCGGCTCGGCGATGACGGTCATTGACGAAAAATTTCGCCTCTCTCGCACTTTGGCGAGGCACTTTCGCCCATCATCGTCGAAGCGCGCGCGCGCGCGCGCGCGCGCTCTCTTACTCGGCAATTTAGATCTGTCCGTTGGACTTTCCCGCGGCGCGGCGATCGATGCGATCTCCCCCGAGGCGGGCTCGGCTGAAAGGGGAAAAAGAAAAGAGGAGAGTAGTACCGGGAGTATGTAAGTCGCGGGGCTCGATGATCACTTCCGCCGATCGACCGGCGAGGACAACTTTTTTCCGCATGCCAGGCAGCAATTGGAAGGAAAAATTGGCGGCGGCGGCGACGGGCGGTGGTGGTCGATTGCTCGCCGGCTGCCGGTATTTCCGCTGAACTTTCGCCTACGCAGCGGCCTTCTCGCGGGTAATGCGCTCGCGCGCGCGCGCGCGCGTTATTCACCTCGTCATTCGCTGAAACAGCCGTCGCCGCTCTCGAAAGAGCAATCGAGCGAATGCGCGGGTATCAAGTGAAATGGCATGTTGGCCGCAAATTGTGCCGGCGAACGCTATGATTTCGCCGCGCAGCCCCGGGCGAGCGGCAAAACAAAGAAAGGGGCGTTCGGTGGGTTTTCATGGGGACTTAGTTTAATGCGTCGTCGTTTGTCGTTCTACGTGCACGTGAAACGTGCATGCGCGTGAGCGCGTATCATCAGCCGCGTAACTTCCTCTCATCGCATGTGCCGGAAGAATCGGAACCATGCGGCGAAAATCCGACCAATCAGCGATCGCTCTCGAGAAGCGGCATAGATCACGTTCGCACGTTTCGCTTAACGAGCCAGGTTAAGCTCCCCCTCGTTATATCACTCCGCGAGGATTCGGAGAAAGCGAAGTTGTCGAACGAAGCAGAGGGGGTGCGCGCGATCTCGAGATTTCCGCGGTGTCTTCTAATGAGCTCCCCCGCGCCCGCGCGCGCGCGCGCGCGCGCGGGCGGAAAATCCTGCGCGGAATCGATCCCGCCTTTCCTCCGTCACGTTCGTTCGCGCAGTCGATACTACCGGGGCCGCCAGGCCGTTACATCACGTTCGTTAAAAGAGACGGACCTGCATAATTAAGAAGACTTAGCCGGCAGTGTGCGTCGCACACCGACGCGTACGCGCACACCGAAGCGCGCTATTCGCTCCTATCATTATAATCGGCCGCGAAGCAAACGTTTCAACCGGTAAATATTTAAGTAAGGGGCCGGTAATGAGAGTCGAGATGGATCGATAGACGTACGTGGGATGAGGTGTATACGCACGTCCGTGGGTCGCTGACACTCTCGATAAATATTGTCCGCCTCTCTGCCGCGAGAATCGTACATCCTTGTCCTTTTGCGCGAGCGCAAAGCGTGTGTGTATGTGTGTGTGTGTGTGTCGGAGAGAGATGTGCCGGCGATATCGCGGCGGAGAAATTAAAAAAGTCGAAGGCAAACAGCGCGCGCGCCGCGCCGCTGTCACACAGCGCGCTTTCCTCCCATTTTCCCGAGTCACCTTCTCCCCCCTCGGCTCCTCGAACCCCTCCCAAGTCCGGCGATTCGCGAGCGCCGATGGCCTCGTCGACGCCGACGGGGGCGAATCACGGCTACCTCGTCGAGAAACTCTTTCTCCTTTTCGCGAGCTCGGGATTTACGCTCTCGCGTTTTGCGCGCCCGGTTTGCGTTGTTATTCCCGTTGTTATTTATCGCGCGCGTACGCCAAGTTGCGAGTTCGAATTTCGCGAGGTGGACCCCTGTATTTCCGCGAAGATCGCGCACGCGTACGATGGAAGCGGTGCGAGAAATATCCTTTTAACAAATCTTCCGATAAGGGAGATTCGGCAGACAGGAGGAGAGAAGTGTTCCTGTCTCTCTCGGCCGGGTGAAAACACGTTTCGTCGCGAGAAAAAGGATGCACCCGCGGCAACAATGTGGCGCAGCGACATACTCGTCGTCGTCGTCGTCGTCGTTACCGCAGACGTGCGTGAGGTAACAATAGGTCGCTCTTCTTGCTCGCTCCGAGCAAATGTCGCTGATAAACGCGCCGCGCGTTTGCAACTTTTTACTCTGCGAGCTACATGTCACGATCGCGGAGTGCCGCGGGCATTCGGAGCCGCCTTGCGCGATCAAATTGTCCGACTGTTTCCGCAAAAGTCGCACCTTTCATATTTTCGTTCATTGTCGCGCTCGTGCGCGGACGTCCATTCGCGTATCAATTTCTCAGCGATCTCGCGCGCTGCCTGTACGCTCTCAGCGTCCTTCGAAATATTTCCCATGATGGATTCGACGCGGATACATTGGATGCTTCTCTGACTGAAATTCTGAACGAAATTCTCCGGGGAACGCGTTCGATACAAACTTCGGTAACACCGGAGACCTCGTTGATCGCCAATATGGCGTATATCGCGCGACAGTGCGATCGAATATCATACGAAGAAAGGAGGGCGAAAAAGATGTGATCCGCCCGAGCAGATTGCTCGCGATGTTACGTCGCGGCTATCAATTCGCAGTGTCAATAGCTATAACGCGGAAAACTTACCGTAAGATATGCAAAGTTGATTCGCGACGTGTTTGCCCGAGGTCTACAAATTGTCTTGAGATATTAATAACAGCCGGCGATACTCTGCGCGCCCCCTTCCCCTTCCTCCCGCAATACGTATATAAAAATTGAGTCATAGATGGCACAATTACGATAATTGTATTTTCCTTCGCGTAGAATGGTGGGGGAGTAAAACGGTGCCCGCTCTCCAACAAAGCGGCACCGTCATCAGCTTCGTCTCCATTCCATTGTCCGTGTCCATGCCGTGGACGCGATAATTCTGACGGTAATATATCGAAACGAAACGTCGCGTCGGTAAACTTAATTTCAAGAAAAGAATATCCGTTTGCGCGCACACTGACGACCGGTGAGTCAGAATCGCGCCAAGAAAGGAAAGTTTCTTTCTCGCGCGGCCAAGATACGCGCGAGAAATCGATCCTCCGCTCGTTACGCGTCCGCGCTTTCCCCTCCCCTCCCCCCCCGCCCCGCGCGACTCGCCGGCGAATGAAATTTCGATCGGATCGTGAGGATTCTCTCTCGCCTTCTCGCCTTCTGTCTCTCTCCCGCACCCCTCAGATCTCTTCGTCGTCTACGATCCCGATATGAACGCGCGAGCATTAAATACCCCGCAATTACTCGTCGCGCTTCGCGCGATGACATAAAATTCCTACTCCTTCCGCGAACGCTTGCTCGTTTTTCTCCACGACACCTCCGACTCTCCGCCGCTATTTAATGCACGCTTACATAGGGCAAAGGGGTGGAGAAAGAGGAAGACGCAGAGAGAGAGGGAGAGAGAGAGAGAGAGAGAGAGAGAGAGAGAGAGAGAGAGAGAGATAGCACTCGCGCGACGTCCGCGAGCAGAATTAATTTCTTTTCGATAGAATCTTAACGACTACGCCTTCCGTCGCGTTACACCATTCGGAGGCATCCGCCGGCTTACGTACGCTTTTATCGCCGCTTTACAATCGTAAAACTGTTTGCTCGGAATTTCGAGAGAGAGAGAGAGAGAGAGAGAGAGAGAGAGAGGGAGGGAGGGAGAGAGGGCGAAGGGGGAGAAAGAGCGAGAAAGAGGGCGACGGGTCCGCACAGCTGTTTGCTCGCCGTACTATCGCCGTCGGTCGATCGTCGTTAGACGAGCGACGGTGGACTTTTAGAAGGCCGCGCGACAAGAGTTTACAAGTATTGTCATTCTCTCCCTCTCTTTCTGCCTTTCTCGCTTCGCCGCTCTCTTTTATTATTATTATTATTATTATTATTATTATTATTATTGCTATCAGCACGAGGCCGCGATCTGCGTGCAGGACGATCGTTCTTAAGCGTCAAGATTCGCTCGGGCGATTAGCCGAGAAATTGAGTTTTTTTTTCTCATGTAACGATATCGCGAGCAATTGCAAGATACGTACAAGATTATGCGACTGACGTTAATAAATGATGCCGTCCGCGGCACTTTCTGCTGATGAAATTGTATTCGTCGCGGTGGAATTGCCGCGCGACGCTGCGCCGCCGCGGCCGATTGTTATTATTATAACGTTCTGTTGCCAGAAGTGCATGTGGCGTGTTGTGCGGTGTGAAGTTCATTTACGGCATCGAGAACGATAAAGACAGAAAGGTGCGCGCGCGAGCGCGCGCGCGTTATTCTTCGCTTCGTTTTATTTTTAGACCGCCTCTCGAAAGGAACTACGATTGCCGATACGTTCCCTCGTTTCGAAATTCGTCCGACGACCTTGCTCGATAAAATCGCAATCACGATGTCGAAGAGCCGGCCTATCTTCTCTCTCTCTCCCTCTCTCTCTCTCTCTCTCTCTCTCTCTCTCTCTCTCATTTTCGTTTTCAAAATAATCAGTCGCATCGGGCTTCTAATCAAAATAGAACCGATAAGATAGACAGCAGCAGCCGATCGTCCTCGGCGGGCCGGTCGCGGGCGTTTGAGTCACCGCGTCGCCAGACGCAAATGCTGCTCCACGGCGTGACGGCGACGTGCGCACGGCGGGGCACGATTTATCGGTTGATTCAGCTGCGTTTGGTTAACCTTGGCTCATTATTCCAGACCGCGTGCCTGTTGTCTTTCTCGGCGATAATCGAATTTGCAACGCGCGCGCGCGCGCGCATTCGTAATTCGCTCGCGTCGGCCGGGGGCCGACGATTACATCGTCGTCCCCCCGGCCCCGATAGGAATCGGCCGGTCGGTCGCCTTCTCCGTTTACGATTATGAGTTCCGCGCCGCTTATCGAGACGCTCGATCGCTTAATTCATGATATAACAGTCGCAGTCGCAATTGGAGGGACATCGCGACTCAAATCGATATACCTCGCAACTCAGTGAGGGTGAAAAAAGGCTTCAAAGCAAATGTTCGATCGATGAACATCCAAACGGCGAAAGTTGACCGCTAATAATCAATAACGCACGCTATCGAGTACGCTCGCGAGAAATTCTCGGCTCATTTTGCGAGCGAGATTCGCATCTCGCTCAATGGAAGCCAGTGGATTCGCCGAGACAGCGCGCTGTCGCTGTCCCGCGTGAAGTCGTGCCGAACGTGCTTTGCGTGATTAGCACGTGTGTGACGCGACGATATATTAACAAAGCTTAAAAGCTACCGTCGAAGAAAATCACGTTAATGCTGCCGTGAGTGAAATTTCACGCCGGTATATATATATTTTTTTTATCACTCGGAAGTAAAGAAAGTCAAAGGCGATTAAATATTTCATTATCATCGAACATTAGATAAAAGGTGGGCAAGTTATCGCTTGCAGCGGGCAATTTAATAAACGTTTAATAAGAACGAGAGAAAAGTCGCGCGTGTGGCGTGAAATTTCGTTTTCCACGGTCGGCGAGAAAATTGCGAGAGGCGAGACGGGAGAAATTAAAAGTCGCAGCCAAGCACGACGACGTGAGAGCGCCAAGAGAGTGCGACGATGCACTAATCCGAACACCCCCTCTCGTTTTCGTGTTACAGGTGAGAAACCGCACAAGTGCGTGGTGTGCGGCAAGGCGTTCTCCCAGAGCAGCAACCTGATCACGCACATGCGTAAGCACACCGGCTACAAACCCTTCCAGTGCGGCCTCTGCGACAAGGCCTTCCAGAGGAAGGTCGACCTGCGGAGGCACCGGGAAGGTCAGCACCCGGCGGCGCCGGCGCTCGATTATCGCGCTCTACAGGTACCGTCGCAGCCCAAAGGCAACCGGCACTCGCCAGCATCGTCGACACCCTCGGGTTACCACATGATACCCGTGCCCGGCAGTAGCTGAGACTCGTTCACCTGACAGACGCTCAGTCCGTGAACGCAAGAGGCCCCCCGGCAACCTGCGCGTATCGTCGGGCCCATCAGGATGAGAGACCGCGTGTCCGATACCGGCGAAAGCGACAAACGACACGTGTACTCGAGTCCGCGAGAGTCCTAACGGAGCAATGTACTTTGAGTACGTGCATCAGCGGACACCCCTGGCGCTCGCGGCGCGACGGTGAGGGTTGAGGGTAACTCGCGCTCGCGCGGCCGTTTCGCTTCACGTCGAACACGAGCTTTAGGATTTTTTTTTCCTTCTCTCTTTCTCCCTCTCTCTCTCTCTCTCTCTCTCTCTCTCTCTTTGTCTATCGTATTCACTTGTTACATATATAGAATAAACTCGGGTACGACGAGCACGATGTAACATTCACCATATCGTTGTCTCGAATAATGTACTCGCGTGAACTGCTGTAAATATCAATTATCTTTGAGAACGACTGGAAGAAACGCATCAATTAGCAATTATTGCAGAAATTGCTGCCTACCCTCGTCTTTTCCATGCGGCCGTCTTAGCCGAGTTTACCCTCATTCAACCCCCGCGAGTGCCAGCCGCGCCAAGCGACGGCGCGAGCGCGCACCGCACGCGAGCTGGTCGCAGGGGGAATTGAATCGCTCGGACGTCAGTCTCACGATCGAAAATGTCCCGAGAGATTTCTTTCTCCGAAGAGTCCGCTCGAGTTCCGCTCGAGACGACGCGCTCGTCCGAGACCGTTCGTCCGTCTCCGAGCCATGCGACCGAGCACGCGCGCGTACCGCCGACTATCACGTCGTCGAGCGGCACCGCCACGCAGTCCCGATACTGTGATAGTGTTCCGTGATGCATGTGCTACGCGGGATAATCGAGGACGGATGCGTGTGCGGGCGGGCGGGCGTCATCTTCAAGTAACGCCAGGTGCGCCTCCAAGGAGGCGCGAGGAACACGGCGCGTCGAGTATGCGCCGACAACGACCGGCGCTCTGGTGACATGTGATGCGCGTGTATCAATCAAGGGGGTCGCCTCGAAATGCGCTAATATATCACGTACGTAGCACACACACACACACACACACACACACACACAGACAGACACAAACATCGAATGCCTCTTCTCTTTTCCAACGACCACGCCGGCGCGATGTCGCGCACAGCCGATCTCGAGGCCGATTATAAATTCAATTAGGCGCGACGTTAGTTTCGCATTCCCTTCGTTTCAGCGTGTCTTGACGTCCTCGACGAGCCGTCAACGGCCGTAGTGATATCGCGTGAATGTGTGTGTATTTAACGTCCGTCAGTCGAAGATCGGCCCGAAAGCTAACGAGAGTCTCTGAGACTGAGTGTGTACGTTCGACAGCGGAACGGAAGAGAACGATTGGCGACACGGATTGGCCGGATCAGTCGTCGCGTTTTCCCTTGAGAGCACGCGACGTAAAATTGCGGGATTGACAACGGCCTCGGCTGGGCCTCGCGTGATTGCGCGATAAAGAAAGAAGGAATAATGGCGCAATTGGAGCATCTTCCGCCACGTCGAAGGCCGCCGTCGTCGTCTACTTGCGCGAGCCGATCTCGCTTACGCTCGGCTGCGCGACAAGCGGAATTGTGTCAATATTTTTTCACTGAAATCTCCACACGCCGCTGCCTCTCCGAGCCACTTTCAAGGTACAGTCGCGAGGCCGGCGGACTGTTTATCCGAATTTCGATAGAACAATCGTGTACGTTTAACTGAACACAGCCGCGGCGGCTGGGTCAATATTTTCGACGCGACTCTTGGCCCTGCAGTGCGCTGCAGAATTTACGGTATCAGCGCGGTATCGCTTCTCATCAGAGATTGCACGGGGATTCGGCTGATTTTTATTCGACACTTCACTCCGACGAGCGGAAGGATGCGTGTTCGGATGGGTGTTGTTGAGAAAACATAATTGCAAACTTGTTGCAAGAGAGGCACCATCCTCTGCTCCCGTGACATTTCTAATACGCTGGAAACAACACTGTGTACATATACGCGCACACATATACATATGTATTATATTCCCTCGACGTAAGACGATGTGCGTATGAGGCGCATGTGCAGGATATCACATGTATTCATACACATTAGCGCTTTGTAATTTTCTTATTTATGCTAAATATCTCCCCTTCCTCCGTGAGAGCGATCGCGCACGAACTCTCTCTCTCTCTCTCTCTCTCTCTCTCTCTCTCTCTCTCTCTCTCTCTCTCTCTCTCTCTCTCTATCGGGAGCGACGATGTCGTTGAAAATTGAGCGATCCGAGATCGTTGCGTTCTTAACCCTTTAACGCCTACTGTGGTAACTATAGTTACCAGAAACGCGGATTTAAGAATCCATAACTTAGTGAAGAGAGGAGATATTTTCGTTTTCTTTGCACCTGCACTGTAAAGGTGAATCCTTTTTCTGAAAAAATGGTATATAGATTGTATGTAGATTCGGTTTAGTTTGTTTTTAGCTCAGTCTTAATGATAACATGTTTTGACAAATTCCAAGTAGACATAGTTAGCATTGTTACTGACATCTAGAAGTGCACTGTAAATGAATAGATTGGTATCTGTTATAATTTTATACATTTGGAAGCTTTCTCAGATGCAAAATGTGAAATTAAAAGAATACAGAAATTCAAAATGGCGAATCCCAATATGGTGGGCACGAAAATCAAGAGATCAAGCTATTTTCGTGAAACCCACAGTGATGACCTACAGTTTCTTCTGCGGTTTTTTATATAAAAATGAAGGGACGATTGACTATCTAAATGGTGATCTATAAGATATTCTTCCGAAATAGTAAGCTTGGCGCTCTGAATGATAAACTTCACTCACAAATATAGTAAAGTTTCATTCAGCTGAAAAATGTCAAGCTGACTGTCAGAGTTATGTCGTATAATCTCTCTGTACAGGTTACGCATTTCGTATATGCTTTTAGGATCCAAGTCATATTTACCAATAAACAAAAAACGAACGATAAAAGATTCCAATATAAAATTCTGACAGTTTTTTCGGTTACCGCTACTTGTAGTCTCAGTTCATAAAAACTCAAATTTTATTCTTAAAATACTTGCAAAAAAGTCGGGCGTTAAAGGGTTTAAGCGAGCGGATGCATCGCGCACACACGAGACGTGGGGGCGAATCAACTCTTTCGTGGAGAAGATCCCCGCAAATTGCCACTGCATGACGCTCGAGAGGATGTGCTTCGACAAGTCACTGCGGAAGCAAAGAAAAAAGGAGAAAGGTATACAAGCATCTGGTTTTCTTGTTACGCGGACGCTTAGACGCGTGGCAACGGCGAGCGAATCGACGTAGAGCGTATAAAAGTCAGAGTCGAGGGTGCTTCTGCGTGTCGCGACGATGCCGGCGGCGCGACTCGATCGATCTGTCGTTATTGTTAAGCGAAGTGCCTGAATGTGCCTTTCTTTCGGTGTCGTCGTATAACCGCGAGTCGTTCGTATTTATTGAGTATCACTTGTAACTACTATAGCGAGCTGCGTCCACGTCTATCTAAATACGTGAATGACATTTGTGTGTTTGATGTACACGTAAGTTTCGCATAAGTCGTGCATTCCAGGTGCAGATATCACCGTTGCTCTCGCCCCCCCCTCCCCCTCCTCTCCCTCACTTTTGCCGCGTATTTTACACGAGTCGCGTCAAATTCAACAGAAATTTCGAATCTGCGGCGGCAGTCGTGCGTCAACGTGCGTAATTAATGAGGTCGCGTTACGCGCGACTGATTCGGACGTTCGTAACTGGCCGACAGCTCGCGCCGCTTTCTTCGGCGTGTGTGCCTTCGCGCCTTCCCAATTCGCGATCGATATCTGAGCCTGAGTGCGACGATTGAAATGTACACACGATGCATTTGTATCGAGAGCTCTGAGCTGATTGTGAATAGAGTACTATTTGTGTATCACGTGTCATAGTCTATCGAAGCCAAAGCCACCCCGTGTGTTTGCGAAAATCGGTCGAATAAATCATTCGAACAATGTTCGTAATTGTTCGTCGTGAAATTAACGATGCCATACCATATGACCAACACACACACACACACACACACACACACACACACACACACACAAGCCGTACTTCTCCCACACGAGAAAGACAGAAAGAAAGAAAAAAAAAACGATCGATGTGTAAGCTTCTCCAATTTTCGACTCGTACAATCGCGAAGTCACTTCTTTGCGACGCCTTCGTTGTGTAAATCACTCTTTTGTCCAAAGTTACAAAACTATCGATGACAAGAGTCTTAGGATACGACCGTTAATACGACCTGTGCGTATGCGTTGTTTCTTGTAATATTTCGTCCTTGTATAATATCGCAAGAAATCGGCCTTTCTCCGACATTTCTCTCTCTCTGTTGCATCGCTCACACACTTCGGAGGAGACGCGCGATCGGAGATCCACGTGCGAGAGGAACCTAGGTTAAATTTTCAGGTTTGCGCGCGCGCGCGCGCGTGTGTGTGTGTGTGTGAGAGAGAGAGAGATAGATAGAAAGTCTGTGTAAATAGATTCAACTGGTCAAAATTGCCGAAAGATTATCCGTCCCATATGAAGGAGAGCGACAGGCCGGGGAGCGATGGACGAGGAAATTTCGCAAGAAATTCGCATGTCTGGCAACGAATCATAGCGGCTAGAGGACCAAAGATAGCGTAAGCCGGGCCTGATCGATCGGTAGTGATTTCGGGTTTTCTCCTGCCCGAACTTCGGGAAACGCAAAGCGGGTTGCGTCGTCGAGGAAGCTCGCGGAAACTCGAGACTCTCACCAGAGATCCCGGTCCTTCGTACAATACGTACGTACAGATTGTAACATACCATTAGAATTAGCTAGTTATGTGCGACGAATCGAGGGCGCGTTCGGACGCGGTGGTGACGCTCGTCACGTGCGAACGCGCGGAGAGGGGAAGGATCCTTCAGAGCGCCTAATTATCCGACAACGACGATATACTGTTAACGATTTAGCTCGCTCGCTACGACTTCGCGACGCGAGGATTTCGCACGACGAGCCGGGCTCGTAGCGCGCAGGCGCTATCGTTCTCTCGAGTTAATTAATTAGCGAATACTGCAGCGTGACACTCGTCTGGTCGATTCCGTCCGACGCGCGTCCAGCAATTTCGTGCTATATATTAAGGTTACGTAAACTTACATGTAGAGATCCCGGCGATCGGTCGGTCGATCGATCGATCGACAAGTAAAATACCTTTCGAGGTGTTCGCGCGCTGTCTATGCGAGCGCGGAAGGGAGAAAAAGCGCGTGCGTGTATGCGCGTGTGTGTTTGTGTGCTTGCGAGAACGAGAGAGAGAAAGAGAAAAACGTAGAGAGAATGTGATTGTGATAAGCGAGAAATTGTGCGAGCACGAGCGAGCGATTCGTGTTAATCGGTAAAACCAAAAATATGTTTATTATTGCTAAAGAGGATATTGATTAAATAAATTGTTTTTTTTATATAAACACCTCGAGAGCGTCTCTCTCTCTCTCTTCCATGCTGCTTCTCTTACGAGTTACACCTTACGAGCAACTTCCTCGCGTTCATCCTTCTTCCTCCCCCCCCTCCCCTCGCGGTCATTATCGTCGCGCCGTAACTCGCCGTTCTTGCGCGTCTCGCCGGGAGACATTTTACGGCAAATTTCCTCAGAATAACCGTTTTAATTATTTTAATTCGGATACCCCGTCATTACCTCCCGAACATGCTTATTTCCATGCGTCATTTATTATTATTCGTACACGTACATATATCGTAAGGCACTCTCTCAAATAATCGTCTCAATTATCGTAAAAATCAGCCGCAATTTCTCGCTCGCGAATTGAATTCAAGTCAAGCTACCCGTAGAGTGTCTGTGCGTGAAATCTCGATCGCGTGTTCATAGCGTGCACTCAAAAGCATACAACGAAGTTTCCTCGCTTGACTTTGCGGCTACACGTGCGTGCGCTCTCGTGCGCGCGTACGTTTCCATTTCTCCTCATTTTTAGACGCTCTTCTAGGGAATATCTCCACAAGTGACATACTTCTTACGGTATTAAGTTCTCCCGTTGTCCCATAAATCACTTCTACACGCGATACGTGCTACGCGCGGTCGGCCTTATTTGCATTTTCAAGCGCACGGCGACGGCCACCCTGAGCGCGCTGCTCGCCCGTAATTTCGCTTTACATAATGCAAAATTTTCTCTTTGTTGTTACCCTGCGCTGGTCCCTCGCCGGTATGTTTCCCTGCCTCGCACACGCATTTTTCCTTCGAGCGAAGGTCAGCCACTGTCGCGATAAGATAATTTTCTTACGTTTGCTCGGGCAATTAGCGAGGTAATCGCTTACAGAAACCTCCAGTTATGCCCGTCTGACATACAAGTCGGCGAAAATAGGAGAGGGACAGTTTATCTTAATGCGATTATGTTACGTAAGAACATGCGACAAGAACCACGTGCGACACAGAAACGAATATATCAACGTTTCGTCGCGCAATTAATCGTTGTATCGGGGCGGTCACGAAGTTGCCGCAACGATTCAACATATTTATCAACTTTGCGACGCGTATAATCAATACGAGGATCCTTAATGCATTATATTCCCTTCGCTTCGCTGCTCCTCCCCCTCCCCCCCCTCCCCCTCCCCTCACGGCCAAATTAATCGCCTAATATAATTTATCGGTGGCTAATTAAGTGAAAACTAGCACGAGACAACACACGTAGCCTATATCTTCATTTGCATAATTAATTAATGACGCGTATTCGAGTGACTGATGCGAAGAAGCTGTACAGTCCGATTAAAATGTACCGGGTAATTGGGTAATGGGATTTGTTGTACATCAAGGATAATATACAATGCTGCCCGAGTAATCGCTTCAATTTCATCATGGAGAAATGAAAAAGCGCAAGGCCGGTGTAACGCGTACGCGCGTATAATTGCATTTCCTCGAAAGCAGATCGGCTCGCACGTAATTATAGTGAACTCTGCAACCAATCAGAATTTATGATTTCCCCCAAACCTCCCTAAAGTGTATTTCTTGCTTTGATTAATGATAAATGTATATATATATATATATATATATATATATATACGCGATAGTATACGCCGGAAATTGTGCCACTTTGCTTGCGATCTTCCGACATGTTGCCGCGCAATTGCTCCTAGTGCATTGTGCAATTATGAGCAATTGGTGTAATCACCATATGAGCGTTCAAGTTATGACGAAGTTGAGCCGCTTTTAACGAGTCGAGCGATACGCGCGACCGTCTAACGACACAATTCCCGAAATGTTTGTTTGGGCGCTCGTGGCTTTTGGAATCTAGGAGCTGCGACGCGCGATACGTTTCAATTTCAATCGCGTATGTAACAATTGAAGCGGATACACGCGCGAGATACAAAGGAAGAAGGACGAGCACACGTACTCACAGATGTAAGCGCGAGTGAAATCAATCCCGAGGGTATTACGTTACGCGCGACTTTGCGACGAGCCACTTTGCGAAAAAGCCAGCGAGAACGTACTCTCTCTGTGCATTTCCAAAAGTCAAATGCGCGTGTTTCGAGACGGCAAACGGAACTGAGAGAGCGAGATAAGAAGAGAAGCGCGAGATAAAAAAGCAGCGCGAGCGGTGTCGACGTGCACGTTGCGCGTCGTAATTGGCCAATTTGCATTTCGCGATCCGGGCCGATGATGAGCCGCGATTCGCGCGATAACGGAGGGAGATAATCGGGCCACCGCCCGATTTCTATCGGAATGCGGCAATTTATACGATCCGGACGATAAGCCGCCATCCTCACTGCGAAAGACTGCGCGCCCGCTTCCTCCTCGTCGTCGATTCACCTGCGCGAGCCCGACGCTGTTTTTCGAACGGACCGCGCTGCGAGCAGCGCACGTGCTGCACGACGCGTACTTGTACACGCCGGCCAATATTCTTCATTTTTCAGAATTTACTTGTTATAATCACGCGCGCGCGCGCGCGCGCGATTGTGTGTGTGCGCTTCGCGCTTCTTTCCTTATCTCCCAAGAAGATATCTCGTCAAGATTAGCATATATTAGGTGTACAAATGAATAATCCAAAATTATTTTAAGCAGTTGTGAAATCAATTTTAAATCGAATAGATTTTCTCGCTCTTTTGTGATTATGCAATGTTGATATATAGCTATTAAAAAGAACATATAGTTTGGCGAAAGGCCCAACATAACCTTCAAAAGTATTCAGTTCAGTACAGTCGAAAGTGGCAACAGACAAGGTGCATATCCGACACTGCATTCTTTACGAATTCCAACAAGGAAAAAACGCTGCAAAAGCGTGCGAATCGATTTGTTCCTTTCTCGGCGAAGGTGTTGTATCGTACGATGTGTGCGCATTTTGGTTTAAGCGGTTGAAAAGCGGTAATTTCAGTCTAATCGACAAACAACGCTCTGGAAGCCCTCCGAAGTGCGATAATGATGATTTGGAACAACCGCTCGCTGAGAATTCGGCACAAACACAAAAAGAGCTTGCAGAACAGTTGGGAGTAACGCAGCAAATGATCTCCAAACGCCTACATGAGATGGGAAAGATCCAGAAAGAAGGAAAATGGGTTCCGCTCATGAACTCACTGAAACCAACAAAAATCAACGAGTGGCAGCGTGTCTTTCTCTTCTCAATGAGCAGCGTCGAAAGTCTTTCTTGTGGAAAATCGTTACGGGCGATGAGAAATGGATACTCTGTGACAATCCGAAAAGCAGAAAGTCAACAGTGGGTAAATCCCGACGAATCATCAAAATCGCTTCGGAAAGAAGGTTCTTCTCTGCATTTGGTGGGATATCAAGGGCGTGCTTTATTATGAGTTGTTGGAACCGGGTGAAACCCGGCAGTTACTGCGGACTGCTACCAACGTCAATTAATCTGCTTGAGTCGAGAATTGGAGAATTGAAAAACGCCCGTATACTGGCAAAGGAGAACGTCCAGTGAAATTGTTGCATGACAACGCCAGGCCACACATTGCTTCCAATACAAAAGACACCATAATGAGTCTTGGCTGGGACGTCTTGCAGCACTTGCGGCGTATTCACCAGACATTGCTCCATCCGATTATCACTTGTTCCGGTCGATGCAACACGCCTTGTCCGATATGCACTTCCAATCAGTGGATGAGATCCGAAAATGGCTTGACGACTTTATCGCGTCCAAAAACGTAACATTTTTCCGAGATGGAATTCATCAGCTGCCTGAAGGATGGCTTAAAGTTATAGAAAGCAACGGCGAATACTTTGATTGAACAATTTAATTTACTTTCTTTTAAAATAAACCTTGAATGTAGCTGAAAAAATTGGATTATTCATTTGTACGCCTAATATCTTTTTGCTATTGCTTCATGTGTGAAAGTTGGACGCGCATGTTGCTTCCTCAACTCGCACTTTGCCGCTTTGTCGGAATTGGAATGAAAGTACATTTTTAGCAATTTAAGGACTCGTGAGGGGTCGGACAGATTTACGGGTCGAGATAAATCACAGCCTCGCCATGGCCGAGTGACCCGACGCGTAAACGGGAATTCGAAAATGAAAGCAAAGGACACTAACCGGTTTGAACGTACCCTTAGGTGAGAGCGTAGTACCCCTCTTGAGGTAAGGAGATAAATCATCTCATTCTCTAACGCTGGCACCTCTCTTTTGTTATTTTTCACACACTTAACATCGGAATGCAAGAACTAGAATAGCGGGAATTATGACTGGCGCACAGGCGGAAAAGAGAAAATATTTTTCCTCGAGAGGGACAATATACAATATTTAGGTTTAACATGCAAACAGAAATCGAGACGCGTTCCCCTTTACCAACTACACAGACCTTTCCCATCCAAGAGTCCATTGTAATTGTTATACACTGTGCGCGCATAATCTGTGTTCTATAGCAATCTGCGAGTATCAATTATTTCGGCACGCATTCTTCAGGTTCTGCTGTACATCAAATTTTCTCGTACACCCCGCCCGACTCTGCTGCGCCATATTGGCCGGCGACAAATTAAAGCGAATTAATCACCTAAGCGTCGTTCACCTTCTCGTCGCTGTTTACTTTATCGATATAATGACGCGTTCAGATGATAATCGGACGTGGCCCCCCTTCTTACGCGCTGCATGCGTATAATCAATTTAGCTTTCGTTTTCTTCAACCTCTTCGCCCACAAAGCCGGCTTCTTTCTTCGGCGATTTCTCCCCGCGGCGAGGGGCGATCATCGACAATCTATTACTGAGATGGGGCGGCGCCCGATCGGCCGCCCTTCTCCTTCTTTTTTTTCACCTGCATGAGCTGATGACTTCTTCTAAAGTTGGAGTTCTCATCTCGCACGTATTCTCCTAATGCGTGTGTATGTGTGTGTGTGTGTGTGTGTGTGTTAAAAAGTTACGATACAATCATTTGTTGCTCTCCTCTCCGTCCGTCCACCGTTATATTAATCATAGAACAGTAGATTATGTCTCACGCAGGATTTGCACGCAGTTAAACGCCGAGGCGACCGAGAAACTTGCGAGTGGAACGTTTCGCTCTGAAGAAGAAAGTGCTTAATAATATTTTCCCGCGTGCGCGATATTAATATCCGGCAACACTTTTGCCGCTGTCCCGCTGAATAATCAGAGATAAAAGCTATCGATTTTCAGCAGATGACTATCTTTCCGGACCTACTGCCCGGCTTTCTTCGGTGCGCGGCTTGATCGTCGCGAACACAGCGCGTCGTATCGAGGCCGTATTAACCGTCACTAGTCCCTAATTAACTTTTCCTGCTTCCTCCCTCCCCGCCCGGCCGCGTTCAATAATCCCCGCGGGTCGCGTCAACCGCGAGTGAAAAATTCATCGTAATCGGCCGGCCGCAACTTTGTGCCTCTCTTTACGCGGCTCAAACGTTGTAATCATCGGCAATCGGGTCATTAGTCGATGACATGTTTCGGAGCTGAAATTGAAATTCTTCGCGGCGTATACCGCACGAATCGAACACGATTGCAAATTAATCACAATCGTGCCGGGGCGCATCGTTTTCCCGTCGCACGGTAGCGCGGCGTGTTCACATCAATTCGTAAGTTATCGGGATCAATCGCCTCGTGTCTCACGCGGATGAGCATGAAAAAAGGAGAGAAGAGAAGAAAGAAACAAGAAACACACAAGCCATAGTTGTCAGGTCATCATTCTGATATCTCTCGCGCTCGCGGTGTAATGCCGCGATCGCTCTCTCTCTCTCTCTCTCTCTCTCTCTCTCTCTCTCTCTCTCCGCTCTTTTCGTTTCATCCTTCGGGATGATACTCGCCGGAAGCGGTTGATGAACTCGTTAAATACGTGGTCGTTCTCTCTCTCTCTCTCTCTCTCTCTCTCTCTCTCTCTCTCTTTTCAGCCGCTTGATTCTCTGCGGATTCAATAGCGTCGTCTTTCGAACGATCCTGGGCGAGAACGCCCTGAACGACCTGAAGAGTCGGCGCGTTAGAATCGCGTCCGGTCTGCGAGAGCGCGCTTCTCTTATTGTGCTCAGGAACGCATTTCGGTATCGTTGGCCGATACCCCGCTCTGGTTTCCACATCTCTGGCTTTACTGCCGCTAATTACGGGCGCAGTAAAGTTCGTAGCCTGTAGCGCTCGAAAAGCCGACTTTTCCCTCGCGCATCGCCGCTCGCCGCTCGAGCGCGCTTTCCGCTCGAATCATCGGCACACTTTACGTAGTCTGATTAGGCTACTTCCCGATGCATAACGGACGTGCCTCTGCGAACGACTGCCCCCTCGCGAGGAGGATTCGCCGCGCGTCGGCCAAGTAATGAGTCGTTCGTTCGTTAACACGCACCTCCGAGCCCTGTTGAGAAAAACGCCGCTTCCAGCCTCCCGAAGCGGAGCCCGGCGGAGATTCTTTCGCTTCCTCGCTCCTCCGCCCTCGATCGTCCCAATCAAAGTTAGCGGGTGATCGTCTCTCTCCGCCTCTGTCGGCCGCCTGCGGGACCGCCGCGCGAGAGTGCTGATTTCTAAATCTACATGCATATGCCAAGGGGGAAATTCGCGCTAATAATTGCGGCGATAACGCGCGCTTTACGACGGCAATAAAACGCACGCTTAAGGTCGCGTCACACGGCGTTACCGTCGAGCGGCGAGAGCCGCGAAAGTCGAGCGCGTCAGAGGCCGCGAGATCGTCCCGATTTGCATAAATCATTATTCACGATTCGCGCTTCGTCGTTTGCGCGAATACTTCTGCGAAAAGGAAAAGACGAGGTTAGGTATCGCGAACGAGACACCGCATCGGCGATTTGTGGCCGTCGCTTTCCACGTGGCGTTATCACTCGTCGCTGACAAGCACGGTTGTGCACACACGCACACTCTCGCGCACGATGCGCGCCGAGGGCGATATTTTCCTCCCCGCTCTCCCCGCAGTCCGAGCAGTGCGCTCTCATTAACGAAATTACCCGCGGTAAGATAGCGACCACCGCCGCCGCCGCCGCCGCCGCCGCCGCCGCCGCCGCCGCCGCCGCCGCGCCGATGCCAGGCATTATTCCTGAAGCTTGATTTATTGCCGACGGTTGCGTCACGGAGCTGCACACATTCGTGTGCATGCGCGCAAAGTGCACCGCCGGCGATCCGCCTGTCCTCCCGCGAGAGCAACGAGTTTCGCGTGTTACTTCCTTCTAATTGAACGTCCATTGATTTTTTTCCCCGCGCCTCACGACGAGCGCGTAAACTGCACAGTCGACGGGAAAGTGCAATCGGCGTGCACCGAAGACGGAACAATTGAGAAACTCCGGCCAGTCTCGTCGAGCCGAATATTTCACTTCCGATATAATATCGGCGATAGTCTGGAATAATAGATAATTTCCACAGAGTTCGGTTTGAACGGGCGGCATTGTCGTACGGTTGTTTACAGAGCGAAATGCAACGAAATGTATTTATGTTTTTCGTTACACGTGCAATACGAAAATTGCGCTATGATCGGCAACGAACGTGCGTAATTATATTTGCATGCGTCGGTGGAGGATAATAATTACTACTTGGCTTTACGAGGCCGAGGAGTCTTTAGAGCGCGTAGAGAGCGGGCTGGCTCGAGCGGAGTGGAAGATCCGGTCGTGCGCGTACAAAGACGCGGCTCCCCGAAGGGTCAAGCCCCCAAATCCGACGATCACGAAACACTCGTAAATATCGTCAGTGACATTAATTCCATGATTCCGCAGCGAAATGCGGCGTCTCGCGTGTCTCATCCATATCGCCCGCGATCGATCTCACAGGTGGGAAAGGCCGTGAATCGAACGTGAAGCGAGTTCAATTTAATCTTTTAAGTAGCGCAAGCAAAAGCGAAGAAGGTTTCTAATGAAATTGTGAGATATAAAAAAGTATCCTCGCTTTATCGCGCCGCACGAAATAATCGCGCTGAGAAATTGCCATTAAGTTTTCAATCAAGAATCATCCCATCCATTTGTAATCCGCGTCCGAGCGTCGGAACTGACCGTTTCTATCGAGCGGTATAATTTCCCTGTGCGCGTCGCTTTGTCTCCGTAACGATGATTGTGATATCAGCATTTCCAGCGCTTTATCTACTCCGCGATATTACGAGAACGGTTTTACGCTGTCGCCGCTCGTTCTCGCGAAAGCTCCTCTTCAAACATTTATCGGACGTTATATGCCTGATGAATTAATTCTCGCGCACTTTGATATCGACGCCGGCGGCGGGGTGGAAAAGTGAGGAAAATACGAGGAATTTCGCGCAGGACGACAGCTCGATAAACGTTGCAACGTACGTACGTTCGAGATACGTGCCGACGATAAACACAGATCCCACGGGCACGGAACGGTCCCGTCGGGCCCGTCGCAAAGTATAACGCGAAACGCAAGGCGCAAATGCGCGGCTACCCTTGCGCGAGCGATTAATTCATCCCCCACGAGAGCACGCCGACGCGGCGCGGCGACGCGCTCCGATCTGTTATTACAGCAAATATGGAATTTCGTATGGCGCAGGAAGTGTCCCCGGAGGCCCACGGCGCTTTCCGTAACCCGTATCTCCCGTATCGTGCGAAATTATTCATAGCACGCGCACGCATGCGGCGCGATTATTTATTAACCGATATCGACTGCGACAACTGACGGAATTCCACTTTCCTCCGCGCGTAACGCGCGACGCGCATTTATTACGACGCCGCGCGGCCGCGCTTCTTCCGCCCGATTGCGAATTCATGCCGACGACGCCGAGCCGAGCCGAGCCGAGCGGCGTCGATGAAAAACACTTTCAACGAGCGACAACATTCGCAGAAACGGGAGGACACGGCCAGCCGGAAATGCACGGCTGCATCGAGCGTATAAAGATCTCGCGGGCGATACCGAGGGCTCGCAGGTCTGGGACGGTCTGAATATTCATCGGCGAGTATGCAACGTGACGAGCTAATAGAGCCATTTTGTTACTGCCGAATGCGATATAGCGGAGCGCGAGAAAGCCGAGGCTCCTTTCGCGGCCGAGACTAGAATTTTCACGCTTAACGAGGCGCATTGTGGACCGTCGCGCGATTGCAAAGCGTCTGGCCGCTGTCAGCGTCACAAGAGCCAGCGCAGAAGAAGAATGCACCGCGTATCGCGCGCGCGTATGCGGATTTCTCGCTCCGTAAGTGCGAGCAAAAGCTGACTTCCCTCGGAGGTACAAGACGATTACTCGTTGCAGAAATTACTCGTCGCGTGCTGCCAACAAACATGCACTGCGAGAGCAACTACGAGTCGCATTGACGAACTTTAACATTCTCCGGAATTTCTGGATCACCTTTCTCTCTCTCTCTCTCTCTCTCTCCCTCTGTCTTTCCCTCTTTTTCTCGACGTATCATCCTCTGAAAATGTATGCGAGAATCCTCCAACAACGGCAGCGTACGATCGAATCAAACGAGACGAATTCTTACCGCATCCGCGCCGCGTGTGCTCCTATTTTCAGGATCAGATGCACGCTGCTGCGTATCCTCTGTTTAACATAAGGAGGACGTCTTCGACGTCTCCCCCGAGACGCTTCTCATGGAGATTTCGAAAGCAGCGGGGATTCGGTCGGGCGAAAACATCTCGCGTCCGTAAACAAAGATTCGCCTCTGTCCCCGCCCTCTTCGCCCTTCTCCGCCACCACGCGCGCTCAAGCTGTCCTGTTGTCTAATGATGGGACGTAAAGGGTCTTTCAGTTGCTACTCCGGATGATACGGAATACAAATCTAATGATTCGACTGGCTCTTGTGATGGTAATAAATCGTTCCCGACGAATCGCCGGGAATACCTGCGTCCTGTTTCGTTTCCTCCTTTCTCTCCGCGACCTACGTTTTTATTTCACGATCTGCTCTTCCGCATCGAACAGAATCGATTTTAATTCCGTGTGTGTGTGTGTGTGTGTAGGCATGATTGTGTATGTAGGAAACTTTTGTCCCTTCCCCCTCCCCCCCGCCCCCCGATGTGCACGCAACAGTTTTCGTGCGGAAGGAAAAATCGTGCTCTCCTTTCGAAGCTTTCTATATCAGCAGGATATCACGCGCAAGATCGATCGCACGAGCACGAGCAACATGACGATCGGCGATATATATCACGGTGCTCTTGAGGCGAGATGTCCAATTATCGATATAAACCGACGAATGTCGCGAGAAAGAAACGAGGGAGAACGCGTGCGCGCGGGGAATTGATGTCGCGCCGAATACGGCGGCTGATAAATCATCTTCGTTCTCACGCGGGCGCGCGGCGAGAAACGCGGCCCGAGCGTGCGTCGTAAAAGATATCGGCTGAGATAAATCGCGCGCGCGGTGCAATTTCAATATCGTCATCGGCAGCGCGCGCGCGCGAGAGCGCGACCTTCGGCTACCGCGCGCGGTTCGAAGGACGAGAGGATGCGGCGGTGCAATTTATCGCGCCGCGCGCGATCCTGTCGTCCGCATAAACTTTTAATGAACCCGCCGCGCGCGGCACAGCGCGGTTTCTAAATCTTGAGGAAACGGTCACACCGCGGTGAAGCAGCACGCCCGGCGTAGTAAAGCGGCACCTGCCGTTCGTAACTCGTAAGGAGAGCACGGCGCAATAATTAAGCCAGACGCCACCCGGTGATAATTAAACTGACACGTGTACGCTTATGCGGGAAATTATTTCGCTCGCCACCGCCGCCGCCGCCGCCCCTCACGAAGCAGTCCTCGCGGACCTTACCAATTCCCTTCCTCCCTCCCCGCCTATCCTCAGGCCCCTCGTTCTCTCTTTCTCTTTCTCTTTGTCTCTCTCTCTCTCTCTCTCTCTCTCTCTCTCTCTCTCTCTCTCTCTCTCTCTCGCTTTTTACCACCAGCGTTCCCGTATCTCCCGCGTTTCCACCTTCTTCTTTTCCCCGTCCTCCCCTTAATTTTCGCCAAACGAAGACATAAGACGACATCATTACGAGCGCCATTAATGATTCCTAGTGCGCCTTTGACAGAGGTCGTTTAATTCCGCGTGCAATTAACAAGCCTTTATGCCCCCGCGACATCTGCAGAATTTTTACGAGCACCGAGTAAATTGAGGCATCTCGCGCGGCGACGCGAGGGAAGAACGATAGGGAATGAATGTCGCGCGGGGCCCTTCGCGTGAGCGAGTCTTGATGGCGGCGAAGGTGATTTCAATGGAGCGAAGCGATATATTTTAATTGAAATACGCGCTGCTTCACCACATACTTGCGGTGTGCGTGCGTGCGCGCGCATTTGATATGATGTGTTCTCTTGAGAGAGAGAGAGAGAGAGAGAGAGAGAGAGAGAGAGAGAGAGAGAGAGAGAGAGAGAGAGAGAGAGAGAGAGTTCTCTCTGTTTTTCTCTCTCGCCTTCTGTAAAAAATCAATGAATCAGGTTTCTTTTTTAACATCTGACACCGCGGAAGCTTGCTCGATTGTTCCAATTGATCGTTATCGAGTTTCTGTGAACATTTATCAGAAGATTACGACACTCGCTCGCAACTTATAGTCGTATAGAATCTACATTTGTGGTCTCTTTTTAATTATTTTTGGCGCGTTTATAACTCAAGCAAATCATCACAAAGTGTCCTCGCGAAGCGTATATGAGCGGGACTATTTTGTTGTCATTTCGTTAAAATGTGACGGTCGACCGCCTCAATCGGTTAATAATTAACTCTTAAATTTGGTTCCGTTATTCGGTCGCTTTCGCGACTTCGTTTCTACTTAATGGCTACGCACACTCTGACACAAAAAATAATATTGCTTTACACGTCACCTCATAATTCAGCCCGCGAGTGTCGCCAATTTTCTTCCGCACTGTAAAGCACTCCATTTTTTTTTCTTTCAATTTGTTGTACACCGAAAAGGCGTACGCCCGATAATTTAACCGATCTCTCCAGCTGTCGTGTATCACATTTCACCGATCCATCGTTCCAAAAGCAAAGGCCGTGCACCGATTTCCTCGGCGCATCATGTCTTATTAATTTTTAATACGCGCACGTACGCGCGGGATTTCCGATGACTATCGATTTCACAAATTGGTGAAATCGATAGTCAGCGTGACAAAAAACGCCAGACCAGACACGGGAAGTAATTTCTCGGCAAATTTGCGACAGCTTAAATGTCTCAATTGTGTGCAATGTCTCAATTGTGCCGAGAATTTCTCAGCGAGGCGCAAGATCCTTCCTCGTTCTCTTCATTCGCGAAAATTTGCAAGGATTAAAATGTCAATAAGGATGTGCACACACGTAGAACCAACTTGAACTCACCGAGAGGACATAAAAATTCCCCAAGAGACGAACGCTCGCGGTTCGAAAAGAGAGTGGTGGGCAAAATTTATTTTACGTAAGAATTTCATATTGTTGCGGACAACCCGCTCTAGTGTGAGTGTGATTCTCGCGGTATTATTATCTAAGCAGCGACCGCGTGGAATTCCTGCGCGGCAAAGGAAATATTTACATAATCCCCAGCACGCGCGTATCGCACATAAATAACATCGAAATGTTCGAGTTCCGCTAAACGGGGACGCGCTCCGGAACAGCTTGCGGCGGGAATTTTTCACGCGCACCGGGCCGATCTACCGGCAACAACCCGCATCCTTCACTACGAGGGCAAGGACCTTCCGAAGAGCGGTTTTCAGCCGTAGCGTCGAATAAATTACGCGCTCCAATCCGAGGCGCGTGCAAATCCACGCGGCATTAAATATGCATACAGTGATACGCAGATAGGGAACACCTGTAGAAGACCGTGCGCCGTACACATTGCGAGACCCGATCGGCCGGGGAAAAGGAGAGAAAAAGAAGCCGCGCCAGAGAGGAGGTATCTCCTCGAAGGTTTTCGGATCGTCGGCCGACACGATCGGGCGAACGATCGCGCGTGCGTGATGCGATCCCGTGCTTATTTATGCACTTGCCACTCTGCTTGATCGTTGAAATAAATTGATACGTCGTCCCATCCCTCTCTTTCGCGGTAATACCTCACGACCTCCTGGCATTTGGGGTAACGAGGCACACGAAGCCAACCGCAAAACGACCGCAAAAACGAGAGTTTTTGCATCAATTTTTTTGCGCGCTCACGTTCAGGACAATATAAAACAATAATGTCCGGATTTTTTTCAGCAATTGAGAAGAATGGCGGAATTTACGTTGAATAATCAAGCGTAGAAATCATAACGCAAGATATGAAAACCTTAACTTAAGTATCCGTATTCTTGCAGTAACCGAATTTAATTGGCGATGAGTTTATACGAATTACAGTGTACTTAAAAATTGGAAAATTATAGTACGAGCATATACCAGGTATGTAAATATGAAATCGGAATTTTTGTATAGAAAATATACGTTTATTGCATGAAAATGATAAAAAATATTTTATTCGAAGTATTGCCCATCGCTAGCTATATATTTTTCCCACCTGTCTGACAATTTGTGGATACCACGCCAAAAAAACTGTTGCTCTTTTGAGATAAACCAGTCATCGAGCCATTTTCGTACATTTTCATTAATACATTAAGAAGTGAAGCGCTGCTCAGCAAGTGCGTGTCCCATCGATGCAAATAAGTAGTAATCGGACGGAGCCGCAAGTCTGGTGAGTAAGCCGCATGCGAAAGTATTTCCCAACTAAACCCCTCAATCGTTTCCTTCACCAGTTTTGCTGTGTGTGATGGTGCATTATCATGAAGCGAAATCACTTTGTGTTGCCTCTTTTGATATTCTGGTCGTTTTTCACGCAAAGCCTGACTCAAATCGATCATTTATTGTCGGTAGCGTTCAGTATGAACGGTTTTGCCAGGGTTTTAGCCGCTCATAATAGATCACACCCTTCTGATCCCACCAAACACAGAGCATTATCTTTCGTCCATAGCGATTTGGCCTTGCAGTCGATGTCGATGGTTCGCCTGGAGTTACCCATGATCTTTTACGCTTAGGATTCTCAAAATATATCCACTTTTCATCGCCAGTCACAATTCGATGGAGAAATGACTTTCCTTTGCATCTGGCGAGCAGCATTTCGCAAGTGGTTTTTCGGTTTTCCTGCTGTCTTTCATTCAGTTCATGTGGAACCCATTTTCCCATCTTCTGGATCTTTCCCATGGCTTTCAAACGTATGGAGATGGCTTCTCGTGTCACATCAAATTGATCCGCGAGTTGTTGTTGAGTTTCAGCGTCATCCTCATCCAACAATGCTTGCAATTCGCTGTCTTCAAACTTTCTCGGTGGTTTTCCACGTTCTTCGTTTCTCACGTCAAAATCGCCACGTTTGAATTTTTTAAACCACTCAAAGCACTGTGATTTGCCAAGAGCATGCTCACCTTCGCGTGCTAAGCTTCGACAAGCATTCGATGCGATTCTGCAGCAGTTTTCTTGGTGACAGAATGGTAACAGAAAATCAATGCTGTCCGCAAATCGTAGCTTCCAGGCACAAAATTCGACATGTTCAACGCTGTTACAAACTATGCTGTTGCATGAAACTTGTATTATTGTGAGTTGAAAATCTTTGTCAGATGTCAACAAATGGAAATGGCGCTAATGACGCGTAACTACATTGACAGCTAGGGCCGTCTATGGGCAAATTCCGGTTTCATATTTACAGACCTGGTATACTATACATATACGAATATTCCTCTGAAAGTTTCATTCCACGATCTGGAAATCCTAAAGACCGTTCCACGTTAATGTTACTTGACTCGACGCTGCAAATTGGCGGATTGCCGAGAGACTCGCTGGAGAATCGACATGTCGATCGCAGAGAGACTCCCGATAACTTTTCCCGGTATAAGCTTTCTTCCATTACCATCTCGCCGCCGTCGCCGCCGCCGTTCGTACCTGCGCGTTCGCGCGCTATTGCTATAAAATCTTGCCTGCATCGTTACCGAGCGAATTACGGAAAACAATAAATACGGCCTTAAAGCATAGAGCACCGGGGTGCGCGCGCGGGCAGCCGGCATCTATAATCACCCACGGCTAATTCCTCCGATATTCGCGGAACGTGGCGGGCAAGGGCGTGATTAGGGGAACGCATCGTCCATTACCGGCCGTCAGTCCACCGCGCTCGAGAGCGTGAGACGGCCTGCCGAGAAGTGCATAAACCTCGGTTATGGCCCCGAGCAATGCGCTAGTGCGCCTAGTATGGGCATGCCGCGCCTCCGTGAAAACCGCGAATTTCGCCGTAAGTCCGCCGGCCGACGATTATAAGGATTACCGGATTCCGTGAAGTGCCACGCGGCGGACCCGCAAGGATCGGGTCCGTGGGTCCGAGGCGCAACAGAACGCGAGGGAGGCGGCGAGGGACCGAAGGAGAGAAAGAGGAAGAGAGGGAGAGAGAGAGAGAGAGAGAGAGAGAGAGAAGGAGAAAATGCAGAGACATTGATTTTCAATCCTGGTCGTCGCTTCCGCGAACGTATCCGCAAATTGATGCCGGCTAACGTGAACGCGCGCCGGTATTAATTTCGCGCGACGGCTGGTCGTTGCGCTCAGAAATGCAATCTTGAGAGAGAGAGAGAGAGAGAGAGAGAGGGAGAAAGCTCGCGATATTAACCTTTGGAGTACCGGAGCGGGGGCCTCTGAGTCTCCCAAGATTTATGTAAACTCGCCGAAATAAATGTTGTCAACTTAATTAAATAATATAATATATAGCTCTATATAATAAACCCAAATATACATTAAAAACTGTTTTAATGAATTTTTAGTGGCGGGACCTGAGTGAGAGTGTGAGAGAGAGAGAGAGAGAGAGAGAGCCCATCCCGTCGTTTGCGTTTCGAAAATAAAATAAATAAAGGGGTTAACGGAGGCGGAAAACTTTTCGCGCTCTCCAAAAAATCGCTACTGTGTCCAAGTCGCTTCGCTCGAAACGCAACGTCGACGGTCGTTGAATCAATTGACGGCACGATTGACGGCAGAGTGCTTCGTACTCGCAGGTGCGACTAAATCTCGCTCAGATCGTTCTGCGGTAGAGTTAAAAATGCTAAGCATCGCTTCCGCTCCGTATACTTTCGCCGTACGGGGAACAACGTGAGAGCACGTTGAGTGGGCACGGTCGCGCGTCCGCGTCTCGCTGCGTGCAAATTGGAACCGCCAGCTGATCCCAATTCGGGGGCGAGACAATTTGGCCGGCGGACGATAATTAACGTCACTTCCGCCGAGCGTTTCGAGAAATCGCAGCGTGAAATCGCGAGGCAGAACGATCCTTTTGTACGATCGCAAGCAGATAAACGCTCATCTCGTCGCGAGTCGGAGCTCGGGGGGAAGGGCAGTCAAGGAGATACGTGTGCGAAGAGAGTGAGAGTGAGAGTGAGAGTGAGTGAGAGAGAGAGAGAGAGAGAGAGAGAGAGAGAGAGAGAGAGAGAGAGAGAGAGAGAAAACACCGAAATGAGAGAGGAGAGAGAAGAAGCGAGTAGCAATACAATCGCGTAGAGCCGCTATCTCACGCGTGCATCGCGTTCGACCCGCGTATAATTTAATAAATCGCGCGCACACACTCCCTCCCTTCACCTCCTCCTCCTCGTCCTCCGTCCGTCCGTTTTCGGGCGAACGCGACGCACATTCGCGACGCGTGCTGCGACCGTTTGCGACGCCGTTCGCAAAGCTGGCCGAAAGCGATTTCAAGGTGAATAGAAGTAGAAGCTACACGAAGAGATATTACTTTCGCTTCGCGAGCGAACGAAGAGATGCGCCATTAGATAAATAGCGTGGGGCGAGAGCTACGCTATTTATAGCACCGACCGACGAGTCGAGTCAGTCGGACGTTGAAAAAGTGTCGCGAAGAAAAATGTAGCACAGCGCGTGCTGCATCGCGCGGCATAATTAATCGTCGCCTAATACGTAATTAATTAATTTGCCTCTCGTGCGAATGAATGCACACGCTCGTAATTTATCGGCGCGTACATTGTAGGTAGATCTGCGTGCAATTGTGTAATCCGAGTGCACGCGCGTCTGCTGCGTCTTGCCGCCGGCCAAGCTTGTGGTTCGCCTACAACGTTTGCGCCGCGCAACGTCGTCGCGACAGCCGTCGAATCGTTAATGAAGGGTTATATGTGGTAACGATGATCGACAAACGATCTCCGATCGAAGGGCGTATCGCGCGCACGCGGCGTCTTGTGACTAGTCGGCGCATTAACGACATGTTATCGCGCGTGTCGAACAGTCGGATCGATTTACCACGCTTTTCAATTTCGTGGGGGCGAATGATTCATTCGAATTTCCGCGCAGCTGGATCTTGTCCGGTAGGCGAGTGTTGCGTCTCGCCCGGCAGGAATCTGTCTTATTGGCGTCTCGCACTCTCGACGATGCGAGTGTAGCAATCACGCTAACGTGAGAGGCGCTTAGAATACCCGCCGTACCGAGAAGCTGGTCACTTTACGAGGATATTTTCGAGGAATACCTATGCGCCTCATTATCTCCCGAGGCCCTCCGGTCATTAATTTCTCTTCGCTCCAGATGAACGGAGCCGGGAAGACGGAAGCTCCGACGGCAGCCGGAGCTTCGTGTCTGCTCGGATCGCGCGCGATGGATCGCAGAGCCATTTCGACGGGGAAATTCGACGGCGTGAGTTCTCCCCGCCGTTCTCTCACCCGTCGTTTCCGCAATTTTCTCCTCGTACACTCTCCGACGCGTTGATTTTCTTCATTTATTTATCTGAGAGGCGCGTAAGAATGCACTTTGATTTGCGCGCGAAATTTCGCAAATCGACGACTACGAGTTGATGGAATTTCGCAGGACGCTCGCGCGCGTCGTAATGAAAACCGACCTGCTTGTAAGACAAAGAGAACGCGGAATGCGCGTAAGAGGCGCGCACGCGTCGTCCGCACCTTTCTTGCTGGTAGCTCCTTAAGGACTCGCCTTATCACGGGGCACGCGCTCACACCTGCCCTCTCCTTGCTCTGGCTTCCCTCATTTATTACCTTCATTACCTACCGCCGCATCTACCTGGCCGCTGTCCCGCTCCGATTCTCCCGCGACATTAATCTCGCATTGTTATAGTAAAAAATCGACCGTGACGAAGGAGTGCGTCCTTCGTCACGGAGAGAACCGTTATCGGGGCGATTCCGCTTGATAACGCTTTCTCTCTCCGGATAGTTATGAAAGGCGAACGTTTCTGAGAAACGGAGGATCTTTCAGCATCGCGAAACTTGAGCTTGATTCGGGGCTAGCGGGATGCTCGACTTGAAGGAGGAGACACGAGGGAGAAAACGGCGCGGGGCTGCACACTCGATACTCCGCCGGTGTTCGCGATAATTTGCGATTATGTGACTCTCGCTGCGCTCTTATGCACGAATACAATTTCTCAAGATCACGATGTGGCTCCTCGACGAAAATTTACAGTGATGCTCTCACGTTATCGTTGCCGGTATCATCCACGCATTGCCGGACCATTACGAGACAGAGTGATTTGATGGCGTTGTAGCGTTTTACGCTCGAGAATCATTTGTACCGTTATATCGAAACGCAGCACTATTTTACAGCACGAAGCTGTTGAGTTTCGATTTGATCTCTCCAGTGGGACATCGCTTATGGAACCAAAATTATCCGCAGTGCATTCAACGAGTCATTGGAATAATTATCTTTTATTTAACGATTATGCGATTATACGCGCAGCGATATTTAGTTTACGTACGACGAACTCGCGTTGTGTGAATAATATTTACATGTAATTTGATTAAATCGCGATGACGAAAATATCTGAACGATATTATAGGAACATCTCAGAGAGATGTTCCTCCTCCGCGCGGAGGTGCGCCGAGAATCCAGCGAAAGTGCTTACGTGGAGTGTGCGCTTAATTGATAAATAATCGTTCCAAGATTTAACGCTCAGCGGGGAGATACGTCTTTGCTTTCGTTAAACTATAAGTTAAACTGGTTACACGTCTTATTAGCCGGTGAAAGTACTGTGTTACACATTTGACCCTCCGAATGCGGTACCAGCTGCCTCTCTTCCCTCGCAAAAGCAACGCGCACATACGCGCGCGTGCCATTGATACCTCTTCTTAAGGTGCCACGCAAAAGCGAAGAGAATTATATACCGTATGCGTATATGTATAATATGTGATCACTAATAATAATAACAGGAAAAAATACAAGACATCTGTTCCTGAGGAGCAATCGCTCATCTCTGCTACCCTCGCGAAACTCTTTTTCTTAATTACGTACAACTTGGTATCGCCTTGATCTCGGTTGCGTCGCGTTGCGAGACCCAACGGAGCCTCCCGTTAAATTCCTTCAAATCCACGCCGTTAGCCCGAACGTTTATCGAAGCGCCAAGCGGAGTCGTCGTCGACGAACGTCTCGTGCCACGATTCCGAGACGAAAGGGCGATCCTGATGAATAACCTAAGCGCGTCACGCTCGGTGTACCCTCGCGGGCGCTTCCTGTTGCGTGACCCCGCAATTCTCCTACAAATTTACCGGCCGGCATTTCTCCACCGTCGCGTCGCGGCGACTCTCCCGCGAACGGAACCAGTTTCATCCTCGCGATCGGGTATCTCTCTCTCTCGAGGTATAATTTCGGTTGCGTGATTCCCGATAACGGTCCACGGGCGACCTGTTGCGCCTCTCTCGTGTGCGTGTGCGTGTGCGTGTGTATGCGTGTATGCGCGCTCGCGGGCGCCCGGAAATATTTCAGATATGCCAAAAAAGGGAGACAAACGGCGATAATTTACGGGCCGATCCGCATCCACGCGCAGGTATGATATCTCCCTCCCTCCCTCCCTCCCTCCCTCCCTCCCTCTCCCTCTTTCCCGGGCACCTCCCGTGTGCCCTGCCACTTTAACGAAGTGCAAAAAGCCGAAGTCATCGACGCGAGTAAAACTTTATGTACCCGCGGCTACCCGGCTTGCCTTAAACTCCATTTTTACAACGCAGCGGGAAATAAACGACCCGCGCCTCTGCGCGGCTGTATGATTTTTACGCAGTTGTTGTCCTGCGGTTTTAAACGGCGCTCTTTATTTCCGATATGGATAATGCCAGGCCGTTTATTCAGTCTTAATGTCCGCGCCTTAAGTGACGCGCTGTGCGCGCGAGTCGTCGCACGGATCTAAAGGACATTGAGCTTTCGTTGACCGGCACGAAAGATCCTTTGGTGGGAGCCCCAGTCGCGTGTCACACATCGAGTTTCGTTACACCAAACTCTCTCTCTCTCTCTCTCTCTCTCTCTCTCTCTCTCTCTGTACAATCGCTGTCTTTCTACGAGAGCGACTCTTCGCTCGAACGTCGCGCCTGAGCCGATTAATATTTATAACGCGATGGTCGAGACAATTGCAGCGCGATCTTCCCGAAGGAAGACGCGCTTTATCTCGCCTTAATTGTTGTAATGTTATATCAATATAACGATGAAAAAGAACAACAGACACACACAAAAGCGCATCGGCATCATCAGCTCGTGAATATTTATTGAAAAACGGTGGCGATGCGCGTTACAGTACCGAGCGTTGCTATCCGCTTCTCGTTTCGGAAAGGTTAATTGCGTCTTTAAGAGCGAAGGGATAACATACCGTGGCACGCGCCTGCGGCCCCGCAGCAATAGTAATTACAATTTATTTCGGGTGTTCCGACCCTCGTTACGGTATCCGCGCGCGCGCGCGCGCGATTACGATATCAGCGGCTTGGAAATTATTTGGCGTGCGAGCCTTAGCCATAATGTTCTGTACTTGATTGCACGTCAGAGTTTAATTAAACGAATCAATTAACCAGGCCGGTGACAACTAAATTGACTCCCCTATGCAAAACACGCTGATAGAGCTGCTTGCAGGTGCTCCGCCAACTTAATAAACTTCAATACCTGGGGAATTGTCGGCTCCACGTGCGCTTAGCGCGCGCCGGTTTGCGCAGGAGAGGCCTTACGTTTGAAGAACGATTCTCTCCGTGCATTTATAATCGCGAGCGCGTAAAGAGCAGGGCTCGTGTGAGGATTTACGCGACTCCTCGGCATAACACGAAATAGAATATCAAAGCGACAGGTGCGGATTAAACGTATGAATTGGAAAGTGGAAATTGCAGAATTCGTTAATGTCATCGCGAGGTGACCGACAACTGGCTGTTAGTGATATGTCCCTGCTGTTTATGTGATTGGACAGCGGGTTACAGAGGGCGTAAAATTTGTCTGGGAGACCTTAACGGGCCTCCGGATAATGAGACCACGCGCTGATGTCCGATTCTCGATGAATGAGCGCAAACACCTACTACACGCACACGGTTCGTGTTCGACTTTCAAATTTGTCTCCTGGATCGTGCCTGAGAAAGCCATTCGGATTAATCGCGTTAAAATAAGAACACGTAAAATAAGTTCACCGGCTTGTCGCACCGTTCGAGCGAGACCGTTCGAGATCCGTAAGCGATCCGCGCGCGCACGCGACGCTGTTTGAGATTTTGTGCTGATTGTTGGCGACAGGTATATCGCGCCGGCAACACGCGTCCTGCTCTATCCATTACACAAACACGCCAAAAACTATTAATAACGCACGTTATTAATCGACTAAAGACTAACTTAACTCGCAATCTCCTCTTCTCCCTCTAGTCAGAATCTCAACTGGAGTCGACTGGACATTCGTGTACCACGGATGTGCCGTCGGGACATAATTAACGCGCAATTAATTACCCTGGGGCCTTTCGTTCTTATACCTTCTAATTAAGATCCCGATTTATGATTCATAAATCGCGCGATAAGTCTCTCGCGCCTCGTTGACAATAGCGTAACGAAAGAGGCGAAGGCAACGCGCGACCTTTAATCACAGTCTATGTGAGCGAGGCCGTGTGAACGGGATTAATACGTTTTAAGCGATTTATGAGGGCCACCGGTGACGCGGAAATAACGGTGCATCCCTCGCGATAAATTTTCTGCGCAGCTCGCAATTATATTTCGCGTTCGAGACGCTTTCCTCGATCGCGGCCAACACACTTTACGCTTCGGCCGTCTCGGTCTTCGTTAAACAATTTTTTCCTTTCCCCTCCCCCCTTCCCTCTCTCTCTCTCTCTCTCTCTCTCTCTCTTTTTTCTCGAAATCACTCCATGGGTAAGTGCGTGGTCACGCGCGATTTAAATTAGCACGACCCGCGCAATGACCCGAGCGCATCGTCGAGCGCGCGGCTTGCGCGTGCAAATCGCGCGAGAGATTTCGCAATAAATACGCGATGTTCGATGTCGAATGATGTATGCGCACTTCATACCTCCCTCGGTCGCGTACAGCGTACGGTGATTGATAATAAATGGCTGAGAAGGAGTCGCTAATGGATGTGCCATTTTATTGATTTACGAAACGGCAGGCTCTCGCGACGGCGATTGCAGCAATTAACGGAACAGGCAGCGGCCTGCCTGCGAATGAATCGACAGAAAATACGTAGCTTGCACGAAATTCGTCGTGGTGGTGTCGCGGGCTCGTCTACGTTATTCCACGCTGCGCGTAATGACATGTTATACAACTTTCCGAAATCGAAGACACGATATCTTTAACGGTATTTAAATCCGGTTAAATACGAACCGAGCGTATGACGCGGAAGAATGTTAAGAGGGAAGTCTCGCGCGACGTATACGTGTTCGCTTTCTTAATTTACAGCCGCTCATATACGATCGTCCGATCGTGGTCGCGTCGAAATCTCTGGCGTTGCCCGAAGAAAGACACGTTATGGGCTATGTACTTGAAGATCGCGGCAAGGGACGATAAATCTTATCGCCGATTTATATAGATTCTTCTAGCCGAGAGGCTATTCGGTTTGATGTATGGCGCTCAGCGTGTCGTCGCGCGCCCCGAGCTGTTCGACTCTCCTCTCTCCTATCTCTAGTAGTAGTTCTGACAATCTCAGGCTCTTGTAAAGAGTCAAGGGTGCACTCAAGAGTGGTGAATTCTCCTCATTCGCAGGTAACAGGTAAAATCCGGAGAAGAAGTTACGGTCAGTAACCGGTGGGAATCGGCACCTCCTGCTTACCGCTATCATGTTTTACGTGTTAACGCCGTGCCGCGCTTATTGCCACTAAGCCACCGAGCCATTCAGTTCCACCTGCCCTTTCACCCGTATAACACCGAGACCGCCGTTGCTGCCCGTGCCGTCTTAAATTCCGTTCACATTATATCGGTATAACGGGCGTTTCAACCTTTCAACGGGAACGAACTCCGAGTCAACTGTGTTGAGGAAAGGCGCGCGATCGCACGAGAAACAAGCTCCAGTTCGCGTAACGCGGAGTTAAAAGTCACGAGGAAGTATGTTCATCAAAAGATGAAATTGAACACCTCAAGCGACAAAGTTTGTTACAAGCGACCTTCACTTTTCGTCAATCGTCGTTTCGACAATCAATATTCATCGACCCGTTCACAGTCGTATTTATTAAGCCTCGTGCAGAGAACGTTCGTCGTACAGCGAGTCATTTCGTCACGAAACTCGAGTTGAGATTCACGGTGTGAATGCACCATAATCCGAGGATTCCACGATTCTTAACCGAGGGCTGTTGAGCTCTCCCCCCGCAAACACCTCGAGCGTGCTCTCGTCCACGTAATCCAACCCCTGTCAAGTCGCGCACATTTATTCCCTCCCCCCGTCCGCCGAAAAAGCCGATGGAACCTGTTTGTGAGAGAAATGTTGGTACAACGGCGACACAACTCTCGAGGACAGGGCGCGAAACTGCATAATTCTCGTCCTAATTCTCACTCGATCGACCTCCTCGCTTCCACCCTCTCCACATAAACGAAGGGAACGTCACACATGTGATTTACGCTCGCGACACGTCTCGGACAGCGCATAGCAGCGGGCATCGGGGCGGGGGCGGGCGGCGGGGAAGTAGAGGTTATGATGAACGCATTCAACGATTTTCCGTGGATTTTTGGTGGTTAGCCAACGTCACCATCTCCCGGCCCCGAAGGGCCACCCTATTTAAAAGGGCATAAATTATCGTCGACATAGCGACACAAAAGGCAACCCCCGCGGGCCCGAGCGCGCCCATTCGTACGTAAAATATTGTGACAGGCGTGAACAGTGACTTTTAAAGCGACTGCTGGCCCGAACCTTAAGGGTCTTGTTTGCATGAAATTATGCGTCGCCGCGAGGCGAGCGACGAATTATAATACTTGATTGCGGCCATCGCCGCATTGGTGCAATGTGCATTGTCCGGGTAAGGGAAAAAATTCTCGCGTGCGCGCGTCGCGGCCGACGTCGTGACTCGTGAGTGAAGCGCGCGAGAGCAGGAAGGCGACGTGAATAAGCGCGAGCTTATTCGATCGAGAACGAAGTCGCGGAAAGACACAAACGTCGAAACGACGTTCCCTCTACGCGAGATCTTTGCGCGACGAACGCGCATGCTAAAAGTACAAGGCGCGCGCAACTCGTCGTGTAAAAATGAATTTCCGAGAATTCACACGGCGCGACGCATCGCAGTTCGCTCGCAAGGTACATTCGAACGAATTCGAAAACGAGAGACCGAGAGACCGCCTTACAATGGACAAGCTTCCAAGCAGCCGAATAAGTCGAGATATATCGGAGTAAGACGTGTCGAGTTACATTACCATTGCGCGCGCTCTCGCGACGGAATCTTGAGACGCGATCTCGGCCACCAGACGGACGTAACCTCTTCGGCTCATTATGTCGCTGCGCGGAGACGACGGAGATTTCGAGCTCGCGTGTAACTCGCGAGCTCTCGTTGTTAATCGTACATCGCGCTCTTGTTATTAATCGATCGTACGAGGTGTCGTCTCGGTTTTATCCACTCGCGATGAGCGGACCGCGATAAAGCGTAAGCGGCTACATGCCGGAAGATCGAAATCTGCCCGATACCGTTGACTTCCGCAGCCGAGGCGGCTGCAGTGTCACATTTTGCATCGCCGGCCCTCGTCGCGCCACCTGTCGCGGCCTGTTGCACCGTACGTACGCAGTCACGTGCGGTCACCTACCTAGGTCCGTTGCATTCGCAATGGCGGGAACGGCGGGAACGGCGGGAACAGCGGGAACGGCGGCAAGATGGAGATGATCGATTTAACGCGTTAATGAGGATCAACAAACTCTCTTCTCGAGTGGAATTCCCGGGCGGAGGCACGTGAGTTACTAATGTCGTCAGCTGCTCCCGGAGAAATCCAACGTCCTCGAAAAGACAAGATTTTCAATCTGACGTAAAGAGGTAAATGAGAATCTGAATTGTAAATGCTGGTACATTAGTACCGGCGATAAAATTCGGAATCGCCCATAGATATTCATTAAATGTCTCTTCGATCTCTTCTCGTCGGGTTCTCTTCACCGGTTGCCTCGCTCCAGCGAGAGACACTATTAATTGCTTGATTGATCGTGCACACACGCGCACACACACATATCTGAAAGCCTTTACCATTACTTGTTTCATATCACTTTCTCGCTCCTCGTGATATTAATTTGATAAAGGAAGTAACTTGAAATTGATATCGTGCGACTGCAAGTTGATAAATCACGCGACGTAGCTTTTGCAATAACGAAACTTTCGGTCGCGCATAACGAACGAGCGAAATAAAGTATCCCGTAACGCGAGGGGGAATGTTAATAGCGCCCGTAATCCGAAATTATCCGTCCAATAATAATGTCCGATAAATATACGCCGCAGGCGGCGTGCGACGGCAAACACCGAAATTTTCGACGCGCACCGCAAGCGAAGCGAGCCGTTACTTGGTCAGATAAGTTTATAGCGCAACAATGTCTCTCGGGGCCGGCGGCAATCGGAGCACCGTTTAATGCGCTCTGCATAATTCGCGAGTGCCGGGTGCACTCGGCCTTCTTATTGATTGCTGTTATCTCCGCGTTTTGTTTATCGCGCTCCGCTTAATCGACTCGATTAATCTTGCACGCGACTTTCGAATCTTCCGCGATCGCCTATGGGCGGAACAAAATCGCGACCGCGCCGCGGTCGCCGCATATTACTCGCGCCTATAATCACCCGATTGCTGATTTAATACATTCTTTGTGAGCCGCTCGCGGTAACGCGGTAACGGTACCCTCCTTCTTATCGGCGTAACAACACGAATAACGCCGGCTGCAAATTGCAAGTGATTAATTAGCCCGGGTCGCTGGCCAGGGTCCCTGCGCGCTCTTTCCCTCGCGATTTTCGAGAAAGGCGCCCGGTAGGCTCTCGCGTAATGAAGACATCGTCTGTCTCGAGCGATACATCATACCTAAATCACTTTGTACCTCTGTTGAGGTCAGCCGCCGCCTCATGAGCATCGAGATTATTGTAATTGTGTTTATTACCGCCATTACCACCGTTTAATAATCCCCTCGGCGTCTCTCTCCCTCTCTCTCTCTCTCTCTCTCTCGCCTTCAATCCTCCCCGTTTTCGTGGCTACGCGCCGCGCGCGTCAGCGGTTCTCAGTCCACCCTTTTTTTTTCATGGAATCCATGGAAGCGCGCATACGACGCGTTGAGGTCGTTCCACCTCGCTGGACTGTGATTGGTGTATTTATTTTTCCGATCGCACGGACAAATTGGCAGGTGCTGTTACGCGCACAAGCAAGCGGGAATTTTGTTCCCGTAACGCCGATCACAAATTCATTAATTGTGTCACCGCTGCGACTGTTTATCCAACTCGTTAGGAATAATCACGACGACTAAAATCTTCACGCGCTCGTCAGCCGGCGATATATAATGCTGGAACGAAGATTTTTATCGGTACGGTAAGTTCGACAAGCGGTCGTTCGTTCTTATTAAACAAATCGTAACGCGTCATCGCCGCGCATCTTGTAATTTTTCCCTTCATTTCTGTTTTTTCTCTTTTTTTTTTCTCTGTAACCGAATATAACCTGCTGCCGGCCCGACTCCTGCCTGGATAGGCGAATTAATCTAACGTGTCGATCTACCGGATCAATTTTGCGCATCACTGACCCAATGTCGAATTTTCAGGGCACAGCGTGCTAGCAGGGCCCGTCCCCTTTTTGCACGTGCCAATTATTACGGGGCCCATACGGCCTCCGTGAAGAAGAGCCTCTAATATCGCAATAAAAAAGCACAAGAGAGAGAAGAAGGGCCGCGGGAGCAGGAGGCGGGAGGGAGGCCAGGGTGCTCCGAGCGAGGGAGAAGGTACGGTCGGCGGGGGCGTACGATATCGGTTACACCCCGTCTGGGGTATTAATTACCCCGTGAGGCCCATAAGGCCCGGCGCGTGGCTCCCGCCGAGTCGTCCGCACCGTCGAAAGTGCAGCCTCGGAGTGCAGCAGTTGGCCCGCGGGCCTTCGACGAAGGGACTGACATAAGGCGCGGTGCACACGGTGAGGAAGGATACGTAGGATATTGATCCTAGGCATGTGTTAATAATCGAGACGGGATTACGAGCTGCGATCCGTGATGGCTATCGAATGAGTATAATTATACGGGCGTCGTCCTCACCGGGCGGACGTCCCCTGCACTTTCTCTGGGCTCACGAGCGCTCACGACGAGCGGGACCGCTGCGCGTCAATTGTCGAACGCGTGATTTTTCATTTCTAATTTGCATTGCAAAAGTAAACCTCGCGCGTTTCTCCCTCGCATTGCGATATCGCTTGAATCCCGGACAAAGTCGCCCGGACCAATTCTGCGCGAGATTAACGCGCGACTCATTGCTTGTGTGTGTTGAGGGGCATTTTTTTAATCTTCCGATCCTTCCTCCTCTCTCTCTCTCTCTCTCTCTCTCTCTCTCTCTTTCTGCCATTGCGATTCAAATCGCGTGTATTGTACAATTGGTTGCGGAGAGAGAAGAAATGTACGGTTTGCGAGATATTTAGATATCGCTTTTGAACCCTGATTCGACGCGTGTCCTTTGTAGATTTTTGTATAAAAAATAAAAGAAGACACACAGAGACGCTATTCTCTACGTTCGCGTTCGCGAACGTGTACGCGCGCAGAAGCATACTCCTGCGTGTTCACAATGAGTGGGTACATCCGTTCGTCTTCTATTCATACGTTCGCATGCTGGCAAACCACCTGCACCCGAAAAACCTGCCGAGGTTTGGGTTACTTGGATCCTGCAGGGGCCTTGCACTCGCGCGGTCTTATGGAGGAGGAGGAGGAGGAGGAGGAGGAGGAGGAGGAGAAGGAGGCCGGGGAGGATGTCTAATCCTTACCCACTCGCGTTCAAAGCCACCCGAGTCGAAATTTTGGCTCTACATTAATCCTGCAAATTCCGTCTAACTTCAAGTATCAATGAAGATTCTTGAGATATGATATTATATTGACAAGCTTCCATTATTACCTTCAACCAATGATAGTCCTTTTAGCGTGAGAGTTTAAAAATAGCGAATGTCGCTTTGTTTAAAAATACGTAGCGCATTCAAGATCCGAAGGAGCTACAACGATTCGACAATCAGGTGTACATCGCTCTTGGGAGTGAGTAGAATTGTTGATTCATGAAGAACGAGCGGTACCGAAGTCTGCGGGTGTAGTTTAAACTTGAACTTTGACACCACGCTTATAATCCCAACTTTCATTTGCATGTAAGCAAACCTTGAAGCTGCAAGTTAAAATAATATCAATAAGCTGACAGTGCCGAGAGCCAAAGAAATATTTACTGGCACAAAGCAGAAAAAGAGCAAGCTGTGTACAATGTACCAGTCATGACTTATTAATTAATCAAATATCCTTAAGCGTCTGCCCGCACACTTAAAGCCAACGTTACATTTAAATCGGATGTTACAAACTCAGAAATTTCAACAATCCTGAAGAGACTGACACGTCGATCTTCCTTTTACCACAAAAAAAAAAGAAATACAAAAATATAACACAAACAGATCGATTTGCTCTCAACGATGTAGGTCCTTCGCCAAACGGCAAGAAAGCGTAAGGATGCCTCGTCGCTACTTGATCCGCATCGAAACGTCCAGGATCAAATTTGTCCGGATCCGGATATATCGAAGGATCTCGCTGCACTCCGAACACTGGTACAGTGACGGAAGTTCCTTTCGGCACATGAAAATTGGATGTCGGGAGAATTATGTCCTTGGTGCAGGTGCGACTCAAGAAAGGTAGAGGTGGATATTTCCGCAAGGTCTCTATGCAAACGAAGAATCATGAGGATATACTTTAAAAAATATAATAATTGCTCATCATCACGGAAGGTTTTGCAGTTTTCTCGTGAAGGAACAATTCTTAGCGATATGCTAAGTGAATGTTGCACTTGCCTTGGACTACCTTGTGAAGATATGTCATTTCGTTAACAGCATCGTAAGTCAGTTCACCTCATGTTTTTCCAACGTCTCGTCGATCTCTTGGCGAACTTTATCCTGCACGTCCTGGTGTAGAGCTAACTCATACAGACAAAATGTCGCAGTTGTCGACGAGGACTCGAAGCCGGCTAAGAAGAAGACGAAGGCTTGTGCGGTCGCTTCCAGCATGGTGAGTTTATTCCTGTTAGCTGTGTTGAAATCAAATTTCAGGATTGTGTAAAACGATCTCACCATGTCGAAAATATTCTAGGAAATCGGAAGCACGTTCACTTGACTCGCGTGATTGCTACATAAGCAAGATACAGAGATGCGCACGAGATTTTCCACAATGTTGAAAGAAATGTATAATAGAAAATATATTTACCTGTTATATTTGTGATTTTTTTATCGTCGTCGGTTTCAACGTAGCCTTTCTCCATCAGTTATATGAGTAGATTCATAAAATCGTGCCTAATGACGTTGTTAGCTTTCCTGTACTCCACATTGTCTTTAAATAAATTTATGAAGAACTTACTGACATTGCGGTCTATAATACGAAAGGAAAAGAAATGCATAACTTGTGGTTTAAACGCCATTAAGATATTCCAAATCGCCTTCGTTTCGAAAATTTGCTTTCCCCAATAACGATATTCATTGTCCGGCTTCAATAGACAATTGGATTTGATGCCAAATGCCGTCGACATAATTATGTCCGTTGAATATCTATCGGTAAATTAATAAATTATTCAAATAAATTCAAATAAATTCACATGCCAATGAATATGTGAAGGCATAAACATATGTACATGTCAACACAGTTAAAAACATTCCATACTTTTGTTAAAATTATTTGTGCGTAGAAAGTTTTGTGTTAAATTTTTTACACAGTCGTGTGTTAATTTAACGTATCGTTGTTGTGACTAAACGTTGTTTATCTAGACCTTCTCATGTTAAATTAAGATTATCTATTTTCAAATGTTAAAATGACATTTCCAAGTTAAAATAATACAATTTATATGTAAATGCATGAATTCTTGCTATGACATATTTTATATGTTGAAGTCAACACCTAAAATGTGTTACTTTCCTCATTATAACAGTTATCTTGTGTTAAATATATATAATGTTAATATTTCTGGTATGTGAAGATTGAATTTTTAACACATAGATTATGTCAATCTAACATTTTCATTTCATTAAATCATAGATCATTACTTTTCCCAAATGTTGAAGTAACATTCATTGTATGTCAATTTAACACAAACTGTGATTCTTGATGGCATTCAAATGTTAAATTTTTACATATGTTAAGTTTTTACATATTATGTGTGTTATTTTTTAACATATTTGCTGTATAGTTAAATTAACACATAAATGAAAGTGGATGATTTGAGACACATAAAATATGTTAAATTTACACATCATTTCTTACAGTGTATGCTCGGTTGCAAAATGAGAGTAATGTACATAATATGAAGACTCCACTTGCTCTAATTTTTGGTTAACAATATTTGAAAAATGCACTCTAAATCAGAAAACATCTTGTAATCTTTTACGATTAATTTTTAAAACTTTTTATCGAATCAATTATTGATTATTGCATGTAATGCAAGTTGTTTATGTAATGCAATCTATTTCATACGCGCGATTCATATGAAATTATGAAAGTTATCTGCTATTTTTCTGTGGGTTTCAGAATATTTCCGTTTTTTGCAGAGATTGTTTTCCAGTGATAAAATTATCCAAATAGACAAGACGAGTGCATCTCGCAACTTATTTAAAAAACACTAATCACTTTTTTTTGGTCTACAACTGCACACAGAACTGTGCACTGTAACAATGTGCACTGTTTTAACAAGATCATTCCTTTTACTTTAAATAATGAATAAATAATAAATTATTATGTACGTCACAGTATTTACTGATGATTATAGCTAATGATACCAAAACAGAAATTCTGAAGTTTTAGTATATATTGATCTAAGATATAACTTCTGTGCACTTATCCTCAACATTATTGATATATATATATTAAGTATATGTTACTGGTTTGTATTAGTAGGTTGATATTTTAAGCATATGCTACTAGTTCGTAAGCAGTTAGTAGGCACTAATATTTTATACGCATATTACAGCAAATTTAAATCATAGCAATCGTTTTATTGACCCAGAGAGATGATTTCTTTCCGAAGAAAGTTCTTCTAACAGAAACTTACCTTGTGAATATATCTTTGATGTTGATAGCATCTCCTGTACGTGCTTCACTTTCTAAAGTCTCCGTGAACATTTTACCGCATTCCTTCAAGACTATGAACATTTGTTTTATCTTTCCCGAAGAGATAAGGATGAAAATGGCGGAAATTTATTTGTACTCCTAATATCAATATACCGTTATGCCGTTAATACACGCAACTTGATTAGTCATGTCGAACAATAAATCACGATGCAGAAAAAAAATTAGAAACGCATGTGTCATAAACTTTAATTAAACAGCTATTTCCTACATGTTTTAAAGACATCGTTAAATATGACGTTTAGAGGACGTACCTTTAATGGTCTTGATGTTGACATATATTATAGAACTCACGTTTCTGTGCAATATTTAAGAGATTTTAGCCGTCGCTGATTGTTTATTAAAAAGTTATTAACAAAAAAGTTCCACAAATAAAGCCTATTTTTCCTCGAGAAGAACTTAAGGGGACATTCTACTTTCTCGGCTGAAAATTTTGTTGATTTTGAGGGGTTTTTTTTATAATAAAATGAGGACATATTGAGTTGAAACCTTTTTTATTATATTTGCGAGTCTTAATTTATTATTATATATAAAAAATTTTTTTTTATTTTTTTGCTGGCGTTTTCATAAAAATATTTACAGTTTGCAATAGCGCCTCTAAAAACTGATGGCTCGCTGACGGACGCGATTGCAGTCGACTGGATTATTTAAAACAAAAAAAAATTAATATATTTTTAATTTTTATATGAAATTGTCTCGTATGACGCTTGGAAAAAAATACCGAGTAAAAGTTTTTTTAATTAAGGACTTTTAAAGTTAACGACCCGAAAAATAGCACTTTCTTAAAATGTAATTGTTGTAAAAAAATAGGAAAATATTAATTAATTAACAAGTCCGAGGTTCATACAATAGCCACTAATGTATAGAATAACATATTAAAAGTTTGGACCGATTGATCAAGTAGATTTTTTGTAATCGTGTCCGCCGCATAAAAAAAGTGGTTTTGAGAAAAACGCGTTTAAAGTTTTGCGTCATGAATTTTTATATGTAAAAGCTACTTACTTTCAATCAGCTATGCCTACAAAATGCTGCATACAAAATGCCTTCAGCTCGTAAGCTTGTTCTTCACATGCTCGTTGCTCTCTTCGAACAATTCTATTCTCTTTAGAGGCATCGGTGCTACGGCGATTGACTTGCGTTAGTCGTGCGCTATCTTGTTTGCGTGCAAGTTCAGTGGCTGCGATGGCCTGATTGTAACTCTCATAACTTCCATTATTTTTAAGAGAGTGTTGAAACCTTCATTAAAAACACATGCAGACATATATGCGGCAATCTCAATTATTTCTCGGCCAGCAGAAATTTTCAATTGAATCTGGGTGACGGCGTATTGCTAAACCATAATATAATGACAAATCCTGCATCAATTTGTTCGTCAACTGCGCTTTTTTAGGCTGTGAACTTTTTCTTGATGTTTTCTTTGTAGCTTTTGTTTCGTTTTTTATTCTTTGTTTTTTGCTTGAGTTAATCATTTTTTAGCTTCTTTCACTCTTCTGTACATTCTCTTTTTAACATGTAAAACACATTCTTTTTCTTAAACTGGAAACTCTTCTCCATAAGGCTGTGCATCTAATAGGGCTTTGAAGGTCTTCGTGTCACCATCTCCGAAGTAATATCGATATTTTGCATCATGCAAATCTTCCGAACGCTGAAACATCTCAAATACACCATCCATCTCCATTTTTCCAGCACTTCCCTGATGATTTATCGCACGTTGCTCCTCGTGCTCGTCGTAAAATGCTTCATATTCCACTGTATTTTCTTTGTTCTTCCACATTTGACAAGCCTTGCAGATGCTTGATTTTACAATGACATCTACAATTTTATTGCTGTATTTCCCAATGAGAGAGACGATACCCAAAAGAGAAGTAAAGCCACACTTTGACCAAAATCCATCACCTGATACTGAAAATTCATTTGCTACACTTCTTGCTTCTCTGTTTTTGTCTTTCTCTTCATCTGCAGCTTTATTGAGAACGATTTTGAGGACGGCGTCAACTGCTACTTTTATATTATCAACGCACTTATAATGTGTATTGCTGGTAAAACGTGCTCCAAAATCCACAAGCCCGCAAAAATTATTGATTCTACTGAGACCGACGCCGATTAATTTCATTGTGAAAATGAATCGTCTATTAATTTCATAAGCTTTGGCAATTTTTGGGCAAGAGTTAATAAAACTATCCTTACATGAGCATGAGACACAAATTTTGAAACCTAATCCTCGTTTGTCATATTTAAAAAATTTCACATCGTTATTACAATCTTTGCGCTTTAATAGTTGTTGCAATGCAGTAAAAACGAGAGTAAATTGCAGTACGCAATAGTTCATATTTGGATCATTTTTTATCAAATCAAATCGTTACTTCTCTTTAATTTTTCTGCCGATGTACTTGCAAATTCAGAACTAAGTTCACTTGTATCTATATTGATTTCCGGCAAACTTTCTCTTACGTAAATGAGATGGTCGGGAAGCATCGAATTTGCCGTGTTTTCGTTTCATTTTCAAACAATGTTGTCTTTTCGAGCAATATATTAGAACTCAATAGTCAACAAACGATATTTTGTATTGTATATAACAGATGATAGGAAGAACGACGAATATACGAAAACACCGAGAAGGGGAAACGTTTCGGCCGACTGAACGACGCGCCGGCGGCCGAAATAGCTAGATCAGCGTAGACGCCTATAATGTCCGAAATACTTCGAATTTTTTTCCTAAAAATTTAGGAGAACATTTTCGAAGGTGTATACTATCGATTAAAGCAAAAAAAAATCTATCTTTTGACCCCGAGAAAGTAGGATGTCCCCTTCATTTAATCCTAACCTGATCCAAATTATTACATCTTTGTATATCGTTGGGCGTTGTTGAAAAGGTCTCTTTAAAACGTACAACGCCTGACCGTATGTCTGATTACGAACGATGCGTGATTAGATTGAGTTAAGTTAGGATAAGTTTTTTTCGGGTGGGGATGCACAGGAGGAAGGGCTGGGTCGCTAAAGTTAAAGTTAAGCAAAGGATGGTCCCGTAAATTTATTTTAAAGTAAAACGTGTAACGTCTATTTCTGTACCGCATGTATACCAATTTTGCAAATATTTATTTAATAATATACACAATTATAAATATTAATAAATATATGATAATGCATATTCATTGTCGTATGTTTCAAATTTATTCGCGATATTGTACTTGGTAATGTTGGATATTAATACTTGGTATTGATTATATCGAATATTTGTAGCTCCTGAAACATTCAGAGAGACACATGCAAACGTTTTGTCAGTGTCCTTCAAGCAACCGTCGCGTGTACATCCGTACCGAATTTTCGAGTACGAAATTCTATTATTTCGGCTAAGACGACGTATGTTGCACGTTATTTCTAAAAAAAAATTAATATTACAAATAAAGTAATTTTTGTAATTTTAAGTAATTCGTAATTTTAATATGGACACAGAAGATATGACTGTATATGTAAAATTCGGGACACTCGAACCTAACGAGTATAATAGCTTTTTTCATCCGAATCTCTGCCATGTGTGTAAATTACGAAATAATGGCAACTTGATAGAATGTAATGAGTGCCACCTGATATCTTACTGTAGCGAGGAGCACAAAATGATGCACCGGCAGCAACATTCGGAAATATGCGAAGATGCATCGTTCTCAGTAAGCATTGCAGGTTGGTACACTGATACAATTACTTTACAACAGCAGTGGATTGTAGCAAAGAAAAAATGTGCGACATATATCCGCCTAGGATCTTCACGAACTCTGCAGCGATACGAATATCAAATGATTATGTATGCAAAATCGTGTCTTATTTGTCAACAACGCATTGCATTGTCGACTTGCGAAATCTGCTACTCCGAAAATTATTGCTTTTATCATAAGCAAAAGTTCCAAGCGGTACATCGCACCCGGTGCAAAAGTCTACTTTTATTGCTCAACATCAATCTTATAGAAATGAAACGCCTTACATTGCCATACAAGATGAAAGTCGTTGCGCTTGTTGATAGCAAGTTTATTTCTGACATGACCTCGTTTGTCGCGCACAATCTAACAATTGCACCAGATATTGATAAAATGATTCGGATTAGCACACAATGCGCCTATTCTGACTGTGTGTCAGGACTGTTGACGTTTCATAGTGGAATGCAAAAAGCAACGTTATCGGATCTTCTGCAAGGAGATGTTTGTATTCATGTTATGGCTGCAAATTCTGTAGATGTAGAGAACTTGTTAGCTTGGGAAATTTTGTTGCATTTTTATCCTGCTATAAAAAGACTAACCGTTATACTGATAGGGCCGGAGGTACAGCCCTTACGTCCCGACAAGGACGTTTGTTCCACCTGTGTATTTAATGAACAAATCTGTAATTATGAATTTTATCCGATGCAGTACCACACATATGTGAAAAGTTCGTCTTATGTACAACCAACGGCGATTATAGGGTTTCAAGTGGAATTTGGTGCATTTAGGGAAATATGGGCCGATTCTATAAAAGCACTTTCAAGGCAGAGCTGTCCGATACTTTTAACAGCTAAATCTAACGAAGAAGCGATGAAGAACATAATTCAAATGGAAAATGTTCTGGGAACTATTGTAAAACCTGATATTTATCTTGAAAATGACTTCAAAAGTTTTAAACCGTTCTTTGATATTAACGCCAATTTCGTGTGTTACCGCAATACAATATTAACAGTATTTAAAAATTCGTTAGCTCTTAACACAGGCGATGCGAGTTAATTGGTTACCAGTTGACGTATATAATTTCATCATGTCTTGAGTAGCATTAATATAAATAGAATGCAGGATAAGAAGTTAATACAAATAGATTAGGGATGATTTTAAGTGAAAAGTTTAACAATAATTTCAATGAGTAATAATTCTCATTGCAAAAGGCGACAGCCGATTGAATATTGTTTCCATAAATTATATATTTTATTTATTTTATTTAATAAGAGTTGTATCTTTTTCCGTTAAAAAAGCAATTACAGCTTGAACTTAATTGTTTTAACAGTTTATGTTTCTTATTTCAGCCACTTTTTGTGAAATAGATCATCAAGCTATGAATGTCATAATATTGATCGGTATTCACGATAATCATCGTGATAATCATCAACGATCATTTCACGATGCAAATTATTATTTATAAAATCATATAAATTACTTGGATGAAATGCAATCCAAGTAAAATATTCGGTAAAATATGGACAATTGTGTTTTTGTGCAATCTTATCAATCAAAAACATCATTAATTGTTATATATATATATATATTTCTTTTAACAACTTTTTATGACGATTAGGAGAGCAAGTTTAGATGACAATCAATACGACGGGTAATATCAAAAGTATTTCCACGAATAACGTATAACAAAAGATACATAAGAATTAGACCTTCTATACGAAAATTGCGCCTAACTTATCACATAATATATTTTTACAATAGCGGTTTTATATCCCAATTTTGTAATCACATGTTTGAGAATATATTATTATATGACTTTTATACAAAATACCTGTAAATCTTTTTAAACGAGCGCCAAGATTTTCCAGAATCCGATGTATCGTGATTCAATTGAGCGACAACATCAGAAGTACGCTGTTCATTATATTTCCGTTCTCTAAGTTACCTTAGTTACAGAAGAAAATAATGCTTTGAGCAATTTCCGTATTAGTTGCTGGATACAGATCCAATTGTATGTCGCAATTTTAAAATTGCATGAAATCACTGATTTGATTGACACACATTGATTGCGGGCACACGAGCAATCGTTTTGTAGTGCACTGTTTTGACAATAAAAAAGGTCGCTTATACTTCAATTCGATTCGTCTCTATCTTTATCACTTCAATCTTTTACAGAATATTCCAGGTATCTTGTTATTTATATTTTGTTTCTATTTGTATTGAAGAAGGTAACAAATGATAAACGAGTTCTCGTCTGACAAGAATCTTTTGAGGTAACGTAATAAAAAGCTTTATACTGACTAATCATTCTTGTTGGTACTGCTTATCTTCGTTAGGGATTGCAACAGAGACATTTGATAAATAAACAGAAATTGCTGCTAAACAATCTGTACCATATGTATTCATCCGCATATTATGTAAAACTTATATGCAATTGCATATAATTTGTTTGTGCTTGATGTCAAATTGAGATATTAATCACGATGTGGAAAGAAAAATCAGATACGCGTATAACGAAAGAATGTCTCGATCTCCTCTTTATGAAAGAAATCATACGCAAAATTAAAATCATGTGCAAACGACAATATTACTTTCCTTAATAAAATATAATGATGGTAAATCGAATCTCGTTACACTATTTCTCAGGAAAATTTGTATGTATTTGCTCTTGCAAGTATCCCAAGGATTAAAAACAGTAATAACAAATTATAATATTATATGATATATAATATTATATAATATATAATAATATATAATATTATATATTATATAATAATATATAATATTATATATTATATAATATAGTAATATTGATGTAAGCCTTCGCGAGTCCTATGAGAGTACGATTAAAATTGAATCCTGAATACCTCTAAATCTAAATCTTACTATCAAACGAATTATAAAATATCACATATACGCATAAATAGAAATATATAAGATATATAAAGTACAGTAGAAAAGTTTTCAATGAATGCTAAAATATCTACTCTGCTTTTATCGTACTGTAATTGTTAACAAGGAATTTTTAACAAAACTAAATGTGCAGCCAAGATTGTTTATTTTAATTGTTTGGATTGTTTATGAAGAACTCAATTGTTGATTGTTTTGTATTATTAGAAAAATGCAAACATAGAAATTTCTTTATTAACTGTGAACGTTAAAGTTTTATTTTATAACGAAACGTGGGAAATTCCTGTATATTCAGCCCTATGGGTACCTTACTGGATATAATTATTTTTATATAATTTCTTAACAAAGTTTGCGGCCAATTTCATCGTTTCTAGCTACTATGCGCTTCTCAAGCGACTGTCAATTGATCCAATGAGCAGAAACTGTTAAAAAAGTGATTTTGGTAATTTAATGTTTTATATGCGTTAGTAAAAAAAAGCTATTTATATAAGAAACACGCAACTAGGACATAGTCTCATATATATATATATATATACAGACGGCTGCAGTACGGTTTTTATGAGAAATTTGAAGACTAGACGAAGTATACGCACGCCACCTTCGCCACGCTAACTGCCTCCAATTGGATGGAGGCAAAAGAGGAGGACAAAGGAGACCTGTGGTACAGGTCAACTTCCAAATTCTTTCGAGAAAATTCTTTCTAGAAATGGTCAGTCCGTGTATACAAGTCCATGAGTTAGGAACCACGTAAAGCCACGCCGTCGAAAAATTTTAGTAATCGTTCTATTTCGATCCATCGACCTATCGACGGGAAAGATATTTTTAGAATAGAGTGTATCATAATAGATAAAGTACCGCAAAGTACTTTGTTTAATAACGCGCCACACGATCATTAATTCTCGAGAAAAACTGGATACGCGCCATAGAACGTTTCAAACCTATTCGCGATAATATATTCGGTAACGGACACTTGTAGCTCGCTGTATATTCAGTTACGCTTCACACCGTCAACAATTCCCAGGACACTTAGAGAGAGACACGTGTAACCTTTGTTAGTATTCTTCAAGCAATCGCCGAGTGCACATCCATACCGAAGTCACATGCACACGGAAGTTTATTACTTCGAATAAGGCATTTCGTTGCGTCATTTCTAAAATAATATTACAAATACAGTGCACGTAAAAGTCGACCAAACGGACATATCGATATGGACGTAGCAAATATGACTGTATATACGGATTTTGGGACACTCGAACCTTATCAGTATAATAGTTTCTTCCACCCGAACCTTTGCCACGTGTGCAAGTTGCGAAATAATGGCAATTTGATAGAATGTAATCAGTGTCGCTTGATATCCTACTGCAGCGAGGAGCATAGATTGTTGCACGAATCCGAACACTCAAGAATATGCGCTGACGCAACGTACGCAGTGGATATTGCAGGTTGGTACACTGACAAATTTACCTTACCGCAGTGGGTCATAACGAAGAAAAGGTGTGCGACATATATCAGTATGTCACTTTCACGAAATCTGAAGCCATACGAATTTCAAATGATTACGTACGCAAAATCGTGTTTCCTCTGTCAGAAATGTACTAATCTGTCGAGCTGCGAAATCTGTTATTCCGAACATTATTGCTCTAAACACATAGGAGAGTTTCAAAGGGAACATATTTTCAGATGCAAAGAACTACTTATAATACTCAACATGAATCTCTTACATATGAAACACCCTATATTGCCAGGTAGAATAGAATTCTCTACGTTTAAAGTTCATAATGGATTATTTAATATTTGCCACACGTCTTCATTTATCTTCGGGCAGCATTTGATAATTACATCAGATGATCCATTTATTCGGACTTGTACGCAATGCGTCTATTCCGAATATGTGTCAGGACCGTTGACATTTCATGATGGATTGCAACTAGTGCATTTATCAAATCTTCTACAAGGAGACATCTGCATTCATGTCATAGCCGCAGAGACCATAGATGTAGAGAGTTTGTTAGCTTGGGAACTTTTGTTGCATCTTTACCCTGCTATAGGAAAACTAACCATTATACTGATCGGGCCGGAAATAAAGCACTTATGTTCTGACCACAACGTTTGTTCCACCTGTGTACTTAATGAACGATGTTATAATTATAAATGTTATTCGATGTTGTATGATAAATATGTGAGAAGTCCGTATTACATAGAACCAACTGCGATTGTAGGATTTCAAGTAGAGTTCTGTAATTTTAGAAAAACATGGTACAAAACTATAAAAGTACTTTCACGTCAGATTTGTCCGATACTTTTAACAGCTAAATCTCAATATGAAGCGAGAAGGGACATACGTGAGATTGAAGATGTTTTAGAAACTTCGGTACCACCTGATTATTATTGTACAAATGATTTCAAATCTTTTAAACCATACTGGGACGTTAAGACTGATACTGTGTGTTACCGCAATACAGTATTATATATCTATAAGACCTTGTTACCTTATAGTGCAAATAATTCGGATTAATTAATAATTAATTAATAATCCGTTGATATATGTAGTTTTATCATCCATTTAGTAATATGGAAGTAAATAAAACTACACAAAATAGGAAACTTGTATAAATGGGTCAAGAGTTTCTTTATGAAGAAATTTAATAATAGTTTCAATTAATGACAGCTTTCACCGCAAAGATCGACAGTCAATAGATGAACGTTATATTTTAATTCAACAATTACATGTTTAAGAACAGTTTTATACTTTTTTTTTACTGAAAAGAGCATTTGTAGTTTGAAAATTCTTATAGCAGTTTACATATCTCACTTTTGTAATTGTTTGTAGGTATAACATCAAGCGACGAGTGTTCTAAATATTAATCGGCATTAAATCGTTTCATACAAATTATTGTTTAATCTTATATTAGTGACCGATAAGATACAACCCAAGTAAAATATTCGCTATAATATACAGACAATTGTTTATCTCATGCCGTCTGGTAAATATTAATAATTATTTTGCATTATTATTTTAACGAATTGTACTTGAGGATGCGAAGATCCAAGCGTAAGTAGCAATATCGCGATTAATGTCGAAAATATTTCCACGAATAATGTTTGACAAGTACACATGAACCACACATTTTGTATGCGGAAATTGCGCCTAAATAGTACGTAACCTGGCTTTGTAACAGCACTCTTATACCGATTTGTAGTACACATGCCCAAAAATACATTATTATACAAGTTTCATACATATAATATCTGATGAAAAAGGAGTAATTTATTTGTGTAACAAAATTCGAGCAATCCTAAGTTTCCTACTTTTTTTTTTCCTTTTTTTTCCTAGTTTATATTGATACGAGCAGTGTAGCCGTCCCCTGAGACAATCTGAACATCCGCAGGTGAAGGAAGTGCAAATCTCGAATACAAAGTGACCGCAGTAGCGACAAATCAATTTCTACTAAAGCCGGCACTTCGTACATAACGAAACGGGAATTCATTCAGTGTGTTTCGTTAGCGTGTAAGACGGAAACCAGTTGCTCTGGTTCACCTCACGCATGTGCAGATGGAGAACGCACCTGCGCAAGTAAGATAGGTAGGTCTATATGACGCCCAGTCCTGTTCCAAGGGATTTTACCTTTCCTTAAGTGCCTAATAATATGAGGATTCCAGAATTATGATATTTTTTTACGCGAAGTATATGATATATGTACGAGCTATTGTATTGTGTTTATTTAAATAAGACACATGATTCGCGTGCATTCTACTGTGATATAACTAGGCCCGTCACGTATCTGTCGTTAATCGATATAGTATTCCCGTAAATGCAAATTAATTTTTACAGAAAAGATTAATTGAAATAGTTACGGCTGTATTAATTAATTAATAAGGTGTCACTGGCAGTGCGTTGGTAAAGGTGGTAAAGGTACCAATTCACGTTGTGTCATAGATAGTAATTACAGTCTGTAAAGTAAAAGCGTGTACGGCATAAATGGCATTGGCTTCAAATATCGTCCTAGTTTTTTTGTGAGCCGTATTGCGAGTGAGGCATATCTCAAGCACAAGCTTCGAGGAAAAAAGAGTGTGCACTTTGAAGCAGCTGACACGACATGAAATTCGTCTCATTTGGAGATCTTTACCGAACGAATACGCAGTCAACTTAGTGGAAAGTATGCCTCGGCAGATGCCAGGCAATTATCAATGCCGGTGGTGACTGGACTCATTATTAATGGTATAGCATTTTTCTTCTCATGGAGTACAACAAATTCATGTACTTAAAAATCATTAAAAATAATTTTTTCTACACATTATCCCGTACACGCACTTACTTTACAGACTGTAGTGGAAAGTAGCCTCGGAGATGCCAGGCAATTATCAATGCCGGTGGTGACTGGACTCATTATTAATGATATAGCGTTTTTCTTCTCATGGAGTACAACAAATTCATGTACTTAAAAATCATTAAAAATAAATTTTTCTACACATTAACCCGTACACGCACTTATTTTGCAGACTGTAGTGGAAAGTAGCCTCGGAGATGCCAGGCAATTATCAATGCCGGTGGTGACTGGACTCATTATTAATGGTATAGCATTTTTCTCCTCATGGAGTACAACAAATCCATGTACTTAAAAATAAATTTTTCTACACATTAACCCGTACACGCTCTTACTTTACAGCCTGTAAATATACCTGAATAGGCTCGATTAGGCATTTAAAGCTCGAATGATCATTTCGAGTGATAATAAAGCTACGCGATAATTCTGTATGTGTCTTACAAGTTTGTTAATTGATTTCGTCTTAACAGTGCACACCAAACAGCGAGTGTTGCGCTCCTTTTGTTTGCAATCCATGGGCCAGCCACATTGCACAGGAGGACAGGAATCATGGAACGGGGCCTATGGCAATGACAACGGCAACGGCAAATGGAAAACCATGATAACGACAATGGCGGAGAGCCGATGACAACAACAACGACAATACCCAATGAAATTGGTTCGTCTTCGAGGATTTGGAATTTTCTTGCATAAACCTGCAACGATTTAGGCTCACATTTCGTCGTAAAACAAAGATTTATTCCATGTAACTAATTGATGTGAATAATTGCCGATATATACTTATAAAATTACGAATTGTAACATCAAATTTTTCTTTCGTGCATTTTCTCATAAAACCTTCTCCATATTAACAGCCACGTTGTTACAACGATCAGGTTGCTGATAGCTACAAGGATGATAGCTACAAGAGTACATATATCGTACATGTAATTTAGGTTGCATGCGAATTTAAAATATTATATTGTTAATATAGACCGCAGCAAGCTGATCGATATAACTGACGAATTCTCAAATGCTTGAATCTCTCACTCAAGAAATTCTCAATGCTTGAATCTATCACACAACACGGCTACTACGTATAATTTGTTTCGATAAAATATCTCTGTATTTTACGTTTTGATGTGATTGACTTGCAACTGAATACAAACCACGTATTTGCTCGAAACTTTCGGTGACGAATGTTCTTATCTTATATAACCACCAATAATGACGTCTTGTTGCTGACGGAGGTGTTAAGGAAAGGGATGTGGAAAAAGAGTATTACTGAGAAATTGTACGGATGAGGATTGGTAGTGTACTCAAGGTGGTGTATGCGAGGTATAACAAATCCACGAAGATCATGATATCGACCATTTGGGGACAAACACGACTCGTAGGTCGATATCGAAAGGCACGGTAAGTTATCATTTGTATTCATTTGAGTGATAGTGGTAAGTATTCATTTGAGTTGCTTTGAACAAACGTTAAATATATAAAAAACATACTGACATATTGTTACATATTGTCAAGAGAAAACACTCGGGATACCGACATCGGAAGGATTGGAGGTCGCAGTTTACACTCTTCCTCCTAGGCGTCGCATATGAAAAACTATGCGCGCGCAAGTCAGAAGGAGAAGGAACTGTCCCACCACCAGCGGCGCAATTCTTATCAACTCGTTATTGGAGTTAACGACACTTTCGTTATCGTTGCGCAGCTTTTGTATACCGTAGAAAAGCTGCGCAACGATGACGAAACTGTCGTTAACTCCAATAACGAGTTACAGACTCGCACCACAGACGTTTTTGAACGCTGCTTATTATTACACGTCCGTTCTCGTGCCTTCTTTTGTTAACTTCGCATTAGCCTTGTCACGAGAGATTGCTTCAAGTGGATTGTGCGTCAAAGCTTACTCGTTTCTGTAAAGTGATACGATTCCTGATCAGGGGGTGTTCTTTGATATCCCGTTTGCAAAAGGGACATTATACTAATCAAAATTCACGGCCATATAGAATTTTTCTCACGCAACAAGAAAGAGGTGGTGAGTCTCTCTTTTCTTCTTTCTCTCTCTCTCTCTTTCTCTCTAGCCTGAGGCTCACCTGTGATCCCCTGCGGGGTGAGGTGGCGAGGACGACGATAAACGTCTCTCTTTCTCTTTCTCAAGCCTCAGGTTCGCCTGTGAATCCCTGCGGGTTGGGTGCCATGTGTACTCTTTTAAGAGTATATGTACTCTCTTTAAGGTGGTAAAAAGAGTACTCTCTACTTTTTACGTATCGTACTCTTGTATGTACTCTTTTTTCGTAATATTAATTATACTTTGTCGATAATGACCAAAGAGCAGACTTCGGTGACGTTTTCATCACTCACAGCATTTGTGCGCCGCGAGCGCCAATACCGATTATGCGTAGAGGTTCTGCGCAACGATGCACCGCTAGTTACTACGTAGGCAGTCTGAAAAGTTCTCCACCTGATACATACATAGCATTACAAAACTGTCAAACTATAATTGTATTGGAAAGTGGCATCTCTGATATAAACTGATATAAACCCATGTAAAAGGAGAAGGGTCAATAAGGCCGGTTTTTGGGCCCACCTCCGATTAGTCTCAAAGTACGTCATTTTACCCATCTAAGTGGGCCACATTACATACTGTAAGGATTTTTCCTAATAATGATTTAATTCAGAGAAATAGGCATTTTTATATTCCCACTTTACATGGGCTTTCGTACCTTCGATCAAATGATGCTGGGTTTCATATTGTTAACATTGCTCACGCAAGATCATACTTTCCTAAAAATTGCGTATATACATGCACTACAACATATGTCAGAGCCATCATTTTTCTCGAGGTACTTCGCCTTTAAAATACAATTTTTTGCACACTTTATTACGCTTGCGTCCGCAAAAGAAGAACAAATCCTTTATCTCAAAGAGAATTGCTTCAAAAAAACACCAAAACAGATGAAGATCGACCAAAATTGTCCGGCGACGTACGGAGTGCAAAATATAATTATAAAATATCTTAATAATATAATAAAATATATGTGTTCGACTAATATTTCTCGATTTATTTAGTACACGCTATGTTTTATTTAAATATTTAAATATTATTATATTATATTATATTTAAATATTATATTATATTTAAATATTATATTATATTTAAATATTTAAATATTTAAATATTATACCTAGTAATCCATTAATCACTGTCCCAGATAAAACATAAAATCATTTTGACGTCAAAATGATATAATTTTTATATTATTTGACGTCACCTTGACTTTTATATGATTTTGTGTTCTACTTACTGTATTCTTTTGGGACCGTAATTAGTACTCTTTTATCATCTTTTTTTACCCGTCTTTTACTCTTTTTTTATGACTGGAATATGGTCACCCTACCTGCGGGACGAGGTGGTGAGGACGCTTCATGACGTTCCTCTTTATCTCCCTTTCTTTCTCTAACCTGAGACTCGCCTGTGATCCCCTGCGGGGTGAGGTGGCGAGGACGACAATAAACGTCTCTTTTTCTCCCTCTCATGCCTCAGGTTCACCTGTGAACCCCTGCGGGGCGAGGTGGTGAGAACGCTTCACGACGTTCCTCTTTATCTCTCTTTCTCTCTGTAAGCCTGAAGTTCGCCTGTGATCCCCTGTGGGGTGAGGTGGCGAGGACGACGATAAACGTTCCTCTTTCTCTCTCTCAAACTTCAGATTCGCCTGTGAACCCCTGCAGGACGAGGTGGTGAGGACGCTTCATCGCGTTCCTCTTTATCCCGTTTTCTCTCTATAAGTGAGAAGGCTTTACTGTGTCTTTCTCCCTCTTTTACTTTTTATATCTCACAGTGTGAATAATATCGTTACATCGGTTGATTGTATTATAACCTACGATAGACCACCCATTTCTTTTCACGCTTCTGATAAATATTAAAAAATCGTCTTATAATAACAACGAAGTTTATACTTCATTTACCCTGGCACGTTCAACCAGATATCGAAAGTCTTTCATTGCAAGACAGTAACAGATATATAGGGTGATCCTATATATCCGGGACAACTTACTGTTCTTGAAATGACATGTTCTCGAACGAATTCTAAGACGATCTTTCCGTTTGCAAAACATAGTCCAAAGTTTAGTTTTTGAGTTATAAAGATAAGTAATTCGCCTATTATGAGTTGGATATAGGAAGTAGGTAGCACATTTCACTGTGACATATTTTCTTGCAGTTTAAATACGTTTTAAATAATAAATCTAACTTCGAAGTAGCTTATTATTAAGCTTTTATTAGGCTTATAATTTACTGTCTTTGTCTCCGTCTCATCTTATCTTCATTCTGTTTATTATTGGTTTATCGTTATCGCGTTAGGTAAGTTTAGTTTTAGGCCTAATAAAAGCTTAATAACAAGCTACGTCTAGGTTATTAGATTTATTAATTAGATTAATAGATTTATTATTTGAAGTGTATTTAAAGTGCAGGAAAATATGTCGTCAACCACAGTGAGTTGTACCGTCTTTGCCTACTTTCTATACCCAATCCGTATAATAGGCAAACTACTTATCTTTACAACTCAAAAACTAAGTTTCGGATGAATCGTCTTAGATTTTATTCAAGAACATGTCATTTCAAGGACAATAAGTTGTTTCATGTCACCGTGTATAAATTATACACTCGTAATATCACAGTAATGAATTATATATTAGTATCTATATTACTGATGTATATAAGAATATTTATATATAACAATACATATTTATCTTTGATACTTGAGGGACGTATGCTCAAAAAGTTTCACGAGTTTCAGAGAGCAAAAAAGAGATATACTCGCGCACACACGAGTTGTCACTGAGATTTCCGTCGAAATAATATAATTATTAAATTATCTTTGTATCGGACCGTATGAAACACCGCTTACACAGAAATCTGACAATTCCAGCAGAGATAAATATCCTCGGCAAAATGAAGTTCGTTATTTTCACCGTTCTTATCGCCATTGTTATCGCCGCAATGGTCATCGCTGCACCTCAGGGAAAGAAGGAAACAACGTGCTCTCCTATGGAATGGTAAGTGTTTCAATTGTTATTACGTTTTTAAATAGTTGTAAATTTACGTTTAACATTTTACATTTATTGTAATTCATGACAAATCATGAAATAAGTCGAAACAATATTAAAGATCTTAGCGCTGCGCGTTAACGTCCGCACTGTTATTTAATATTATTTAATAGAAGTATTGTACACAAGTCACTCAGTCGCGCTACTGACTGCTGATACCATGTGAAACATATTATTGTGACTATTACGGTTCGCGTATCAAATTTCCGTTGAAATATATATTGGAGTACGAAACATGCTTTGATCGTGGTGACAATTGACTCACGATACCGTGACTCGTACCAAGCATCAAATAATAATTGTAAATATCTATAAAATTTTAAATATTTTATATATTTCAGTGCAATACGAATAATGACTGCTGTCATAATCTAGTATGTATATCCTCTAAAGCCAAGTGCGAGCCAAAATAAGGTTGGTCGTTCCAGGAGAAGATAAAAGACCTCTCTCACCTGACCGCTCATAGTCACCAAACGTATGAGTCAAATGATCTATTAATACAACGACCCATTATTCTACGACGATGTTTTCTTGTATCTCGATCACAACTGTGTGATCACGATTGTGTTTCTCTCTCTTTCTCTTCCTTTCTGTTCTTAATAACGGATAAATTTTCACGTTATGTTCAGCATTTTAAATAAAGAACATTAAAAAACACCGACGCTGTTTATTTTATTTATTAGTAATTAGTTATTGTAATTGTGAATTTATAAAAAAGCGGGAACACGATAGGAGGGAATGCGTTCGTGTAATTACTTTACACGCACACTAAGGCAATACTTACATATAATCATTAATTCTTCGATAATAGTCAAAACGAATTAGACGACCGCGCGCATTATTATTTAGAGGGATTATCGTAAATATATCTGCGGGAACAATCGGATGTGCTTGAAATTTGATATCTATTATTACATGCTGCATGTACATATATACGCATATGTAGCCCCCGCTATGAACGCTATGTTTAGTTGTTAGATGAATAATTAAATATACTTCAATTAATCGACATAATAATACGCATGTAAAAAGATCGGCATGTCGTTATGAGCGCTTTATGAATTTGCGATTAAAGTCGAATAAGTTGAGCGACAAATCGGAAGTCTATTTCGTCTTTTCGCAGAAAAGTTTTTAAGGGAACACGTTACTCGGATCGTTGAGCCATCCGAGCGAAAGAAAAAATGGGAAACGAAATATTTCTGCGTGTACTAAAACCGTTCGCTCTCTCTTTGGAATGAAAAATTCGAATATCAAAAGTGCGCGCAAAGATGTTAAGGATCTAGAGAGCAGATAAGTAATTCATTATGATGCAAAAGCACCGCCACTGACGTGACGGTGCTTCGAGTTGACAATCGCGGCGCGATTTTAACACAGTTTTCTTCTTATTATTAATCGAACAGATATTATAACACGATGAGGCCTAGAGTAGATCGCAAACGTCACTTAATTACGGAGAGCAAACTATCATATTCCGCCGACAAAGGTAAAATAGCCGCGTAAAATTCTGTAAATGTTGCGTGCAAAACATGCATTTGTGAACAATATAAATATAATGCTGCGTTATGAGCATGATATTTAATAATATAGGAATAATTGGTATTGTGTTGCACTTTGTTAAACTGAATCTGACATACGCACGCACTCTTTATACATTTATATTTTCGCTAATTAAATGCAAATTTCCGGATATTTATATTGTTTCGTATTAATTTGTAACTATAATATATATATATATATATATATATGTATGTATGTATTAAATATATACGTAATGTATATACTTAAAATGGATAAAGCGTACTTTGTGCCGCTGGTAAAACACAAGTTACTTAATTATTTCCTCGTATATCATTATTGCACCATGATCGGCGATTATCGGCATTCGAACATTATTGACATTCGAAATTGCGCGAGTAATTTCCAAATTACGTGTTCTAACCGACGAAAGTTGCATCTTCACGAGTTTAAACGACGGCCACGCGATTCTTCCTCTTTTTGCTCAACATCTCGTACGTAGACTGACACTGATAAGCTCCAAACGGCGATAGCACTTGAGTCGAACGGACGGCGATAAATCCGCGGAACGCGCATGTCGCTTAAAAGCGTCAAATGTGTCTGCCACCGCTCTGCGGATATACTAAAAATTAATTCGGCTCTTGATATGTCGAAGCTTGCCCGATGACAGGAAAAGAATCCCGACTATTCCTATTCAGCCACTATGGGCGAACAAAAGGGACAATGCTACCGGATGATTCAGTTTTCTTTCCTGTTATTTCTTGTCAACCGAATTAAAGAACAAGAGCGCTTTGTCGGAGAATCAATGGAATGCACAAGGCGCGTAATATCCACGCGATAGATTGCCGGTGCAAAGGGCAAAAAGCACTTGTGCATTCGATACTGATGAAATGGAAAGAGGATATCAGCGGAAGGCGTCTTTTTGCAATTCCCTGTATTTCTGTATGGGGGTAATATTTAATAAAAAGATGAAAATACTGGTGGTATGCGTCACGGTATGTTATGACGCACGTCATTTGATTGAGCACTTGAGAGGTCAGCTGATGCTGAGCAGACGATGTGATGAGCTGTGCCATCGATAAATCAATACCGGTGCTTATTGATTCGTCGTCCAGGGAGATCGCTCTTCAATTTTAAGGACTGCTTGATACAATAGCATTTATAACGCAACTGGTGCAGGTAATAGGCGAATTAGGTGAAGATAATTTACAAGTAAATATTTCGACAAAAAATGTACGTAACATAAATTTTTACATGTAAAATTTATAAAACTTACCTTTTTAAACAAAAAGATACAAAAAGGCGCCAAGTACAAGCGCAATACGTATTGTGTTATTTTTAGAAATTTCAAAATCAAATTATTTTTTTCAAGGTATATATGTATACATAACATAAGTTTTTACAAGTGAAACTTATAACTATAATAAAACTTTACAACATTATTCTACTGTACAAAAAAAGTAATATATTAAAACAGTAGCGCCAACTGAGAAACCTAACATATACATATGATTATTGTATACTTAATATTTTTAGAAATTTGAAATTCAAATTATTTCCTTTTTTTTAAGATATTAATATATTATGTACATAACATAATTTTTTACAAGTAAAAATTATATCGTGTTATAAAAATTTAACACGTTTATTAATAGTGCCCAATATTTAAAAAAATATCTTTTTAAAGGTTATTATTATTCAAGAAAAACCTAACTGCAAAAGATGTCCATAACATAAATTTTTACAAGTAAAATTTATCATTATTTATTAAAACCCTGAGTTATATGGTTATTTTACTTGTTATTATAACAAATTAATTATTATAACAATGCAATAAAAAATATTTAATACAAAAAATCTTGGCGCGGCTCCGTCAAAACTATCAGGAGTACAAATAAGTTTCCGCTGTTTGACAAAAGATGGCCCCACCAGAAGGTTATGTTGAAATTGTCAGATGTAAAACGTAATATCGTAAGTTTGGATATCTGGTAACAACATAACCTTGAAGTATTAGTGACTCCGTATCAGCATCACATAATTTTTTTCGTGCGAAAATGTCAAGTTTTGTGCCGAATAAGCGTCATTTGCGGGAACTTTTGATTTACTTCTTTAATTTGAAGAAATCTGCAGCTGAGGCACATCGATTGCTTGTAGAAGCATATGGTGAGACTGTTTTAAGTGAGAGAAGTTGTGAGTGGTTTCAAAAGTTTAAAAACGGTGAGTTTTACGTGGAAGACAAAGAACGTAGTGGAAGGCCGAAAGTGTACGAAGACACGGAATTGGAAGCATTATTGGAGGAAGATTCGTGCCAAACGCAAGAAGAACTTGCACTTACATTAGAAGTGACTCAACAAGCAATTTCACATCGTTTAAAATCGTTGGGAATGATTCAAAAACAAGGAAATTGGGTTCTATATGAACTGAAGCCGAGAGACGTTGAACGCCGATTTTGCACGTGTGAAGTGCTGCTTGCCAGGCATAAAAGAAAGGGTTTTTTGCATCGTATAGTCACTGGTGATGAAAAATGGATCCACGATAACCCAAAGAAGAGAAAATCATGGGGACCACCTGGCCATGCTTCAACATCGACAGCCAAACCGAATATTCATGGAAAAAAACTCATGCTGTGTATTTAGTGGGATCAGCTTGGTGTCGTGTATTATGAGTTGCTCAAACCGAGCGAAACCATTACTGGAGCTCTCTACCGAACACAATTAATGAGATTGAGCCGAGTACTCAAGGAAAAACGCGCCCATTACTACTCCAGACACGACAAAATTATTCTCCTACATGACAACGCTCGGCGACATGTTGCAAAACCGGTCAAAACCTATTTGGAAACACTTAATTGGGAAGTCCTACCCCACCCGCCGTATTCACCAAACATTGCCCCTTCCGATTATCACTTGTTCCGATCGATGGCACATGGCCTGTCTAAGCAGCGCTTTACATCATATGAAGATACTAAAAATTGGGTCGATTCGTGGATAGCCTCAAAAGATGAAGAGTTCTTCCGACGTGGTATCGGAATGCTGCCAAAAAGGTGGGAAAAAGTAATGGCTAGTGATGGACAGTACTTTGAATAAAACGTAATGTACCGTTCTTTCACAATAAATTCCTAATTTTTGATAGAAAACGGCGGAAACTTATTTGTACTCCTAATAATACCAAGATCAATATTTTTATTGGCCGCTTCACATGCTTTTATATCGAATTGTGTACGTCACAACCGTAAAACTTCACGAACTCACCAACCAACTGACGTTTGTCGTACATATGCGTAGGGCTTTTATAGTTTTGCTTTGATGATGATCAATAAGGTCCGATCGTTCCAGTCAGAGGTTCCGATCGAGAAATGATCTTCCTTACTCCAAGCGCGCTCTAAATACCAAACGCCATCAGAGGTAACTGCATATCTACGCAGGTCCAACTTTCTAAAACATCAATTGCTGGACTTTAACAATTAAACGCATTCATATATTAAGTCAATCCAATATTCGTCATTTCAATTACTTGCCTGATATTTTACACAATTCACAACAATGCACAATATTACTCATGTTTCGCTATCATTTAGCGCACATCAACATTCGAAAATATTGGAAAGTGATAAAATATTCGTTCGATAATCCCATGACGTCTTGTATTTAACGACTTTACGCTAACTGAGCAAGTAGTGGTAAGTCCCTTTAATTACTGCCATTGCTGATATTTATCGGAGACTGACAAAAACATTTGACAAATTAACAGTGATTTTCCTGTTATAATCTGCGCTATATATAATTATTTACTACATTATTTTACCGCGAAACGTAATTTAAACATAATCTATTTGGCCATATCAATTAAAAATTTAATTACAATGTGCGAAGACAAATTAGATACGCGTGCATAAGGAAAGAAATGAGAAATACGAAAAACTTAAAGAAATCAATATGTCAAATCTTCTTCCTTCAAAAAGCACGAAAACATCATGCAAATGATCGATTTGCTCTCACCCCAGATTATTTTGTGAAAATGTCGTTTTGTTCACAGCGTTGTAAGTCAATCCACCATGTTTTCTCAACATCTCGTCGATCTCCTGGTGAACTTTACATCCTGTATATCCTATATATAGAGCTAGTTCATATAGACAATACGTCGCAGGACGTATTGTCTATATGAACTAGCTCTATATATAGGACGAGGTTTCGAAGTCGGCTAAGAAGAAGACGAAAGTTTGTGCAATCGCTTCTAGCATGGTGAGTTTTTTTATGTTAGCTGTGTTGAAATCAAATTTCAGGATTATAAAACAATCTCATCATGTCGAAAATATTCTAGGAAATCGGAAGCATGTTCACTCGACTCACGTGATTGCTTACATAAACAAGATACAGTGCGCACGAGATTTTCCACAATGTTGAAAGAAATGTATAATAGAAAATATATTTACTGATTATATCTGCGGTTTTTTATCGTTGGCTTCAACGTAGTCTTTCTCCATAAATTGTATGAGTAGATTCATGAAATCTTATTATAATTAATTCTCAGTCCTCTCTTTAAATCATTGCTTAAATCATTGCGTCCCCAACTGCATCAAGCAACAAATGGCCAAATCCTATTCAAACCAAAATGTAGGTATTAATGATTCTAAAGCTTCAGAACATGTTAATATATTAAAATGAGCCTTCTGCATTTTCATTCTCAATGTTGTATTAATGCGAGTATTTTAGTAGTGCTATTTAGTATACTAGTAGCCACTTATACAGGGTGATCTGAAATTCTCGCATTCGGAGTACAGGACGTGGATATTTTATGTTAAAACAAACAACTTTTTCCTTCAGCAAAATTGTGTCCGACCAGTAATTTTTGCAGAAGAACATGTTAAAGTTAATGAATAAACGCTCTTATCTATGTAGCGCTCAGGACCGGCGCGCGCGTCTCACTCGCGTGTACCTAGTCAGTGTATTCATCAACTATGAACAATACCGGGATTTGGCCTTCTTCCGTATTGTATTGCTTAAATAATGAAAAGTTAATCAAATAAATACTCCCTTTATTTCTTACATAATAAATGAATAAAAAATTGTCTGATTGCACAATATCATCTGAAAATAAAAACAAATGTAATATGCAAATAATAATATGCTTTGTATGCGAGTTGTAAAATCCCGGTATTGTTCATAGTTGATTCTTACTATTTAAAATTGTCTTAAGCAGAGTTTTAAGATGTCGTAAAATAATCACAACAGAGCCGTATGAGCGTCTTAAAAGATATTATTTATGAATACCAGTCACTGACTAGGTACACGCGAGTGAGGCGCGCGCCGGCCTTGAGCGCTATATAAACAAGAGCGCTTATTCATTAACTTTAACACGTTCTCCTGCAAAAATTACTTGTCGAACGCAATTTTGCTAAAGGAAAAAGCTGTTTGTTTTAGCATAAAATATACACGTCCTGTACTCCGAATGCGAGAATTTCAGATCATCCTGTATACATCATATAAATGTCATATGTAAAAAAGAATGTTTTAAGTAAAACGTAATTGAGCTATAAATTATGTATACATGCTAAGAATTGTTTATATATAGTGCATGTCTCTCATGAATCCTATGATAATCTTGTCGCCGAATAAAGATGTAAATTTGACATTAACATGATGTGTACAGAGTGATCTGAAATTCCCGCATTCGCAGTACAAGACATATTTTATAAAGATATTTTATAAAGCAAACTTGATCTCGCGAATAAATCTTCCTCGATAGTTTTTCTTACGAGCCGTTATCTCTAAACTTCTCAATAGATAAATCTTCGTCATACTTTCTCACTGCCATAAACATTTATCTTATCTTCTCCAAACTTGAAGTTGGTATTAATTTGATAGTATAGATCTCTTCACTATTTTCCCGGACAAAAAATATAACATGCCTGACCATAAATCTATCTTTTCGTTACGAAATATTCCACGATCGTAGAAACTGTTGGATTCTCTTGTCAATGCCGTTTTAATGAAGTCGACAATGGCAATTATCAGATTAAAAACATATATATTCTAAACACACAATGATCTTTATACTTCATATAAGCTTTCTGATAAAATTCGCCTGTTCATAAAATTCCTTTTAAATTCTAATCGATATTTTATCTATAATATAATCCAATTTCAAAATAAAAATTTAGTAAATATTTTCAAAAATCAATATAAATTTATTTGATAGACTGAATCGATTATCAATCATAAAAAAATATTTATAAATGGCAAAAAAATGTTATGCCTTCAGCTGTGAAGTTTGCTTCATTTCAGCAGATCAATCTTGACAGTTAATTTGATATTCGTAATATCATAACGTATTTATGATCACGATTTATATAAGATACTCCGATATCATAAATATAGTGTTCATTGTATTTTTCCATTTTCGATCTCATGTTAACTTGGTTAGAAAAGAAATTAATGCTGAGATTACAATATTTTTATTGGCCTCTACATGTGTGTATATTTAATTGTGTATGTCACAACCGGAAATTTTGCGAGATCATTAATCAATTCATATCCATTGTGCATACCTGCAAGCAAATTTTTTACGATTCTACTTGAATAATAATGAACAAAGTTCCAATTACGAAATCGTTTTCTCTATTCCAAGCGCATTCTAAATACCGAACGCCGCTAGAAGTATAATTGCGTGTCGATGTCGACTTAATATTCTAGCAATTCCCGGGTTCTGACAATAAACACGCTTATATATTAAATCAATCCTTGGATATATTCATCATATAACATTCGAAAATATTGAAAAATGACAAAATATTCGTTTAATAGTCCCATGACATTTTGTGTCTAACGATTTTCTGTCAACTGAACGTAATGACAAATCACTTTTATTATAATCACTGATGATACTTATTGCAAATCGTTGATATTTATTGCAATAAAAATATTTTATAGATGGACAAAGTCCGCGTTATATATAATTATTTACGACACTACTTTGTCGCAAAACATAATTCAAATATAATTTACCTGGTGATGTCGACTTAAAAATGAATTATACTTACATGACTTAAAGATGAATTATAATGTGTGAGGAAGAGTTGGATATGCGTACATAAAGAAAGAAAAATCAGAAATTTGTAATCTGCTGATTTAAAAATTTCAATGTCGTAATATTTTTAGCCATTATGCAAATGCTATTCTTATTTTTATGAACCTTTTATTTTACAAGTTTTATTTCACAAGCCTTACATCTTAAAAGTTTTATACTTTTAAAACATGTAAACGACATTCAAATTATATTCGGTTTAGTGATATATAGTTTAGTGATATATAGTTTCTTTAAAAGTTGTGCGAACACAACTAGATTATCGCGATTCAATAAAAAGATGTATACCGCCCTTGGGTGAGAGCGGAATTGGCGATTCACTGAAAAGTAATGGTACCGGAGTTTGAGGATGCAGTTTAAATTTGAATTTTGACAGAAGACTTATAATTCCAACCTTTGTTTGTATGTACCCAAACCTTGTACCTGAAAATTAACAACATCGATATATCGACAGTGCTATGATCTAAAGAAGCATTTATCGACTCGCAGAAGACAAAAGAAGCAAACTATACAACGCGTTAATAGTAACTTGCTAATATAATAGATTTATTCTTTGCTCTCCGCACATAATCTTAAACTATCAATTTTTAAAACTGATATCCTATATTAAAACCGAATGTCAAAAATATTAAGATTTTTATAAACACGAATACTAGAAAAATTAAGATATCGAATCTTGTTGATTTGCTCTCACCGATGCAGGCTCGCGGTCCTTCGCCAAACGGCAGAAAAGCGTAAGGATGCCTCGTTGTTACTTGGTCCGCGTCGAAACGTCCAGGATCAAATTTATCCGGGTTTGGGTATATCGAAGGATCTCGCTGCACTCCAAGCACTGATATGGTGATCAGAGTCCCTTCCGGCACGTGAACGTTTGTTGTCGGGACGACTATCTCCTTAGTACAGACACGATTCAAGATAGGTACCGGTGGATATTTCCGCAAGGACTCTGTACGGATAAAAAATCACGTGGAGATATTCTTTGGAAAATATAACTGCTTATCATTAGGAAGCTTTGTGGTTTTTTTATGAGGAAACAATTATTGACGGTGTGCTGAGTGAGTATTGCACTTGCCTTGAACTACCTTGTGAAGATATGTCATTTCGCTAATAGCATCGTAAGTCAGTTCACCGTGTTTTTCCAACGTCTCATCGATCTCTTGGCGGACTTTATCCTGCATGTCTTGATGTAGAGCTAACTCATACAGACAAAATGTCGCAGTTGTCGAGGAGGTCTCGAAGCCGGCTAAGAAGAAGACGAAGGCTTGTGCGGTCGCTTCCAGCATAGTGAGTTTATTCGTGTTAACTGTTGAAGTTAAAGTTCAAGATTAAAATAGGTTTGAAGTGATTTTATCATGTCAAAAATCTATATCATAAATTCTAAGTAACAGATTCACACTCGACACACACTTGATTGCTATCTAGGCAAAACATTGTACGCGCGAAATTTTTCACAATGTTGTAAGAAATATATTTACCGGTTTCATTTACTTTATCGTTTTCTTTATCAACGTCGGGTTCAACATAGCCTTTATCCATGAGTTGTATGAGTAGATTCATGAAATCGTGCCTGACGACGTTGTTAGCTTTCCTGTACTCGACGTTGTCCTTAAATATTTTTATGAAGAACTTGCTGACGCCGCGATCCGTATTAGGAATGGAAAAGAAATTCAGAACTTGTGGTGCAAATATCATCAAAGCATTCCAAAACGCATTCACCTCGAACGTTTTCTTTCCCCAACGTCGAAATTCATTGTTTGGCTCCACTAGGCAGTTGGCTTTTATACCAAATGCCGTCGACATAATTATGTCCGTCGAATATCTATCATTAAATGATAAATCGTAAATCATTGTAGTAAGTTCTAATGAGCTCATTATAAGTTACAAGGATATATGAGCAATTATGCAATTTTGAACACGAAGGTTTCCTTCAGATGATCATGAAGGCAAACCACACATTGCAAATCAGGATGTATTATTTTGACACGCACAAGCGTGTAATTAACTGAAATTTTCTTTATGCGTTTTTTGTCGTCTTCAGTCACGTTAAATCACGTCAGTTAATTCATTTGGACATCGTTTAACATCGTTTAATGTTTAAACGCATTAAATAGTACGTAGTGCATGTGAAGCCATGTGTCTTTCGTATAGTTACAGATTTTTCTATTTTTCTAGTACTGTTATATGGAAATTGGATGTATCAACGCGTTATCACATTACTTTGTTGATCTTCGAGTGTTATTAATTATTTTGAAACGTTATATAATCGTGTTTCGCTCATTGCGTGTTAGATAACATCCGATAACATAAATGACATAAATCGATATCATATATTATATCATATGCACACTCACTCACGCACGCGACGTACACACACACACATTAATGACTCGAGATATATTATTAGATTATTATGTACATTTAAAATAAAAGAAAAAAGAATATTTAGACTTACAAAATATTCCTTGTACCTTTGAACTATATTTCGTTGACACTCGGAGGTTTTTTTTTAATAAAGTTCTCTTAATAGAAGCTTACCTCGCAAATATATCTTTGATCTCGATAACATCCTTCGTGCGAGCTTTACTCTCCAAACTTTTCGTGAACTCTTCGCCGCACTCTTTCAAGACCATGAACATCTGTTTTATTTTTCCCGACGTGAAAGTCGGCGTTAATTTAACGCGCAAATTCCGCCACTTTTTCCCGGGCAACAGAAATAAATGGCCAGACAGTGGGTCGATTTTCTCGTTACAAAACATTCCGCGATCGTGGAAACTGCCGAATTCTTTCGTCAATACCGTTCGAATGAGATCGAGATCGGCGATCATCAGGTTTGGCTTGAAAAATGTGTACATCCCAAAGACGCGATGATGCTTATATTTCATGTAGGCTTCTTGAAAGAGTTCACCTGTTTACAAAATTTCTGCTCTGATAGCCGAACATAGCAAAATCTATATAAACGCAGAATCGCATAAATTTCAAAAGAATAGGAGTAAGTTATTGTGATTTTGTCAGATATAAAAAAGGGAAGTCGATTTCACAATCAGATTTTTTAAGTATTGAAAATACGATTAATATTATGTAACGATACTTGCCTACTGACAATCTTCCAATTACAAAATCAGTCACATTGCCAGTTGGTACAACAGGCTCAATATAAAATACGCCTCTTTTACGCCAGAAATTGAACAGCACATACTTGTAATAAATATACACTAAGGTGAGAGCAACGGCAAAAATACCGACTGTAATCCCGATTAACATGATTAATCGATCTTTTCGCCTGTAATGTCATGATTAAACGATTATTTCATACATTTTTATGTTTAAGCTATGTGTGGAGAGGTGTTGAATTTTTGATATTTCATATATTTCTAAATCTCGTTAATAAATGAGTCGCTTAGTTGGAAAGTGATATGAGTCTAATTAGGGGATAATTTGATAATTTTGCTTGTTACAAATCAAGATGGAATTATTTCTTGAAATAAATCGGGAACTAGTAAGAAAAAAGTACTCTGTAAGAAAACTAGTAAGAAAAAAGAAAATTACGGCCGCGCTATATTTATAGTTATATTTCAGCTCAGAACTTCTATTATAATCTGTCTTGTAACATAATATGATTCAATGGATTGATTCTAAGTTTTGAGTCCTAGTGTCATGCGATTCAATAATCACTTGTTGAGATGTGCGTATAGCTCAAAAGAGGTAATTTGTTCGCATTAATATAATCATTAAATTTTGTATTAGTCTACTCTAAACTAAGAAAAATTGCCCAAATATAGTCTACTTTAGTAGTTAACTTTAGTAGTCTACTGTAGTAGTTAAAGCAACTACACTGCTCAAAAGAATTATGGCATAGATAATTTATTGCCGAAAATTGGCCAACTTTGACTGGCGATTACTTCGCGAAAAATTATTGTAGACTAGTGATTATTTTTTTTCAAAATGAAACTTGAAATCTCTACTTTAAGAATGTAGCTCCATTTTTTGCATGCGATGCACCCCAACTTCTGTAACCCCCGTGGTTCGTCAATTTCACAGTCAATAATTATTACCATCAAAAATATCGTTGTTTTTGGCCTTCGGGCCAAGTGTGCACGCATGTGTGTGTGTGTGTGTGTGTGTCCGTGATAGAACAGATAACGACCCCGTGATTTACAGGGTACGACAGGTTACAGGTCGTACCCTATAAATTATACTGTCGTAACCTGTAAACCACGGGGTCGTTACCTGTTCTATCACGGACACACACACACACACACACACACATGCGTGCACACTTGGCCCGAAGGCCAAAAACAACGATATTTTTGATGGGTTGTAACTTTGCGAAAAAAAAAATTGTAGCGATTCCATTTTTTTTTCAAATTGAAGGGGAAAATTTGAACTTTATGACGATACAAACAGCGTCCCCGAAAAAAAATTATCCACGTCCGTGCATTCCGTCAAAGTTTACAATTTTCAGTATATCAAACATGCCCTCAGATGTCAGGGGTATTCATTTTGAAAAAAAATAATCACTAGTCAACAATAATTTTTCGCGAAGTAATCGCCAGTCAAAGTTGGCCAATTTTCGGCAATAAATTATCTATGCCATAATTCTTTTGAGCAGTGTACTTGAGAAGAATTTCATTTGAACAAAATTTCGTTCAAATATCAACTTATTACAAAAACATTGATCATCCTTTAAATGAAATTTATATCGTAAAGTAATCACTCGTAAAATATAGATTGATCATCTTTCCATAATACCCCATGATTCGAATAGAATGAAAAAATTGACGCTGAAAATATTAAATTATACATTTAAAGACGCCGTTAGTTTACGAATCAACTTAAATTTTGATGCATAAACTATTTTAACTTCCGACAACTTATTTTAATGTATTGGAAAAAAGCGAACTTATATATCACTTTCGAAATGAACGATTCAATTAACATAAGAAAGGCAAACTATTCATGGCACTTTGGCTGTCTAAGTTACCTTTGTTACAGAAGAAAATTCCTTTGTTTGTCGTTAAATGTAAAACTAATTGCGCGATACGATAAAAAAATGCATAAAATCATTATCCGTCGCACGTTGAATCACTAATCGTCGCATGCAAACGTCTTTCCGCACTATGACAAGTTTCACTGAGTAACACTTCGCTTATATATCAGACCGACCACTATAATTTTAAGTGTGCTATTATTCGTCATGTCTTCGGTATAAATCAAGTAGCCTTATCTTCTTATATAACATAAATGATTTATACTGACTGGCTGTTTTTCGTCTTATACTCTTGTTATTGTTAATTTTCATAATGATTCGTAGTGACTGTAGTAGGGGAAACAACAGACAAAAAACAGTTAGACAACAGACAAAGCATGTAATTATCTGCACGTCACATGATTATCCACACGCTATTCCATCATATAAACTTAATCAATCAGTGTGAAGATGAACAAAAAAATATAATTGAGAAAGAAGAAAAACTAAGCATACAGTTGTTATAAAATATAAGTAAAGCGTATGTTTCTCCGCGCTTCTGCCTCTAATTGTAAGGACTGTGACAATATCTCATCAATTATTTGTTTTTAATCTTGATATAGATAACTTCTAATTGAATATATAGATAACTTCTAGTAGTACTTTTTATCAATTATCATTCTTTTTGAAGTTTATCGCAATTTTATCGCTCTTCTTGAAAAAATAAATTTCTTAAGATTATTAAACATTCCACAATACTTTAATTATTATTATATAATACGAACAACGATACGGGGTGTTGTTAAATGGAGTGAAGTGCAAATTCTATATATTTTTACTTTTTATATATTTTTACTTCGATAAATTTTGCAACGCGTTCCTTAATCAGTAGAAAAATATATCTCTTCAGAATTATTAAAAAAACAAATGCTTTTTTATCGGATACACCTGATACACGATACGTTGCGAAACTCATCCAGGTAAAAGTGCTGCAATCTGTGATGCAGGATTCACACTGCTTCGACATTCGACGTTTTCGAAACAAAAGGGCTGCTAACTAGAAACCCGAAACAATAAATGTTTTTTTTACTGGATATTATCATGTACACCGATGAGAATATTAAGAATTCTCTTGATTTAATGTAATTTAACGTAACGGAGAATTATTTAATGACCTCCTGTCGGTAAATCTTAGCTGTTAGATGATAACTGCAGAAACCCAGTTTCACATAAATATCAGTTTCACATAAATATCTAATCACATAAATATCTAATAGAAATCCTGTTGTACATACATAACGATAAGCAGCAAGATAATTATAAATTATCAAATAAAACGATCCAAAATAGTCGATAATGTCACCTCTCTGCAATTACCTCCGGACTCCTCGAGTCCGCTTCGCTGTTCGGAGAAATTAACCCAGAGTTATCAATCTTTAGTTACCTCGTCGGTATCGTACGCCAGCAAACGAGTGCAATATGAATCCTACATAAGCATCTAACTGTATTCTACTACTACGAGCTACGTGAAGCTTTCGCTAGTGCGCGGGCGCGCAAGAAATCTCACCATCTGACATCACTGGTTCTCGGACTCGGGAGAAGAACGATTTCGTCTGGTTTCGTCACAAGTGGACGGCATCATTCGGCGGAAGTGATCTGAGGTGAGGTCGTCTCAGCGCGACATTGTGCGTGTTTTTTTCACCCGAGTATTACGCTCGGCGGGCCGCGAGAATGACAGCTCGCACGCTCGGAGAACGTGGGGAACGGCTCGCGTAAACGAAGATTCCCCGACACGGTCTCGTCATCCATCGAACATATGATCGCACCTCGGCCAACGGGAGCGTATCGAGCCAAACGTCAAACGCCGCGGATGAGCCGCCGATCGTGCTGCAATTCGCGTCGACTTGACAGATCCGAGCGGTATCGCGCGAATCGTCCTCGTGGAGATGAGACGCAGCGTCTCGCTCACGTGTCTGTAGTGGGGCCTCATCACGACTAGTGAGCGATCGACAAGCTAAGTCCCACCGACGAACGAGGCGCAGCTTCAGCGGGGTAAACATGAGTTCCGTCTGGAAACGTCTGCAGCGGGTGAACAAGCGCGCCGCGAAGTTCCAGTTCACCGTGTCCTATCATGAGGTCACCCTTGAAACGACGACGAAATGGTAAGTAACGCGTCCGCCCCGATATCTCATTATTGGGTAAATTGCATTGGTTAAAGTACATAATAACAGTATAGTTGAATGCTACAACTACTGACGATTAACAATTTTTGCTTCTATTTTTGTCGGGACGATCAAAATTGCAGATTTTACAAAAACATAAAGCTGGGGAGAGCATAATGAGGAAAAATAACTGTTCATTTTTCTCAACTCGTATAACGTCAATTGAATCGCGTTGTAAAGCATCATATGTAAATACATTGTCATAAATTACTGTAATTTTTCAAAAAAATTACAAACCATTCGCTTTCGACTGCTTTGTTTTAGTGTTACATAGGATTGTAATTTATTTACAAAGCTGTACCTCTAAGATATTAAATTATGTATTAATTATGTATTGGATCAAATTGAATTGCATTTATTATAATATATAATTTGAGATAATTCTTTGATTTTAAAGCTGGTTATATTATGTGATGTTCTGTTAAGATGTTGAAACAATAATTCTTGTCAGCAACAGAAACTGTTGAAATATTATAATATCTATAGGAAACCGAACAAACTCAGCGTTGTTTGGACAAGACGTAGCAGAAGGGTTAATTCAGAGCCCTTAGATTGGGAGCCAAGTCTGAGCGATCCACTGAAGGGTGTCATTAGCTGGGCAGTTCCTGACAATCATACAGTTTCAGTGACATTATTTAAAGATCCACGAACACATGAATTGGAAGACAAAGACTGGACATTTGTCATTGAAGATGTAAGAAACATATAATAACTTGTGGTCACATAGCCATGTTTAAAGAAGAATCAACTTTGACAATATATATTATTCCATTATTGAGAACAGGTGTCATCGACGGGAAAGAGGCGTCATGTTGCCGCCACTAATATAAACATGAAAAAATATGCAACCTTGGAATCTAGTCAGCAACAACTCAAATTAGATTTGAAACCTACTTCTAAAAAGATTGTTAGTGCTACACTGGAGTGTACTCTGTCATGTGTATTTCTGCGAGAGGGCAAGGCTACGTAAGCTAGTGACTCAGTTTTATCAGCACATTTCACAATTATCTCCGTATATTGGAATTATGTCTTCCAAACGTTCTGTTCACGTGCTGTTCACAAGTCAAAATCGTCAAGCACGCTTTAGACACACATTTTTCTTCTCTCTTTTTCTATTCCGTCCGAGTGTCAACTTGAATAGATGTATGTGTCTGGCGTAAACGTCGATTAAATGCTAACATAAGGAATTAAATTTCATAATCCTCTGAGAAAATACTTGTCGTTGAGTTTGTCGTTTGTGCAGCTCGGTCGGGACAAAGTTTTAATTATTTTTAATTTGCCAGGGACGAAGAC